>NC_056737.1:996775805-996818305 GCF_019279795.1 Protopterus annectens | reverse complement strand
CAGACATAGATACTGATGTAAAAACAGTATAGTAAATGTGAATGAATAAATGCATGTAGTTCTGTTTTCTATCTTTCTCTTTCATCTTTCCATCAAGTGTTATAGGTTCATAGGTTCAAAGGTTGGTACTGGGCTATCTGCCTGATGGCATATATTAGCCCAGCCACGTTGTGCAGTATTCACCGCCCCTTTAGTAGTTCCCTGGACCCTTGTACTCGCAGCTAGTACCCTTGGCCCCTATCTAGTAGTGCTGTTGGCGTGATCCCCGGTGTGAACCTTCTGTTACCCATCCACTCATCAAGGTTCCTCTTGAAGAGTGATAGTGAGGGGGTCTGTCTTATGTAGATCGGGACCCTGTTCCATAGTAAGGGAAGTCTCTGCAAAGGGAATCTATCCTCCCAGCATGTTCTATTCATTGTTGCATTGAGGTTTATATCCCTAGAGCATGTAGCTCGAGTAGATTTGGTTTTGCTAAGATGGAGCATGTCCAACAATTCTGGGTTGGACATGGCTCTGTACGTTAGACAGAGATCGCCTCTAAGAAAGCGGTATGCAACAGAGAACAGTCTTAGCTTTTTCAAATGTGCTGCATAGGGCAACTGTTTGAGGCCAGTAATCCTCTTGGTTAGGTACTTCTGTGGTCTCTCCAGCTGCTGGAGATGTCTAGCCAGGTACATTCCAGTTGGTGCATTGTACTCAGTAATGGGTCTGATGAGGGAAGAGGAGAGGGGCACCATTACATCCTTAGATCTTGATGCAAACCCTTTCATGATCAGATGGGTCACATAGAAGGATTTTCTAACCACTTTGGCAACATGGTTATCAAAGGAAAGCTGACTATCTACTTGGGTCCCTAGATCCCTTATTTCTTCTTCCAATTTCAGGGGATTACCCCCTATGTTGTAATTTGCGGGTACTCTGTTTTTTCCAAAGGGGATTACTACACTTTTTTTTGCATTTAGCTTGAGACCATGGCTTTGACACCATGCATCAGTCTCATTTAGGCCCTTCTGGAGGATCTCCATGTCAGCCAGAGACTCTATTATAGCACCCAGTTTGTAGTCATCCGCAAACTTAGTCAGCCACAGCCCTTCCGTGTTTGCCTGTACTTCTGAGAAGTATATGCCAAACAGGAGGGGCCCCAGGACAGAGCCCTGAGGCACACCACTCATTACTGGTCCAGATTCGGACATAGATCTTGCTACTCTTACTTTATGGGATCTGTCTGAGAGCCAGTTTGCAATACATCTTGTGATGTAAGGGTTTATGCCCAGGCTGGTGAGCTTATCAAAAATACCTGAATGAGGAATGGTGTCAAATGCTTTAGCAAGGTCAAGGTAAGCCGTGTGTACCTCCTTTCCTTTATCTATAGCCTGAGTAACTGTCTCAAAGAAATCCACCAGGTTCAGGAGGCATGATCTGCCCTTGACGAAGCTGAACTGTGTGGGGTCCAGCGACTGGAGGTTCCCAATCTCTCCATTTATGAGTTCCATAATGATTTGCTCCATAGCCTTACAGATCAGACTGGTCAGGCTTATTGATCAGTAGTTCCCAGGGTCAGTTGTGGCCCCACCCTTGTGTAGTGGGACCACCATTGCTGTGCGCCATTCTATGGGCACATATCCTGTGGAGAGGCTGAGATTGAACAGGGTATTAAGATGCGGGGTTAATTCCTTTTGGAGCTCGCGTATGACACAGCCTGGGACACCATCTGATCTCATGGAGGCAGTGTTTTTAGCTTTAGATAGAGCCTTGTTAACCAACGTATCAGTAATAATTGGACTTATACAATCCCCTGGAATGGTAATAGGCCCTGTAGGTGGTGAGGGGGGGGGGTGGGATTTGCACTGAACCTGTCAGCCAAGATGTTGGCAATGTCAGAAGGGTCAGTGTATTTTGTTATGTGTTCCTTGCTTCAACCTTTTCTTCTCATTTTTTTATTTTTATGTTTTCTTCCTTCAGATATTGTCTAACTAGCTTTTTCTACATAGCATTGGAGTTACAGCTTGATACATTCAGTAATAAATCTTCAGTCTAATTTTAGTCAGCAAACTAATGTAAGAATCTCTGCAATGGATTATCACTCTGCTAAGTGCTAGTTGCAATCATAGGATGTATGGTCTGGATGCCACACCCCCTCCAGGGCTAAATGACTGTATTTCTATGTACCCTGTTTTAAAGATTAGGGCTGCTAAGTTGTGATACGTTATTTATTATTTGTTACTTATTATTGAATTCTACTTTTAAAAGTATTCAGAGAATTTTTAAAACATGAGTGATTATACTTATTTTTGTTGTTGTTGATTTTTTATACGTAGTTGTTGGAACCAGAATTTTAGCAAAAAATAACAAATAATATAACATGTTTTATGTGTGATGACTAGTTTCTTGTTTTTATATCTTCTATGAAGAACAGATAACATAAGAAGTTGTTAAGGGATGAAAAAAAGTACAAGGAAGGGACGGCTTACCCCCTTAAGGTTACTAAAGGATATTACATAGACCCAAGGGAGACAAGTGAACCATAGAGCATAGATTCCAACTTAGGTCCCAATCATCTAATAAATTAGGATTCCATTACAGATATGTGCCGGCATAACTGTTCGGGTCATGATGCAGTCAAAGATGGTTTTGACCCTTCAGAATTTTCCCCACTCCCTTGGATGTCCAAGAGGTTAAGTAGCAAGTATCCAGGGCAGGCTACCTCGCTTACTGTGAAACCACACACTGACATACAGGTCAGGGAGGCTGGGAGAGAAACCGCAGGCCAGGGAGACAAATGGGGAGAATGAAGACTGGATGGTTAAGGAGACATTAAACATACCTGATGATATTGTTTACGCACACAAATGTAGAATCCTAACATGGAAAGGATTTTATATTTTCAATTACAGTCATTCGACAATTGATAAGAATTGTTTCACCCTTTTTGAGAAGGGGTTCAAATTTGTACCTACTAGAAGGGGCAATATTTCTGATGCCATACTGGATTTGAAATTATATGTTAGAAAATGAAACCTATCATTGTTAAACAACAATGCTTTCTTGTTTAGTAGTAACATATGTAGAAAAGGAAGCCTTCATAACCCCTCTTTAAATAAGACCATCTTATTTTTTGAGAAAGCTTATCAAAATGATAGTCACTTTTTAAAGATAAATGAAAAAGTGTTTTTCATTTTAACATAGGAAGAGCATAAACTCCTAGACACTCTAACTCAAGATTAATTTATCAGAATTATAAAGCCAGACAAGGGTGGAGGGGTAGTAATAGCCAACCAGATTGACTATGCTAGTAAGGTTTTTGACATGTGACAAGATGATACTAAATCTACAGTAACTTCTAGAAAGTAAATTAATATCGCATATAGAAAAATTGATCTATACCTACAAGGCACTTTAGTTCAGGGCTTGATAACAGAGTCTATATTATGAAATCGAACTTCCAAAATGTTGAACACCATAAGTTCGAACTTGGAAGATCGAATTCAGATAACATGTGGTCTCACTTTCGATAACCACATCGCCACAACAGTCAGGAAATCCTTCTATGTGGCACACCTCATCACGAAGGGCTTTTCATCCAGAAAAAAGGAGGTCATTGTCCCACTGTACTCATCCCTCATTAGACCCATTATAGAATACAATGCCCCATTTGGTATGTACCTCTCAAGACATCTGCAACAACTGGAAAGGCCTCAGAAATACCTCACTAAAAGAATCACAGGCCTAAAGCAGATGCCCTACGCTGACCGCCTTAAAAAACTCCAGCTATACTCTGTCGCATATCGTCTACTCAGAGGCGATCTCTGCTTAACATACAAGGCCATGTCAAACCCAGAGCTGTTGGACATGCTACACTTAAAGAAACTCCAATCCCTCAGAGCTACACGCTCCAGAGATCTAAACCTTGTCATCACAATAAACAAAACATGCTGGAGGGATAGATTCCTGACCCAGAGACTCCCCAGACTCTGGAATAGATTGCCAATACATGTCAAGCAGAGTGCCTCTTTGGACCTCTACAAGAGGAACCTTGACGATTGGATGGGAGAAAGGAAATTCACCCCAGGGATCACGTCAGTCACCCTGCTAGACAGGGGTCCAGGATAGTAAATAATGTGGGAAGAAATAGCCAGGGAATTGTTATGGCTAGGCTTGTATAGGCCCTAGGGCTGATAGCCTAGTACCAACCTATGAACCTATGAACCTATGAACATCGAAACTTCAAAACAGCAAATTTTTTCCCAGGGAAAAAATTTGCTGTTCCAAAAAACACACACATAACACAATCACACCAAACACCTTCAAAACCTACACTAAACCTAACATACACCACTATTTATGCACTATCCTTAACCTAGCACTAACCCTAACATCCGTCACTACTGCACACTTACCTGACCCGCACTCTAACCCTAAAGTCCGTCACTATCGCACACTTACCTGACCTGCACCCTAACCCTTAAGTCCGTCACTATCGCACACTTACCTGACCCGCATCCTAACCCTAAAGTCCATGAATATCATACACTTACCTGACCTGTGCCCTAACCCTAAAGTCCATCACTATCGCACACTTACCTGACCCGTGCCCTAACCCTAAAGTTCATCACTATAGCACACTTGACCTGCGCCCTAACCCTAAAGTCCGTCACTACTCATTCGTACACTTACCTTAACCCGGTCTGAAAATGCCGAAGCTGCAGAAACAGCCAACCAAATTCTTTCCCTGGAAAAGAATTCGGGTTTCCGCAACTTCGACATTCTCAACTTTCGTCCTTCTGGTATTCGGTGTTCTTAACTTGCGATTTTGATAACATTAGATACAATGGATTTTTTATCTAACAAATGCCATGATTTCTGTTTTGTTTGGGATTTCTAAAACTCATAAAGATGTGTTAGATCCCCCTTATAGATTAATTGCTTCAGCAAGGGGGTTCAAGATCTATCCCCTGGCTATTTATATTGATAGGAAACTGAAGAATATCCTGAATTGGCATCCTCATATTCTTAAGGATTTGTGGGACTTTTTGAGGAAACTTAACTCTGGAAATGTGTAATGCTAACATTAGTTTTCTCACATTGGATGTTATTGATCTTTTCATGGGTAGGCCTCATGATGTTGGTCTGGAATATTTTCACAAGACTCTTATTGATCATCAGGTATTTGATGATAAAGAAATGAGACTTATTATGGATTTGATGGAGATGGTTTTGCATAACAGTTTTCTGTTTTTTTAGGGGGAATTTTATAGGCAGGTTAAAGGGGTTAGCTATGGGGGCAGCTTGTGCCCTCATAGATGTCAACCTATTTATGCTAACATCAGAAAAGGCCAATGTTTTGATATCCCCCTACCAGCATTGTTAGAATTTTTATTGTGGTTACTTGGATGATATATTTATTATATGGAAAGGTGATGTAGAGGTTAACAATCTAGTTTTGAATGATATAACAGAGACTACTAACTATTTAAGATTTACACATAAATATTCATTTCATTTTACTCATTTCCTGGATGTGAATTTAGCAGCTGAGGATGATGCCTTCGTTTCATCTAGTTATAGAAAGAGTACATTTTCTAACTGTTACCTATATTACAGAAGTTGCCATCCTTGGTACTGCAAGAAGAATTTGGTTAAGGGACAATTCATCTGAGTAGCAAGAATGGTTTCTAAAGAGGATGATTGTAGGACTGAGTTGAACACTGTGTGTTAAATATTCCTGGAAAGGGGGTAGCCTAGTAATTTACTCTCCGATATACATGCAGAAGTGGTTAAAGGAAAGCGTAGCAAATATATTCTGCTATTAGGAAACCCTGTAGATAATGATGAACCGATAATCTCCCCTGTTGTAACGCCAAGCATTATGAACTCCATGGCTATAAAATATAATGATACCAGTACACTGGTTAAGAGTACTATTAGGAACTAGTCTATTCTTAAAAACAGTTGGAAAATCCTTGCAGTTTGTATACAGGGTGGATAAAAATCTTAAAAGAATATTAGAGAGTAAAAAGGGATGCGAGGGAAGGTGAAAGAAAAGAGGAATCACATTTTCGAACTGCTAAGTGCAGAAGATGTAATTATTGAATGTATATTCTGGATAAAGAGACCATATACTTGAGGAACATTTGTAGTACTTAAATCAATTTTGTGAAGGGTAACTGTGAAACAAGAGGTGAAATTTATATGGCAGTTTGCAATACATGCCAGTCCTTCTTCGCTGTTAAGACCGAATTTAAAATAAGGAGGAAGATTTATGAACATATTTATGATATTAGAAAAGAAAATAACAACAACGCCTTATACAAACCCTCCTAGGTGTGGGATGGCTTCACTAAATTTGAGTTTTGTATATTGGAAAAAAATACCTTTTGATATCGGGGTGGGTAGTGAAAAGTCAGAATAGAATACAGGGAGTTAGTTTGGCAAATCGGATTGGATGCCACATACCCTCCAAGGCTAAATGACTATATTTCTACATACCTTGTTTTAAAGATGAGGGCTACTAAATTGTGACACATAATTTATTATTTGTTACTTATTACTAAATTCTACTTTTAAAAGTATTCTGAGATTTTTTGAAACATGAGTCACTATGGTTGCTCTTATCATTGTTTGTTTGTCTTTCGGTTTTTTCCTGGTAAGGGGTTGCCACAGTGGAACTCTGGTCCCCTAATGATTGGCAGTAGATTTTTACAAAATGCCGAGGTGTCAGCTCGATGCCCAACCTTCAACGAAGGCACGCCCATTTACGCACGCATGTCTTTCGAACGCTACCCAACTGCGGGGAGGAAATGCAGACTTCACACAGAAGGCATTCCCAAGCCAAGCATCGAACAGGAGAACCTCTTGCCGTGAGGTAACAATGCTACCGCCGTACCACCACGGCATTTTCAGTTGCTCTTATCATTGTAGAAAATATAAAATATTTTATGTGTAATAAGTAGTTTCTTGTTTTTTTTTAATATCTTTCAAGGAAGATTTCAATGTTTCGTTAAAAACTTTTTCTGGAGATCTAATTACCCAATTAATTGATCATTGAATGTATATATTTAAGGAGATAGTGGTGGAGTAGAATTTGTTCTGCAGAAGTCCTATGTATTGGGACGAAAGTACTTAATGATTTCTGGGATGCAATATACTTGTTTTATTAAATAAGTTTTTCCAGTCTACTTTCCACTACTTTAGTGGATGCCAGTTTGTTCCTGAGACTATGTGAACTCACTGGCTTGTTTCTTGGTTGTTTTAGGGTTGCACAGCATACACACCTGTCTATGGGATTCTTCAATGTGTGGACAGCTCATATTTATTCGTGTTGCACAGACCCAAACATCCCCTTTTTAAAGTGCATCCTGGATAAAGGAGTTTCCTAAGCAGGTTTATCACAGCATTTTATTTTTGCCTTCTTGATTATGCTCTGTTATTAAAGAGAGATAAGCTGGTACTATTCAAATATTAACTGCAGGTTTTATGAATCTTTATTGAAATAACTATTTGTTCCTATTTTGCCTCAGTGTCTTTGCAAGTTAATTCTTCCTGGGATTCAGAAAGGTTTACCAACTGCTTGTGGTAACTCTTTTTGAGTCACAGTCTGGCCCACCACACTGATTTTCTGAGAGTGGAAAAAATCACCCAAGCCAATCCAAAAGATAATGAGGCAATCCAGGCCAGCAGCTAATTTGGCCATGTGCTCTCCCCTGGACATGCCTGTGGTTACCAGTTTTATGGTGTTAAGCAGAATCACTTGGCTGCACAAATTAACGCGAATGACAGAGAAAATGAAATCAGCCAAAGTGCTGCTGTCAACCATGGGTAAGGCATAGTATGTAGAGAGGTACAGTGTGTGTGTGTGTGTGTGTGTGTGTGTGTGTGTGTGTGTGTGTGTGTGTGTGTGTGTGTGTGTGTGTGTGTGTGTGTGTGTGTGTGTGTGTGTGTGTGTGTGTGTGTGTGTGCGTTTGCATGTTTGCCTGATTGGGTGATTGCAATAAGGGGGTTAGGAAGGGGATAGAGAGTGTGAATGGGTCTATGCATGCATATGGGTGAATAGGTGGGTTTGGCTGTGAATTTGATCGAGTGTGGGGGTGGGTGTGATGCTAATTGGATATGTTTGTGTGTGTGTGTGTGTGTGTGTGTGTGTGTGTGTGTGTGTGTGTGTATGTGTGTGTGTGTGTGTGTGTGTGTGTGTGTGTGTGTGTGTGTGTGTGTGTGTGTGTGTGTGTGTGTGTGTGTGTGTGCGTGTGTGCGTGTGTGCGTGTGTGCGTGTGTGCGTGTGTGTGTGTGTGTGTGTGTGTGTGTGTGTAGGAGGGAGTATATGTGCCATCATGGAAAATTATGGTCGCAAAGTGAGTTTTACAAGACCAATAAAAAGGAGTCATTCCGAGGTATGCAAATTAGTCAGTAATGATGTCTCTGAATCACTTTCCTTGAGACTGTGTAAACTGACCTACTCATAGGAATTTTATTTGACCAGAGAATCACCTTTCTGAATCCCAGGGTATGTGTCTTTCTATCTTGCAATCGTTCACACTATTTATCCTTTTTATGTCCTAATAAGATTATCTTAATTTAAAATACGTACATTGCTATTCCATTTTGCTTTAGACATTTTTTTATTTTGCCATTCAAGGGGTCATGAAACTTAGCATGTTAATTAACTTTGTGTACAGATAGTTTCTAAAGTCATGCATTTAACAAATTCTCCAGCTTGTAGTATGTAAAAAAGTCCTTTAAATGTTTAAGCATTTTAACACATATCCCAACCCCATGAATTACAAACTAAATAAGCAAATACATTAAAGCTCACAATAATATCCTATTTGACTGTAAACAGGAAGTATGAAAAATGCATGAAGTTCAAAACAGCAACTGCAAAACATTAAAAAACAGAGCTGGCCTTTAGGGAGTCACATTGTTAATGCCATAGTGCTATAAACAAATTTCCAACCAAGACATGAATGTATTTGGTTGTATTTCACTCTTAGGGAAACAAACTACAAATGCTACCGTATTATGCAGGGAAATGGAATAAAAGTGGAGGGTGGAGGTGGGGGTGGTCTTTTTAAATGCGACACTTAGAGTGTGACAGCTCTTGGATGGTGTACCTTTTCCAGTCATATGTTCTTGAAAATATTTCAAACTACTGTTTGCAAGCACTGACGTAAGATAAATTATTAATAATTATGGAAATTAAAGGGAAGTACTAACAAAGTGGAAAAAAGAAGTTGCATAAAGGACCATAATTTCAAAAATGAGGAAGAAGGGAGAATTTAAAATTGCAAATGATGCAGCAGTAATTCATCGACCAAAGCTAGGATGAAAATCAGAAGTACACCTTCCTGAAATGTAAATATGGAGCATAGTGCATAATGCACTGCGAGAAATCACAGCTTGCATGGCGGGGCCTCATCTTCCATCTTAATATGTATCATTTGTTACAGCACACACTAATGGTTACCCAACAGGAGTAAAACTGGCAAGTTTTATACTGTCCAAAATGTCAATATAATAGAAATGATGTTAACATTTCAGTTATCATGAGCATAGTGGCTGCAGGACCTAAATACAATGAATGAAATGGCATACTGTGGTGGTGGTGCTGCGGTAGCGTTGTCGCCTCACAGTAAGACATTGTCCTGTTCGATTCTCAGCTAGAGTGTCTTCTGTGTGGAGACATGTGTGAATGGGCATACCTTCGCTGAAGGTTGTGCGTCAGGGCTGGCAACTCGGCACGTAAAAATCTACTGCCAATCATTAGCGGACCGTGGCGACCCCTAACTGGGAAAAGCTGAAAGACACAACAACAATGCTCTTAAAATGGCAATGTTATACAATAGCCTTAAAGTGGCAGTAGCTGTAGTACAAATACCATAAGCAGTTTATTTTATTTATCATAAATCTGTTAAAACAGAAATGACTGTAGAAAGTTGAACATGCCTCACATAACTGTGCCACAACACAGAAGCAAGGAATGCTGCGAAGCTTTTGCTTCTCAAACAGAATAGAATATGTAACTTTGTGTTGGCAGAGTTAATATTATATAAGCAGTGAGGTTTATCTCATAAATATAACCGTGAATGGTTCACAGTAAGATTCAGTGTGTTGCTAATTAAATACTACAACGTATACATTTACATAATGGGGGTTCTCCTGTTCTCTTCCAGGAATACAGGCTTTAATCACGGACAATGACAGTCGACCTCGGAGCTAGTCGTTCTCTGTGTAGAATGATATCTTGAAAAGATATCCTGCAGTGACATTCAGATAAAGTGAGAACTCGACTGCAAGGCACATTCTTACAAATGCAGATTATTTATATTTGCTTTAATACAAATAATACTATTGGGAATTGCTTTAAACACTAAAATGCTAATATTAACTGTTGACTGCAGTTAGCAGCATCTCATGTCAGAGAAAAAACAGAGCTGGAGAGTAGACAAGTGCCACATTGTCCACCTAATTTTTCCATTTTTAATTTGACAGGCTGTGGATCCTACATATGTGAAAGCTTATTTCACCCTCAACCAGGACTCTCCATTCTCACTAGGTTGTCTTTATGCCTCATCCATGCGTTTTTGAACTCACTGACTGTTTTTACCCATTTAACTTTTCAGAAAGGGTATTTTTATTGTATCCATCACCGTGGTTATTAAAAAGTGTTTTATTGTATATCTCTTGAGATGTATGTCATTTATTAGTTTGTTTGTCTGTTTCTTTTTTTCTTTTGTTTGTCACCTTGCCAGGTACTTACCTTTAGTATCAGTATGGATTCTTTTCAGCTGTTCTCCAGGCTAATGGCACATGTAAATAGGAGTGCCTCACTTATGCTTCAAAATAAATGAAAAATTAGGCTTATTAAGCATGTTTTTGACATCAGAAAGGTGGTTAAAACTGTTAAGCACTAATATTATACATGAACAGTGCTCAGAACCCACCAAAGATAAATAGCAGGAAACCATTAAGCACATTACATTAAACACTTCCTTCTGAGTTTTTTAAAAAACTTGCATGAAATGTTTAATGGCTTCCAAATGCTTTTCATTAGTGGACACTCTCTTTGTGACTACAAGTGGTATGTCTCAGATTTCTAAAGGTATAAAACACTTATAGCTGTTTTTTTTTTTTTTTTTTTTAATTTTTTCTCTGACTTTTGTGGTACAGTGGAGAAGGTGAAGCTCTGTGCACTACACAGAATTAGGATCAGGATGTTCTGAACATAACCCTGGATATTATGTGATCTCAAGTCAAGATGTATCTCTTGAGTTTTGCTTTCAGGATGATTTTCTTGTTATACATGGCTCGGCTCAAATGTATAACATTCTGGTTATGACTGGAGAGCTAATCATAATCCTGCACGAAGAACATTCTGTACAGTAATAAATGCATAGCACTCATGATGTGACTTATAGAATATTGCCTAACGATATTACTCCCAAGTTACCAACCTCCTTCACTCAAACTGTGACATCTAGTTTTCACTTTTTTAATGTAATACTCACCTTGACTCTGTGGATTCTGGTAATTCAAAGCTGAATCATCTCGCCTTTTGGCTCTTTTTTTTCAGGACTGCATCCGTTGATTCCATTTATCCTCTTTTTTTATAGCCACTGATGAAGACCATGCTGGAGTTTTTTGTGGAACTCATTTCTGATGTACCACTATCCTCTCAATATCATTATGCTGATGGGATCACTAGAAATAAACAGAACTCTAGACAGAGTCTTTCCAACTCTTGATAATGCACTAGCCTGCAAAAAACTGCTTATGCTGTAGTGGTGGAAGTGACATCTCTTTGAATCCTACTTACTACATTCCTTTTTCCTGATGTATTTATGAAATAAACTTCTTTGTTCATACAATATTAGCCATATCAGCACAAAAACTGAGCACTAGACATAGACTAGATAGATTAGATAAAACTATCCCCCAGATTCACGAATCCTCCATGTAAGACTAAATAAGTCTTACTTGGAGGCTGCAGTTGAACGGTATGATGTCAGCATGCCATGAATATTCATGAGGGCACACTGACTCAACCACAAGTCTAACACGGACCATGTAGGAAAGCAGGGGGCGTGTCCGACTACCGAGCAGTCTAAATGTCCACGCCCCTGCAAGGGTTCGAAAAGAAAACTGTAAACACAGAAGACTGAGTTCACTCAAATGTCCATGCACCCAACACCACACTCCCTGACATTATAAACCCCCATCATAGTTATAAAAAGTAAAACATTAATTTTATTTTTTTTATATTCCCGAAATAGCTGCCCATATTTGTGCGTGTGTGCGCGGGTGTGCCCATTGCTTAGCTGCAGTTAGCAATCCCAACATGGAAGAGCATAAGAAAGAATGTTTATGCAAATCACACGCAATAGCATAATGGTAGAGCATTCGCACAAAGAGGAGGCATTCACGGTTTGAGTCCCACCACTCACCTTCCAGTTTATGTTTTACATCAGTATATGAAATAATACCTGACATATATGATTAAAATATTGCTAAAAAGCAGTGAAATGGCCTATGTATCAGTGAACAAAATATATATTTTTAAAGGATCCTGATATACAATTGCCCACAGTTAAGCAGTGCTTTACCCAGTGCAATATAGGTGCCCGTAGTTTGGCAGCGCTTTACCCAACGCAATATAGGTGCCCGTAGTTCGGCAACGCTTTACCCAGCGCAATAGAGTTGCCCATAGTTAAATAGCGCTTTACCCAGCACAATTGGTTTGCATGGATGTGCGCACCGTGCCAACCAGCGCACAGTAGGGCAACGTGGACCAATGTAGAGCAAAGCTGCTTAAACACAGCCACACCACCTAGCCTGTCTGGACAGCATTAAAATAAATCGAATGACAAGGTTCGAACCCAGGACTTTGTGCACCATAATCAAAGTACAGAACCACTAAGCCATAACAGCTTAGGAGAAACAGCCACTGTTAACATACATATACTTAGAAATGGTAGATTAACCATTACTAAGCAGGTCTGCAGTCAGCCGAGAATTTTCAAAAATGGCCAATCACAAAAAAGTGTGGGAAATGTAGCATATTTAAGCCCCATAGGCGGGAATACTCACCATAACTGATTGTAGCTCACATCTGCAGTTAGAATGACCGGTGCTGGAGAGGGTACATGCTTCCGAGCGCAACGTTGGGGCATCGAGGAGTCGAAATACATGGTTTGGCTCCTTGTCCACTGTCATGAGTCAAGACTCCTGCAGGGCCAGTTCCACGGGACGGAGTACAAGGCAGAGGCTTAGAACTGGTTAGCTCATGACCTCACCAGTGTCACAGGCGTTCCTCGGACTGGTGAGCAGGTCCATCACCAACATGCAGACCTGAAGAGATGGAAGCAGGACCTACTGAACCAATGGATACAGGAGGCCCATGGGATGCAATATGCCCCACAACTGAGTAGGTAACCTTGGAATGCAGTATGTAAGAATTGATAATTGATTCTGTATAATGGATAGGTATGTCTCAATATCCCTTCATTTACTTCACAGCTGCAGGTGACTGTGCTATGAATCAGCAAGCCTATGCAGATAGGCTGCTAAGGCTGTGCCACCAGGCAGGTTAGTGATTATTCTGCATGTAGTGTTATATAAAATAGGGGAGAGAGCATGAAAGAAAATGTCGTAGCCAAATAATACAGCCATAAAATGCCCTGAATAAGTCCTCTGCGTGTACTGTCATATAAAAAAGTCAGAGAGCCAGAAAAATAGTGTAGTAACCCATTAAGAAAGGTAATATATGTCTGGAATAATATCTCTGCAGGTACTGTCATATAAAATGAGTGAGCGAGCCTGAAAAAGAGTGTTCTAACCTATTAATAAAGGTATAATATGTTCTGAATATGTCTTCCATATGCACTGCAATATCAAATAAAGGAGAGAGCCTATGGAAAAGTGTGTAATGTAATCAATAAAGGTATAAAACCTGGAGTGTGTCTGTGTCACTTACTTTGAAATGTTGTTGTACCCTTGCATTATACAAATAGTACTGTTTTAATAATTGCTCGCAACCCACAGTTGGGCAGTCCCATCTAAAGTGGGTGATGGAAGTGCTAGTATCTGTGAAGTATATATACAGTCCTCAACAGTCAGTGACTGGCTGGCATGCATAAGTAAATATGGCACATGAGTAGCCTGTTAATTTGTTCCCCAGAAATGTGAGTGTGCTACAAGAAATGCAGGGTTATGTACAAATTGAACTGAAAATGTCATGTGAACACATCCAGATATGTAGATAACGAAATATAAATAAAAGCAAGAAATATGTACCAGTAACATCTGCATCTTGGACAGTTAGTATGTCAGATATAGGACAGGTATATAATGAACTAGCCAAACCTATTACACAACCTAAAGCATGTTGGTAAGTGTAATAATACATGTAGGGGATATACACCTGCAGTCACTAGGAATGTAGTGTAGACTAAAAGTACTTATAAGATGTTAATTAAGGCTTCTTTCTACACCCTACTGTATGTGCATAAACCATGCAATTCCACACCTCAATGGGTATGTGTAATCTCAAACATTTGTTGGGACATATGTCCTATTGTTCTATAAATATCTGCATTCACTTTGATGCATGTGCCCTGTTCAAACACCACAATCATAGTGGCCTATTGCTACCAATCATCCCTGCATGCTGTTGGAATGTCCACTGTCATTCAATATATGCATGTGTTATGCTTGCTGTTCAACTGTTGGAACCTTGGTGTGTTGGGTTAATGGGATTATGACTGCATGCTGTTACAACTAATCTTGAATGCTGTTGTTTATGTTGTAATTAAGCACACCTAATCACAGAACGTATGCAGACCCACCTGTCCCTCCTCAGCTGGCGAGTGCAGCTGGCACCAGCAGGTACGGTCCCCAGCCCGGGCTCCTCTCTTCCGTTGGTCCTGTGCCACCTTTGGGTGGAAGCGCTGCAGGGGATGGGGCTCGTTCCCCCCCATGCAAGCGTGGGTGGAGAAGGGCCACCTGTCACCCTTCGAAGGGTCCAGGCTGTGGTGTGTAGGGAGATCCAGCGTTCAGTCGCTGATCCCCTACGTCAGCTTGAGGCGAGAGTGGCGTGTCTCATGGGTGAGCCTGCCCATCCTACGCAGACCCCAGCACAGCCACCCTTGGGGCTGTGAAGGTGCAGTGGTGACTGCACATGGGTGGGGATCTCAGTTCCACTGTTACCATCTGTGGGCTCATGGGCTTGCGATTTCCAAACATCCGTCCCCGTCAATTGTGTTCACAAACCCCATGTGTCATACACAGCCCCTGTATGCGTCTTGTTTGTCTTGTCTACTTACCTCCCCAACCTACCTCCCCAAACATACCTACTTCCTCTACCTCACTTTCCACTCTCACCTGAAAAAAAAAAAAAGGGCAATCTGTACCCACAAAAAAATTACGCCCCATACATAGCTGCCCATTTCGCACACATGTCCGCTGGACATGTAAACTGATAATTATAATTGGCAGTACAACATACATTGTTGTCCTCACCCCTCTCCCAGGGGTGGAAGGTTTCAAATTTCACTCCAAATTTATTGCATATGCACAGCTGTTGCTGGTAAAGAAATGGGCAGCTACGGACCTTCTCTACACCCATCCTGCACATCCCGAGCTTGTTTACCTACTGTCTGTTCCTCTTTGTGCCCCCTTTTTCACCACTTTCCTATCTCCCCATTTTCTTTTCTTTCAAAGAAATTAGTGTGGGGGTTAGCGGGAGTAAGCACTTTTAAGCAGTAGTTAGCGGGTTTAGGCGAGTGTGTGCATGTGTGCGCTTAGCTAAGCATCGCTAAGCATCACGCAAACCCATGCAAACCCGCTTACAACTGCTTAAAAGTGCCTTAGTCACTCTATGCCAGGGCCCTTGTTCTGCTCAGCAGCAAAAGAAAAAACCTCTGCCAGTCTCGAACCCCAGACCATTGACACAATAAACTGCATGAATTACCACTAAGCCACAGCAGATATACAAATCACTTATTAATAAATATATCATGCATTACAATGAGGGAATGTAAATGGAAATTAGGAATGGCATAACACAAATCCTGTTCTGTGGGTCTTTACCAGCAGTTGTTGTGGAATTGCATGACATGACTGTGAAAAGAGAACCAGCCATTCTAGCAGGGAATAATGTTACAGTAGCACCTTACAAACACCACACAATATCAGACCAGGATAAACACTGGTAAAGTTGAATAGGGCAGAGGCCAGACTCCCCAACTGTGACTGCTTTACAGGGATGTCCCTGATTTGTAAACAAATGTTAGCTGTGCCCCTCTGAATCACTCTGAAAAGTACTAACATTAGGCAGAAAAGTGGGGAAATCACACTTAATGAATGATGTCAATAGGTGAGAGTAGACACTGCTTACATATCAGAAAAGGTGTAGTAATACATATGCTCCGATTCCCAAGAAAGTCTCAACTGAATTATGTCTGTAATATATTACAGGTGTATCTCACTTATATGTACCTTTCACTGAGGCAGAAACACACAGGCATAGCAGCATTCCTGCTGTTACACACTCTGCAAATAGTTTTGGAAGGAGTTCCACAAGCATGCCCTTATGTAGGAGTACAACACAGAAATATCAAAGGATGTAGCCATGTACTGCTAGCAACAAACTGTGACAACGCCATTGTGCCAGTGCTGAAAAGACTGGTGTGGTGCACAGACAAAGAATAATAGGCTAGCCTCTAGCTACCATTTGGATATGTCCAGAGGTGGGAGTTACGCAGACAGACTACTTGCCTTGATAGACTAACAGGTGCACAGCAACCCTGTATGTTCAGCAAGATAAACCTCACACGATAATAAAAAATGCTCTTTGCAGTTGCACCCCTACCCAAAGGTACAACATACCTGTGTATTCAGGCAAAACCAAGGGTGTAGGTAGGCATACTCAGTACTGAAATATGTCCAGTTGTCTTGAGCAGCCTGTGCTAATGTCAAGACAAACAAACCACAAACTGTTTAGAAGTGAGTAACTTAATAATTACAGTATAGCAGTTCCCAAACAGTGCATGTGCCACAGGAATACATTGCGATAACTACATTTGTATGGCAGTTAATTGTCTAATTCAGAAAGAAAGTACATATTCCCATGTATCCTGTGTTAGCATTTGGAGGGGTGAGGAAATGTCTATACTGAGAAGTGTGTACTGGAAGCAGCAACATTCAGGTTTGAGTACAACATGCATATCACTGGCTACAACCCTAGCTTCAGATAAGAGACATATACCAACCTTCTGACTGACACAACGGTGTCCAGAGCAAACAAGCATGGGCCCCACCTTGGAAAGCTGAAAGGGCTACGCCTACCTAACCTAGCATTTTATAGCAGTGGGCTGCAATCACAGTGAGTACTGCAATTACCACACAGCAGGCTGCATGCAATTACTAAATGGTGGGCACCAATTGATGCAGAGGCTGTCACATGCACATGTGCAGATACCTAGAAAAGCAAGCTGTACCTGCTGTCCACACATGCAATAATATAATTGCAGGAACAGAGAGATAGAGAGCGAGAGAGAGAGAGAGACAGAGATAGAGACACAGACAAAAGAGACAGAAGCAGAAACAGACAGATAAAACCCAAACAAAACAACCAAAAAAAAAAAAAATAAAAATAAACAACAAAACAGTAACAACAGACGGAGCAGAGAAATACAAAGGTAAGGCATGTATTTCATATGTATGTGCCAGCATGTAGTAGATGTTCCTGAAGAGTACTCTACACATTGTAAATCATCCATATGGGGCAGCAGGACGTATCTATCTGTATCTGCACATGTGCATAGGGCAAGGGACATACTGCAACTCTTAGTGAAGGGTGGACACATATATGTTGTTGAAGGCTGTTATGTGCATATATCTATGTAGATCATAGTGTGTGGCATAGAAAACAGCATGCAGTGCTGATATATGTCATGTGGTGGTTAAACGCTGTAGGACTGATTTGTCAGATCTGCTGTGTTACAGCCAGTGAGGCCTGCTAAAGCTACATGGGCTGAGGACACCAAAATGCATTCTGCACAACACTGTGCAATACTCCCAAACTCAGGAACCACACTCGGCTTTCCTGGGAACACTGGAGAATATGAAGGTCTTCCCAAACACCATTATATTGGGTGACTTCAAATACCCAAACATTGACTGAGGATACTACTGAAGCCCCAACAACCTTGCCCAACAGTTGCTACTATTTGTAAACTCAAATGCTATGGCACAACTGGTCACCACACCCACAAGAGGGGAAAACATATTGGACATGATCATCACCAACTTGGGGACTCTATGTTCCACACCAGAGGTATACCCCTCATTGGTAAGGTCAGACCATAAATTTATCTCACTGGATATCCATCGTAGGTAATCTTGGTGAACTTCTCAAAAGCAAACGTCACACTTCTCCAAACCAAAGTGGTATCCTTCAAAGACCCTGGGACAGTGGTAAATATGGCTCAGACCGCTGAATCCTTTACAAACGCATTCTATGGACACCTAGTGGACTGCATGGATCATGTTATCCCAAATAACAACAAGACTCACTCCTCCAATGGCAGGGGACCTGTCTGGTGGACCCCAGCCATTAATAAGCTATACAACAAAAAGAGGAGGCTACTACATGATAGAGCACAATCCCAGACAGGGAAGGCATCTGTGATCTGTACTAGCAGAAAGCTACGATCACTCATGAATTCATCTAAGGCCCGCTTCTAACGGGCAATTGCACCAGACACTTAGGACAATCACAAGGCCTTCTTTAGTTATGTCAGGAACCTGGGTGGACACTCACTGATATGCTGTGAGTTACTGCATACTGACTAAACATACCCTGAACCCACAGACATTGCCAACATCCTGGCAAACAGGTTCAGTGCAGATGTCTCCCCCCCATCCCCCCTAAGGAGCAATTGTCCATCCCAACAGAGTGTAACCTCCCTGACATCACAAATGAACAGGTGAGTGCTGCCCTCCCCAAAGCAGACAACACAGCATCAGTGGGACCAGACGGTGTCCCGGCCTACGTCTTACACAAGCTTCATGACGAACGTAACCCTCACATTAAGTCACTGTTCAATATCAGAGTTACTACAGGATATGTACCCAAGGAATGACATACAGCGACAGTGGTCCCACTCCACAGAGGTGGTGCCACAATGGACAATATTGCCCTATAAGCCTAACTAGCCTGTTCTGCAAAGCTATGGAGCATATTGTCATGGAACTCATACACATAGACATCGGGAACCTACAGACACTGGGTCCTACACATTTCAGCTTTGTTGTGGGCAGATCTTGTCTCTTGAACCTGTTTGTATTCTTTAAACAGTTACCAGGTCCATAGGGAAGGTTGTCCACACAGCCTACCTGGACCTTGCAAAACCCTTCAACATAATACCCCACTCGGCCATTATACATAGGCTCACCAGTGTCAATATCGACACATATCTCACAAGATGGATTGCTAACTGGATCAGGGATAGCACCCACATGGTCAGTATTGCAGGTGCCCTGTCTGACTATACACCAGTTACACATGGCATCCCACAAGGCTCAGTCCTAGGACCTCTCTTGTTCAGTATATATTTCTCTGACGTGCAGGCTAACACAGGAGGAATATGGCTGACCATGTTCGCAGATGACTGCAAACTGGGTGCCATAATCAACTCTCCAGCTGGCACATGCATACTCAAACAGGGTCTCACAGAGATGGATGACTGGTGCCAGAGCCATGGCCTACAGCTAAATGCCATTAGATGCATAGTCATCCCCTTTGGGAATAACAACATGCCCACACATTACCAGATAGGTGGTAATCCATTATGTACGGTAGGAGTTGTTGGGGGTTTGGGGACATGACTTGTTTGTACTCTCGCCTTTGACAATCACGTTGCCAAAGTGGTTAGACAGACCTTCTATATAGCCCACCTTATCCCATATGGTTTCACATCTATATCAAGTGAGGTCATTGCGCCCCTATACTCATCACAACCATGCTTGGTTACAATGCTCCATTTGGGATATACCTTACCTGACACCTGCAGCAACTGTAATGGCCACAAAAGTTTCTCAAGAAGCAGATCTAGGGACTCACACAGATGCCTTGCTCAGTTCGGATACATTATCTCCAGCTCTACTCAGTCACTTACCGCCTACTCAGATGTGATGTGTGCCTGTTGTTTAAGGAAATGTCCAACCCAGAATTAATGGACATGCTCCACCTCAGGATATCTGAATCCCTTAGAGCTACACACTCCAGGGACATAAACCTCAGCACAGATGTTAATAGGACATCCTGGAGAGACAGATTCTTATCCCAGAGGCTCCACTCACTCCGGAATGTAATCCTGGTTTCACATAGGCAGAGCCACCCACTGACCACCTACAGGAGACATCTTGACAAGTGGATGGGTGATTGTATGTTTAACCCTGGGATATCTTCTGTGCCCCTGCTAGACAGAGGCACAATAGACTAAACATAAATGGGCTATCTTGTGTGACCTACTATTCACAGGCACAGTGTACTAATCTGACAGGGTTGCGAAAGCCAAACACACTCTGGCTAGGCTTGTACATGCCCTAGGGCAGATAGCCTAGTATCAACCTCTGAACCTATGACAATGTTCGGGATGCACAATGTTTATTGATGATACCGATTGCAGGTTTTTATCCCCCTGGATTCATGAATCCTCCGTGCAAGACTTAATAAGTCTTACTCAGAGGCTGCAGTTGAATGGTATGATGTCAGCGTGCCATGAATATGCATGAAGGCACGCTGACCCAACCGTAATTCGTACACGGACCGTGTAAGAAAGCAGGGGGCATGTCTGACTGCCGAGCAGTCTAAATGTCCATGCCCCTGCAAGTGATTGAAAACTAAAAGCAAATACACAAGAGCGAGTCTGCTCAAATGTCCTTGCACCCAACGCCACACTCCCTGACATTGTAAACCCCCATCACAGTTATAAAAAGTAAAAAATTAATTTTATTTTTTTTAAATACCCGAAATAGCTGCCTGTATTTGCACGTGTGTGCACGGGTGTGCCCATTGCTTAGCTAGAGTTAGCAATTCTGACATGGAAGAGCATAAAAAAGAATGTTTATGCAAATCACACCAAATAGCAATAGCGTAATGGTAGAGTGTTTGCACAAAGAAGAGGCATTCATGGTTCGAGTCCCATCACTCCCCTTCATATTTATTTTTAAATCAGTATATGAAATAATACCAGACAAATATGTGTAAATAGTAGTAAAACGCAGTGAAATGGCCAATGTATCAGTGAACAAAATAAATATTTTAAATGATCCTGATATATAATTGCCTGCAGTTAAGCAGCGCTTCACCCAGTGCAATAGAGTTGCCCATAGTTTAATAACGGTTAACCCAGTGCAATAGAGGTGCCCATAGCGAAATAGTGCTTTAACCAGCGCAATGTGTTTGCACGGACGTGCGAGCCACACCAACTAGGGCACTGTAGGGCACCGAGGAGCAACGTAGAGCAAAGTTGCTTAAACGCAGCCACACCCCCTAGCCTGTCTAGACAGTATGAAAATAAAATGAATGACAAGGTTCAAACCCAGGATTCTGTGCATCACAAGCAAAGTACAGAATCACTAAGCCATGACAACTTAGGGAAAGCAGCCACTGTTAATAGACATATACTTACTAATGGTAGTTTAACCATTACTAAGCAGGTCTCCAGTCAGCCGAAAATTAAAAAAAACGGCCAATCACAAAAAAGTGCGGAAAATGCGGCATATTTATGCCCCATAGGCAGGAATACATGCCATAACTGATTGTAGCTCACATCTGCAGTTAGAATGGCTGGTGTCAGAGAGGGAACCCGCTTCCGTGCGCAACGTTGGGGCATCGAGGAGTCGAAATACATGGTTTGGCTCCTTGTCCACCGTCATGTGTCAAGACTCCTGCAGGACCAGTTCCAAGGGATGGAGTACAAGGCAGAGGCTTGGAACCAGTTAGCTCATGACCTCACCAGTGCCACAGGTGTTCCTCGGACTGGTGAGCTGGTCCATCACCTCCATGCAGACCTGAAGAGACGGAAGCAGGACCGCCTGAACCAATGGATACAGGAGGCCCGTGGGATGCAGAATGCCCCACAACTGAGTATGTATCCATGGAATGCAGTATGTAAGAATTGATAATTGAGTATGTATAATGGATAGGCAAGTCTCAATATCCCTTCATTTACTTTACAGCTGCAGGTGACCATGCTACGAATCAGCAAGCCTATGCTGATTGGCTGCTAAGGCTGCGTCATCAGGCAGGTTAGTGATTATTCTGCATGTATTGTTATATAAAATATGGGAGAGAGAGCATGAAAGAAAGTGTTGTAGTCCAATAATATAGCCATAAAATTGCCTGAATAAGTCCTCTGCATGTACTGTCAGATAAAAACGTCAGAGATGCAGAAAAAGAGTGTAGTAACCCATTAAGAAAGATAACATATATCTGGAATACTATCTCTGCAGGCACTGTCATATAAAATAAGTCAGTGAGCCTGAAAAAAAGAGTGTTCTAACCTATTAATAAAGGTATAATATGTCTTGAACATGTCTGCCATATGCACCGTTAAAACAAATAAAGGAGTGAGCTTGTGGAAAAGTGTGTAATGCCATTAATAAAGGTCTAAAACCCAGAGTGCGTCTGTGTCACAGAGTTTGAAATATTGTTGTACCCTTGCATTATACAAATAGTACTGTTTGAAAAAGTGCTGGCAACCCAGAGTTGTACAGTCCCATATAAAGTGGGTGATGGAAGTGCTAGTAGCTGTGAAACATATATACAGTACACAACAGTCAGTTACTGGCTGGCATGCATAAGTAAATCTGGCACACATGTAGCATGTTAGTGTATCCCCAGAAATGTGAGTGTGTGTGTCAAGAAATGCAGGGTTCTGTACAAATCGAAGTTAAAATGTCATGTGAAAACATCCCAGATATGTAGATAAAGAAATAGAAATGCAATCAAGAAATATGTAGCAGTAACATCTGCATCCTGGACAGTTAGTATGTCAGATATAGGTCAGGCATATATTGAACTAGCCAAACCCATTAAACAACCTAATGTATGGTGGCAAGTGTAATAATACATGTAGGGGATATACACCTGCAGTCACTAGGAATGTAGTGTAGACTAAAAGGTAATTATAAGATGTTAACCAAGGTTTTTTCTACATCCTACTGTATCTGCATAAACCATGCAATTCCACACCTCAATGGGTATGTGTAATCTTAAATATTTGTTGGGACATATGTCCTATTGTTCTATAAATATTTGCATTCATGTTGATGCATGTGCCCTGTTTAAACACCACGATCATGGTGGCCTGTTGCTACCAAACATCCCTGCATGCTGTTGGAATATCCACTGTGGTTCAATATATGCATGTGTTATGCTTGCTGTTCAACTGTTGGAACCTTGGTGTGTTGGGTTAATGGGAATATTACTGCATGCTGTTACAACTAATCTGGAATGCTGTTGTTTATGTTGTAATTAAACACACCTAATCACAGAACGCATGGGAAGGCCGGTCCCAGTGGACCCACCTGTCCCTCCTCAGCTGGTGAGTGCATCTGGCACCAGCAGGTCCGGTGCCCAGCCTGGGCTCCCCTCCTCCTTTGGTCCTGCACCACCTTCGGGTGGAAGCGCTGCAGGGGATAGAGCTCGTCCCCCCATACAAGCGTGGGCAGAGAAGGGCCACCTGTCACCCTTCGAAGGGTCCGGGTTGTGGTGCATAGGAAGGTCCAGCGTGCAGTCGCTGATCCCCTACGCCAGCTGGAGGTGAGAGTGGCGCTTCTCATGGGTGAGTCTGCCTGTCCTATGCAGCCCCCAGCACAGCCACCCTCGGAGCTGTGAAGGTGCAGTGGTGACTGCCCATGGGTGGGGATCTCAATTCCATTGTTACCATATGTGGGCTCATGGGCTTGCGATTTCCAAACATCTGACCCTGTCAATTGTGTTCACCCACCCCATGTGTCATACACTGCCCCTGTATGCATCTTGTCTGTCTTGCCTGTTTACCTCCCCAACCTACCTCCCCGGACATACCTACTTCCTCTACCTCACTTCCAACTCTCACCTGAAAAAAAAAAAAAAAGGGCAATCTGTACCCACAAAAAAATTATGCCCCATACATAGCTGCCCATTTTGCACACATGTCCATTGGACATGTAAACTGATAATTATAATTGGCAGTACAACATACTTTGTTGTCCTCACCCTCTCCCAGGGGTGGAAGGTTTCATATATCACTCCAAATTTATTGCATATGCACAGCTGTTGCTGGTAAAGAAATGGGCAGCTATGGACCTTCCTACACCCATCCTGCACATCCCTTGCTTGTTTATCTACTGTCTGTCCCTCTTTGTGCCCCCTTTTTCACCACTTTTCTATCTCCCCATTTTCTTTTCTTTAAAAGAAATTAACACGGGGTTAGCGGGAGTAAGCACTTTTAAGCAGTAGTAAGCAAGTTTAAGCGAGTGTGCGCATGTGTGCGCTTAGCTAAGCATTGCTAAGCGTCACGCAAACTCGCGCATACCCACTTACAACTGCTTAAAAGTGCCTTAGTCACTCTATGGCAGGGCCCTTGTTCTGCTGAGCAGCAAAAGAAAAAAACCTCTGCCAGTCTCGAACCCCAGACCATTGACACAATAGCCTGCATGAATTCCATTAAGCCACAGCAGATATACAAATGATTTGGTTCTGAAATAAATATATCATGCATTACAATGAGGGAATGTAAATGGTAATTAGGAATGGTATAACACAAATCCTGTTCTGTGGGTCTTTACCAGCAGTTTTGTGGAATTGCATGACATGACTGTGAAAGGAGAACCAGCAATCCTAGCAGGGAATAATGTTACAGTAGCACCTTACAAACACCACACAGTATCAGACCAGGATAAATACTGGCCACAGGAATACAGTGCAATAACCACATTTGTATGGCAGTTAATTGTGTAAGTCAGAAATTAAGTACATACTCCCATGTTTCCTGTGTTAGCATTTGGAGGGGTGAGTACATCACTACACTCAGAAGTGTGTACTGGAAGCAGCAACATTCAGGTTTGAGTACAACATGCATATAACTGGCTACAACCCTAGCTTCAGATAAGAGACATATACCAACCTTCTGACTGACACAACGGTGTCCAGAGCAAACAAGCATGGGCCCCACCTTGGACAGCTGAAAGGGCTAAACCTACCTAACCTAGCATTTTATAGCAGTGGGCTGCAATCACAGTGAGTAATGCAATCACCACACAGCAGGCTGCATGCAATTACTGAATGGTGGGCAGCAATTGGTGCAGAGGCTGTCATATGCACAAGTGCAGATACCTAGAAAAGCAGGCTGTACCTGCAGTCCACACATGCAATTCTATCATTGCAGGTGCTGGGAGATAGAGAGAGAGAGAGAGACGGACACAGACACAGACAGAGACAGAGACACAACAGAGAGAGAAACTGAGACATAAACTGAAATAGAGGGGGAAAACCCAAAACAACCAAAAAAAATAAAAATAAAAACCTACAAAACCGTAACACACAGAGCAGGGAAATACAAAGGTAAGGTATGTAACTCACATGTATGTGTTGGCATGTAGTAGATGTTCCTGTAGAGTACTCTACACACTGCAAATCATCCATGTGTGGCAGCAGTACATATCTATTTGTATCCACACATGTGCATAGGGCAAGGGACATACTGCAACTGTTAGTGAAGGGTGGACAGATATCTGTCATTGAAGGTTGATATGTGCATATATCTATGTAGGTCATAGTGTCTGGCCTAGAAAACAGCATGCAGTGCTGATATATGTCATGTGGTGGTTAAATGCTGTGGGACTGATTTGTCAGATCTGCTGTGTTACAGCCAGTGAGGCCTGCTAATGCTACATGGGCTGAGGACAGCCACATGCATTCTGCACAACTCTGTGCAATATAATCACATAACTGTACATCCCTCAACTGTCGCATAAGTGATATCCCCACCACGAAAGTTGGACTGTGCATGTGCCTATATATAGATCCATGTGTATCTATGTGTATAGATATGCATATATATAATATATATATATATATATATATATATATATATATATATATATATATATATATGTATATAGCCATATAGAGAGAGAGGGAGAGACAGAGTGACACAAGGTCATATGTACTGCAACAGGTGTGTGGTGACCAAGGCATGGACTGTAGACAAGTGTTGATACTGCAGTGCCATTCCTCCTTTCCAAAACACTGTACCCATTAACTACAACATAGGTAGAGATCTACCTAACAGTGAAGGTGTGATAAGGGAACATGGGACACAGGTGGACAGTAGCCTCCGCTTTGATGAAGACAGTGCCACACTACACCTGTAATCAGTCTATTTGTTATGTGTCATGACAACAGGTGTGTCATCTATAGAAATATAGGGCAGTGTTCCCCTCTACTCATCACAATGCCCTGTGTGGTATGTACCTCACATGACAACTACACCAGGTGAAAAGGCCACAGACATACCTCCCAAAGAGTAATACTGGCTGCAAACAGATGCCCTATGCAGACTGACTCACAAAACCACATCTACACTGTATTGCATACTGGCCACACAGAGGTGACCTCTGCCGGACATACAGAGGTATGTCACACCCATAGCTGGGTGACAACTACCATGGCAACATATCACATTCCCTCCGGGATACATGCTCTAGGGCCCTAAACCTTGTCAGCTCACTAAACAGCACATGCTGGAGGGACAGGTTCCCATCTCAGAGATATGCCATACACTGGAATAGACCACCTAGCAATAGCAAACAAGGCTCCTCATTAGCAGTTGTCATAAATACTCCTGATGATTGTGTGGGAGATTGGTAATACACCCCAGGAAACACCTCTGTGGTTCTGGTTGGCAGGGGCAAGTGAAATCAAAGTACATGCGTGTCAAAGGCCAGGGTAGCATATGGTTAGGCTGCAGTAGGCCCTACGGCCAACAGCATATTACCTACCTATGATACTATGCACTCACACATGTACTCAATGCAATACCTGCTATGTGAGGTTGAATAAGTGTAATGCTCAATGTGTCCAAGGTCTGTAAAGGTGTGATAGCTTAGTGTGAAGTTGTATCTGACATGGTAGTGTCTATCCTAGCTGTGAGGACAGCAAATGATGTGTAATGTACTGTTAGGCAGACCTAGTAGTACAGCATATGATGTGACGTAGTTCCTTGTTGACGAATGTGGTGTCTCATTGTAGGCTAAAGCAATACATCTATGCTTAGTGAGTGGTACTGCTGGTGAATCCAACTCCCATATGAACTGTAGTACTATCAGAAGCTGTAGGCCTAAACAGCACAGTATGGTGTGTGTTCACATTGCTTGGAAACACTGTCATGTGTGTTTCCTGTAGTCTGCACAGAGGACAAAACTCAGGAATAAGGGTGTGTAAGTAGTGGCACACAGTACTGTATGGTACACAGGTAATGCTCATCTGTGTTGGCATACAATGGTGTGTTGTATGTTTGTCTGATGTGTGTGTAATCATGCCTGTACAATGGCTGCAATCAAATGTGTGTTACAGGGTATACGTGTGTATCCAGCAACATATATACTCTGTTACAGCAGTATGCCACCTATAGTAACAACTGTACACATCTGTTAGGCAGGGCTATGGCATCAATGACTAGGGTGGTTGACTGGTACTACTGTACCTGTACTTTACATCCATTGCAATGGATGACATCTCTGTTCGTGCATTGGTGTGATATACACCCCTGTCTTGAGGTTGTGCAATGTGTCACAAACAGTGTATCTGGTACTGTTGTATAGTGGTGTGATATGTAGAGTGTGCTAGGCACTGTTAGTTAGTTGTGGCCTGAGAACCAATAAGTGGTATTGAATGTGTGTAACCTCTGACAGACAATAGGATGATATATATGTCAGTAAAGGGATATCTCTGGTTAAAGGTCTAAAGTGTGCCACAGGACTCGCTCACACATATTGTTCATATCTTTTTCAGCTAGATGGCCCACCAACGGTATCCATCGTACACCTCAGATGAGGAAGAAATAATACTACAAAGCCTATTGCAGCAGTACACAATGCTGTTCTCCAGAAGCAGCCAGCACCAGCAGGAGCATACTGCACTGTGGCAGGAACTTGTTCATTGGGTAAATGACATAGGCATGCATAACCAGACATATGAGCAGGTACGCCATCACTGCAATGATTTAATTAGACATGTCCAGCGACATGCGTCTGATATCCAAAGACAACAGCTTGCCACAGGTGGTGGGGTGGCCATTCATCCCCTGTCACCAGAGTGGAGGAGCTGCTCCTAAGCATGGTGGCTCCTGGACAACAGCAACATCAACCTCTGACATGTGTTCTCATGGAGGCCGGAGCCACCCAGCACATCCACCTGGAGCAAGCAGGTAACATGCCCTATCTGTAGATGACAGTTAACTGTATTGTTAGATTATGTCTACGTGGGATGTGTACTGTGTGTTTAGCAGTTCTGCTGCCTAGTGTTGTGCAATACTGATATTTCGAATAATATCTCTACACCTGTGACTGTTGACTGTTGTTATACTGCAGTTTAGTATACCCACTGTAGCAATGCCACAGTTGTGGCCACTGACGAACTCTCTCATATTCTCGTAGGTCCCTCTGGTGTGACAGCAGGGCAGCCGATCCATGCTGATGAGTGTGTTATAACTGCAATGTTGGTAATGAAATATACATATCATAGGTGAGGTGTAGGCCATGTACACGTAACACACCTACACATAATGCATGTTGTGCATGTTTGCTGTAAGACGTTGCACAGCTCAGTAATGTCAGCAGCTGCCTCACTGACATGCAATACACAGAGCATAAGACACAGTTGTGGCAACCCCGTACTGCACATTGGATAGGCATAGTTGCAACACCTGTACACAACATAACATGTTTATCATACGCAGTACACAAAGACATGCTACATATGGCATAACCACACACCCGCTGTAAGGTCACACCTCAGTATCCAACATGTCATCCACACAGACATGATGTACCTCAGGGGTAGAGGCCTATCATGGGGCTGTGCAACACTTATCAACACATAACACAGTCATGTTAGGCAATGCGCCCTATTGGGCACCTCATACACCCATGTACAAAGTGGCTGTGTAATAGTGAACATAGCCACTGCACTGCAGTTCAGGTACAGCATGCTAGGCGGTGGTCTGTCACACAGTAGTAGCCGTGAGTGACCACAAGATGCATGATGATGATGATGATGGCACATGGTAGTACACCCCATCCAGTTACAGTGACCACAGTACTACACATAGCGGTCTTTGCTTTGCACCTCATTGTTGTGTGTGTGCAAACATATGCACCTATACACAATATGCATAGTATGTTGTGTGTGTGCTTACATATGCCAGTATACACAATATGCACAGCTGTCGCCATCTGTACAAAGAGTCACATATATGTCCTGGAATGCTATTGGGTGTGTAGGTCACATGACACACATTGGGTGTGTGTGGTGTTTAATGTTGCAGTCGTGTAGCATGCCATGTCATGGCTGGCACCGACATATCTGCAATATGTCCCTCACTCACCATAACCACTGTACAATGGCCATGTCGAGCATTGGGATTCCTTCACGTCTACATGCACCACTCATCCCATGTCTGTACATTGCATGCATTTGCTACACCTGTGCCCACTATTATTTGCTATGGACACAGACACTGTAAGCAGACATGGCAATCTATGTGTCACACAGGTAACACATGCAGCCATGGAATGTATACCATTGAGTGATGGTGCACAGGACATTTCAGTGCAGATAATACTAGCACAGCAATGTTGTGTCCATGTACACATTGTGTTCCAGGGTGTAGACAATCACTGAACAACTACACACATGCATCACAGCCATGTATAATGTCATTAAATAGGGCCATCTACACTTGCACTGCATGGTCTTGAGCAACACATATTCTGCATGCTGACACGTGTGAGGTGACTGTTTGCCTTGTGATACTGTCAGCTACCTTCACCCACTATTTTGTATGTGTTGCATTGCTGGTGTGTGTGTGTGTGTGTGTGTGTGTGTGTGTGTGTGTGTGTGTGTGTGTGTGTGTGTGTGTGTGTATGTGCTGTGGTGCGCAGTGTATTTGTGTTCATGTGTGCATGTGTGCATGTATGCATGTGTTCATGTGTGCATGTGTGCATGTGTTCATATGTGCATGTGTGCATGTGTGCATGCGTGCATGTGTGCATGTGTGCTAACATCATGTACAGATTGTGAAGTGTGTTTCCTGTCTTCCTTCCACAGGTGCTGAGTTAGGGGTGTCTGAATGCAGTATGGAACCTGATGTCACTGCCACTAATAGTGGAGATGATGAGACATGTATTGTGGCACAGGAAGGTCTGTCAGGGTCTGTCATTGGTCCACCAATCGACAGTACACAGCGTTCAACCCCATCTATGTGCACACTCATACTGCCAATAAATCCCTCATCACCAATGGCCTTAGCTGAGGGACAGCATACAGTCAGCATTGACCAGGAGAGTGTGGTACCCATGGCACGTGCATCCCCTCACAGCAGCCATAGATGGATTACTGGAATGGTACCACATAGGCGGATGTCCAGGGGTTCTCGGGGAGCACCACTGGTTGTATTGCCCCTGGCAGACGTGCCCCCAGAGGTATTACAACCTCCAGTATGTTCTGGGTTGTAATACAGGCACAGGCACGTATGGAACGGTACACCCGACAGGGACTAAGGGCGCAGAGGGCCCATTACACTGCTATCAATGACAGCATCCGTGACCTTGCCGGTGCCATCTGGAATTACACCGAGGTCATTGATAGCCATTGGAGGGAGACATTAGATATCCTCCACAATGTGTTAGCCATGAGCCAGGAATGTGCGGGATGGATGGGAAGCTGACGTGGATGCATGCCAGCAACAGCATCAGCTGGCAGTCATTGCGGATGGACCACGGATCACAGCCGCTCCCGTAGTGGCAGTACCAGCCCCAGAAATGCTGGGGCTGGCCTGTCCATTGACTGTCCTACTAGACCACGTGCACGTGGCACTGGCCAGTCCCAACAGGGACATGGGTCTAGTCATCATACCTCTGCCTCTGATGATAGCACCCAGTCAGGGTTGGTACCCGATACTGCCCGTAGCACCCTGCCAGGCACAGGTACCATGTCCGTGGCCAGAGACAGTGACCTGTACGGCCTAGCAGGTACAGTCTGTGGCTGTCCCACAACCGCCCGTATATGGCAGCCACATGTTGGAGTTGTGTGCATGCAGACACACACACATTAACTAAACAACTAGGGCTCACACATACACACACACATTACATCAACATTGGCCCATGCTGTACTGTTGTCCCTCACACACACACACACACACACACACACACACACACACACACACACACACACACACACACACACACACACACACACACACATACACACACACACACACACACACAGACATGTTGATTGGATGGGTCAATGTCGGGCTCTGGCAAACCAACAACACACCCTGTGCATATGATGACACCTGTGCCACCTCCTGTCATCTGTAACATTGATGCAGGAATAGGCTAACATGGTTCTGATGCACAAGTTGACATTATAGCAGTGTAGCAATAGTAGCAAGCTGCCAACAGGAAAGTGTACTGATATCCTTGTAGGTTTATCTGAGCAGGCATTATGCATCACAGCTCTAATAGTCTTTATAGCATTGTTTACACCAGTGTTAGGTCTGAGTAGGTATTGTCCACCCATGTGCCACTTGGCTGAAGTGTACCGTCTTGCCAGCATGTGTTAGTGAGTGGACAGTACGTGTGTGATGTGTGTATTACAAATTAGCAGGTGTACATCTGTGAACATGGTGTGTGCGCACTGTCTGCATGTACGTGCATAGTGGACATGTGGGATGTGCGACACACCCTGTTGTACACATTGTTAACATCTCATGGTATCTTTCGATGGCCAGTATGCATTCTGCTACAGATATGTACTAACATGGGTACACATGTGTGTATGAAATGGGTTGACACTGTGCTGTGGGTGATACTGTTGATATCTGTCAATGATCTGCAGTCTGGTAGTATACACCACCTCAACAGCATGACTATAACCAATCATTAGATGATGTCCTGACAAATGACACACAGTTGTAGGGAACTCAGTAACAGTTGGATCCTTCCAGTACTATACTATAACAGTAATCAGTGGTATTGACCACCACACATTCCTGGGACCACACCTGTGTGGCATATAGCCCTCTTAGGTACATGCAAACACACTAGGGATATGTCCATCCACAGCTGGAAATGCATGCATTGGCCTACACTGCATTCCCTGGATGGGACGCATATCCTACACAAGGGTATCATACAGACAGATACCTGTTGTCCAATACATGCTGTATAGTCATAAGCCGACTATTGCATAGTCACCCATATTTACTAGATATACTATCCCGACAGTACCACATAGGTGGTAGCCCTCAACATGTATGTTGGGTACCAATGTGTACAGACAGACATGTGTTATGTCATCTGTCCCTTGGTATCCACATAGCCATAGGTACTGTGGGGTCCATCGGTGTTTCACATAACACATTAGGGGCCTGCATGCATATCCACAGGGCTGTTGTACACCTATAATGACTTTCCATTACTGCCAGTCGTTGTTGTGTATGAACATGTCTGACATATACCCCAGGCAATTACCCTCACTCACAGTATTCCATAGTACGTGTCATGGGTGTGTGTTGCACAGATGACCTTGGCCACGGATCACTACAGTGGCCGGGCTTGTCGCATACATACAGATGTGACCTATGATCTGAGAAGCAGCGGCACAATCTGTCGAAGGAAACAAATGTATTCATGTAGTATGCATGGCTTCACACCTATGTACTGATTGAGGTCACATGTACACATATTTATTTGCCACGCAGATACCCGATGTGTGCAATGCACATACTGTTTTAATCATATGTCATACCATAGTAAAAGCAAAACCCACACTGCATTGACTGCCTGTGGCACACACACTCAGTGTTTGCAAGATTCTAACCCCTATCTAACTATGTTATGATACTAGAGAGACACGCATTAACATGGCACGCTATATGCTTTACTGGGTGGTTTCTGTTCTCCTGATATATTTGTAGGATGCTGACATCATCAGACATTCCAAAGAGGGATGTACCTCTTTTATTGTGTTTTCCCAGTCTCCAAAGAGGCTACTACTCTCAAAGGAAATCAAACACACACCCCCACACATTAACAGCATTTGCAGGATTCAAACCCCTACCTAACTATGTTATGATACTACAGAGATAAGCATTAACACAGCACACTATATGCTTTATTGGGTGGTTTCTGTTCTCCTTGAATATTTGTAGGATGCTGACATCATCAGACATTCCAAAGAGGGATGTACTTCTTTTAATGTGTTTTCCCGGTCTCCAAAAAGGCTACTCCTCTCAAAGGAAATCTAATACATACACCCCCCCGACACACATGCTAACAGCGCTTGCAGGATTCAAACCCCTACCTAACTATGTTATGATATTAGAGAGATATGCATTAACACGGCACGCTGTATGCTTTACTGGGTGGTTTCTGTTCTCCTTGAATATTTGTAGGATGCTGACATCATCAGACATTCCAAAGAGGGATGTACCTCTTTTAATGTGTTTTCCCAGTCTCCAAAAAGACTACTCCTCTCAAAGGAAATCGCACACATACACACACACTATCAGCGCTTGCAGGATTCAAACCCCTACCTATCTTATGACACTAGATAGATACACATTAACATGGCACGCTACATGCTTTACTGGGTGGGTTTTGTTCTCCTGGTATATTTGTAGGATGCTGACATCATCAGACTGGTCATGGAAATGTGTGTGCACTTTCTTTTATGCAATCCCAGGAATGATCCATGTGGGTCGGCAGGTATCAACAGCTTGAACAGGACCCTGTGAGTCGCACCTTGTGTGATCTATCTGTGGACACATTGACATCCCTTCATATGCCAACACATATCAATGCACAGATTGTTGGTTTTGTGGATACGACATGTGTCTGTGATGTTGATGAAGAGCTATGCAAAGTCTATGTGGGACATATGTAGCTCTGTTCAGTGATGTATGTCCTGGGTGGCTGCCTTGCAAATGGTGTAGCATGTTTGGGAACCCTGATCTGCACATGAACATACCACAGTTGGTAGGGTTGTGTGTTTGTCTGCTTCCAATAGCTCTGTTTATGACTTCAGCCATGATGCACTCCATGGCCTTGCAGATCAGACTTTATAGGCTTACTGGACTATACTTCCCATGGTGTGTTGTGCACCCACACTTGTGGGGAGTGCCATATGTTGCTGTTACACATTCAACGGTTCCAGACCCTGTGGAGTGGATGAGGCTCAACAGATTGTTCAGGTGCAGGGTCTGTTTGTTCTGTAGTGCATGCATGACACATATGGGGAAACATTATAATCCAATTGCTGCCATGCTTTTGGCTTTGGGGGGAGCTGGTCATCCATTCTACACATGATTTCTCCTGGTATGATGTCAGGGACTATCATCAGTGGGAGGTGGGTATGTATATATGGGCCTGTCTGACAGTATGTCGGCATTGTCAGTAAGGTACAGTTGGCCCTGACTCAGGACATATATGAGTGTACATTACTATTTATGACATAGCTGAAGGACATGTCATGATTCTCAGTCTGGACTCCTTCTCAGCTACTCTTTACAAAACACCATCAAACCTGAGCACTAATCCCGGTTATACTCTTTTACACACTTAACACCCTACTGATCCCTTGTGATCAGGCTACAGAGTATGTCATCATAATATACTGGCATGTCCAAGGGTCGGTTTTGTGTGTACTCTCCAGTCCAGCTAGTGAATATTGTGGTTATGACAAAATGTCACATCTGCCTCGTGTACACAGACAACCCTCTCCTCCCCCCAACACACTCAGATATATGTGAGAGATGCAACAATATTGACATACAGGAGGCTGAGCTCTCTCCACCCATGACTGGCATGGTCTATCAGGTGGTGAAGGTGACCACACACACCACATATCAGTCTCACATACACCGATAGCGACAGCAATCAAACCACATTATCACACATACACATACTCGGAGGCTCTACATACACTCTGCCTAAGCAGCAGAGACCTTCAAAGCAGACACACAAACAACTGCTACCCCACTACAATACCCACATATCACATAGTTCACAATGTCAGTGTGCCACACAGTCACTGCCTTTAGGGGTAAACAACACACCTGATACACTTGTAATAGGTGACACTTAATGTCAGACACACTGACTTCCCACTCACCAGGCCAAACAAGGGAATAGTCACTTTGAGCTGTCTCTCAGGTGCCAGGATCTGCCACATAACACATGCACTCAGGTCACTCCAAAGCAAGTCCAGGACTGGCCCCATCATTGTCCATGCTGGTGCGTACAACCTCAGACATTCCTCCTTGGACCACATGACAAGATACATAGAGGAACTCTCTGATCATGTAGCCCAGGCCAGTATGACCCTGTCCTTGTCTAGCATCTTACACTTACCAAGTATGATGTCTCAGTATACCAACAAACTGATCACATTTAACAGTTGGCTAACATATTGGTGTTATTCAAAGGGGATACAGTGTCTGTCAGCCTGGGGTGACATGCTCGACATGCCACGTAGCTTCCCTATAGACAGCTTGCACCTGTCACCCTTGGACTTTTGAATACTGGCTAAGGCACTTGCTGCCACCATACTGCCTTATTTAAGCGGGGCTCAAAAGACAGACCCACCTCCATAGACATTACAGAGTACATGACACTGAGGGTAATGCTGCTCAACACCAGATATATTACCCTCACATTGACCACACTCAGGAATCTCCTCAGTATGGAGAATAGCAATATCTGTGCACTAACAGACACGTGGTTCAGGCTCCCACATGCACACCAGCACTACCAGGTTATATTTTGTACTATGCTTTCTGACCACATAACTCGGAATGGCCAGCACAAATAGGGGGAGTATCCATATACATCACAGATACACATACCTCCGGGTTGATAGCACTGCACAAAGCATCACAGACCATACATATGCACCTAACATTGTGCAAATCTGCTTTCTGGTTTGTTGCCTGCTACAGACCACACTCACAAACTCAGCAACCACACTCATCTTTCCGGGGAACACTGGACAATATGACGGTATCCCCAAACACCATTATATTGGGTGACATCAAATACACACACATTGACTGGGGATAGTACTCAGGCCCCAACACCCTCGCCCAACAGTTGCTACAATTTGTAAACTCATATGCTATGGCACAACCGGTCACCACACCCACAAGAGGGGACAACATATTGGACATGATCATCACTAACATGGGGACTCTATGTTCCACACCTGCAATATACCCCTCATTGGTAAGGACAGAACATACTTTATCTCACTGGACATCCATATCCCGTCCCCACAATCATCCTGGGTAATCTTGGTGAGCTTCCCAAAAGCAAATGTCACACTTCTCCATACCACGGTGGTATCCTTCAGAGACCCTGGGTCAGTGGTAAGTATGGCTCAGACTTCTGAATCCTTTACATACACATTCTATGGACACCTAGTGGACTGCATGGATCGTGCTATCCAAAATAACACCTGGACTCACTCCTCCAATGGCAGGGGACCTGTCTGGTGGACCCTGGCCATTAATACGCTATACAACAAAAGGAGGAAGCTACTACATGATAGAGCACAATCCCAGACAGGGAAGGCATCTCTGATCTGTACTAGCAGACAGCTACAATCACTCATGTATTTATGTCAGTCCCGCTTCTAATGGACAATTGCACCAGACACATCAGACACTCACAAGGCCTTCTTCAGTTAATTCAGGTACCTGGCTACTGACTGAACATACCCTGAACCCACAGACATTGCCAACATCCTGGCAAACAGGTTCAATGCAAGTGTCTCCCCCCATCCCCCCTAAGGAGGTACTGTCCATCCCAACAGAGTGTAACCTCACTGATATCACGAATAAACAGGTGAGTGCTGCCCTCCCCACAGTGGACAACACAGCATCAATGGGACCAGACAGTGTCCTGGCCTGTGTCGTACACGGCCTTCATGACAGACGTAACCCTCACATTACGTCACTGTTCGATATCAGGGTTACTGCAGGATTTGTACCCACAGAATGGCATACAGCGATAGTGGTCCCACTCCACTGAATACTGCCATAACAGACCACAGACAATATCAGCCTATAAGGCTAACTAGCCTGTTCTGCAAAGCTATGGAGCATATTGTAATGGGACTCATGCACATAGACATGGGAAACCTACAGATACTGGGTCCTACACATTACAGCATTGATGTGGGAAGATCTTGCCTGTTGGACCTGTTTGTATTCTTTAAGCAGTTGCCAGGTCCATCAGTGTTGGGACGGTTGTCCACACAGCATGCCTGGACCTTGCACAACCCTTCAACACAATACTCCACATGGCCATTATGCATAGGCTCACCGGCATCAATATTCACACATATCTCACATGATGGATTGCTACCTGGATCAGGGATAGCACCCACATGCTCAGTGTTGCAGGTGCCATGTCTGACTATACACCAGTTACACATGGCATCCCACAAGGCTCAGTCCTGGGACCTCTTTTGTTCAGTATATATTTGTGTGACGTACAGACTATCACAGGAGGGATATGGCTGCCAATGTTCGCAGATGACTGCAAACTGGGTGCCATAATCAACTCTCCAGCTGGCACATGCATACTCATACAGGGTCTCACAGATATAGGATGACTGGTGCCTGAGCCATGGCCTACGGCTACATGCCATTAGTTGCATAGTCATCCCCTTTGAGAATGGCAACATGCCCACACATTACCACATAGGTAGTAATCCATTACATACGGTAGTAGTTGTTACGGGTTTGGGGACATGACCTGTTCGTACTCTTGCCTTTGACAATCACATTGCCAAAGTGGTTAGACAGTACTTCTACATAGCCCGCCATATCCCGCATGGTTTCACATGTTGATCACATGTGGTCATTGTGCCCCTATACTCATCACAACCATGCTTGGTTACTATGACACCTTTGGGTTGTACCTTACCCGACACCCGCAGCAACTGTAATGGCCACAAATGTTACTCATCAAGCAGATGTAGGGACTCACACGGATGCCCTGCACAGTTCAGATACAGTAACTCCAGCTCTACTCAGTCACTTACCACCTACACGGATGTGTTGTGTGCCTGTAGTTTAACGCAATATCTCACCCAGAATTAATGGACATGCTCCACCTCAGGATATCCAACTCCCTTGGAGCTACACACTCCAGGGACATATACCTCAGCACAGATGTTAATAGGACATGCTGGGGGGACAGATTATTATCTGAAAGGCTCCACTCACTGCAGAGTGTAGTCCCAGTTTTGCATAAGCAGAGCCACCCACTGACCACCTACAGGTGACATATTGACAAGTGGATGGGTGATCACATGTGTACCCATGGGATATCTTCTGGGTCCCTGCTAGACAGAGGCACAATACACTAAACATAAATGGGCTATCTTGTGTGACCTACTATTCACGGGCACAGTGTTCTGATTTTACTGGGTTGCAGCAGCCAAACACACTCTGGCTATGCTTGTACATGCCTTTGGGCAGATAGCCTAGTATCAGCCTCTGAACCTATAAAAATGTTCATGATGCACAATGTTTATTGCTGATACTGTTTGCAAGTTTTTATCATCTTTGCTTTCCCACTTTCTATGAACCACTTAGGTATCTGCAGAACATATTTGATTATGACAGGGTTCCACTATATTATATACGTGTCTGTTGTCATATAAGTGTATGCACAGGGCAGATTGCTGGATAGTGAGAGGTTCCTGGGTTAACACATGCAACTGCCTGATATGTGTGGCCCACTGCTGTACTCCAACATGGCCTAAGTGTGTGAGCATGTCCAGTTCAGACTGTCAGTGTTCTGTTGCCTGACATTTGTCTCATGTATTCAAGTGTGTGAGCATGCCCAGTGTGACCTTTCAGTATGTTGCTGTCTGAGGTCCACTACATTTGTTGATGTATGTGTACATGTCCAATATTAACATTTCTACTGTGTGTGTTGAAAGTCAGGTTCTATTCTTACTACAGGACTCACCTTTGTGTCATAACTCGACAGGGATTATGCTGTGCCTGCAGGGTTTCCATGGAATACTTTGCATAGACTTATCAACATTTCTTCACACAGGTTAACCATGGCAATACTGTCATGGTTTAGTGGTTCAGTACTATGACTATAGTACACAGTATCCTGGGTTCGAGGCCCATCACTCTTTATATTTTTATACTGAGCAGACCAGACTTCTTAAGGGCCAGTAGAGCAACTATGAGCATGTTGGCTTTTGTTCAGCTATTCCCTACTTAGACCCAGCTTGTCCAACATTGCTCAATATTAACCATCATTGCTGGACGTTGGCCAATATTACTCCACGTTGATGACATTTGTACTAATTGGTGTGTGCGATTTTGTTTACATATACTACACGGTGGTAAATACTCTTTAGCACTGCTTTACATTGCTTAACACATGGCAATCATGCCTCAGGTGTTGATGCAGGGCTGTCTATGTCGGATGCACATACTACACTCCCTATACATGTTTGAAAGCAGGTAGTGTCAATGTAGGCATCCCTTTTACTATATGTGCGGGTCAGAGAGAGGTATCATTTCCAGAGTTCCTACTGAGCCAGTGTATGCGCTATGCGTTGCCTCTTTGCCAAGGTCAAAGCATACTGGGCACGCCTCCTTCTGCCTACTGGGGCAGGCTCAGGTTGTTCCTCCTCCCAGTCACGCTCTGCCTGTGATGGCCCTGGCAATGGTGGGGGGGTTGTTTGGCCCGGGCCTATGCTGGTCCTGCTGCAGCTGTTTTTGCAGGATCATATTATGTAGCATAGCACATACCATGACAATTTGGGTACATGTAGTTGGTGAGTACTGCAAGACTCCACCAGATGTGTCCAGGCACCGGAACCGTGACTTGAGCAGCCCAAACACACGCTCGATTACATTTCATGTTTGTGCGTGTGCCTCATTATGGCGTTCCTGTTCAGGTGTGTGTGCATTTCTGATGGGTGTCATCAGCCACGGCTCCAGTGCATAGCCAGCATCCCCCACTAGGTGTCCATGTGGGATGTCCCCATTGGCAAATATCTGGTACAGCTGCATTAGATGCCAGATATGGGAATCATAGTAGCTTCCAGGGCAGCCAGCACACACATTCAGTATTATGCCCTGGGCATCACACACGACCTGGCAGTTGATGGAGGGGAAGCCCTTGCGGTTGAAGTAGACCCTACCCCGCTCACCTGCTGGTGCTTTGATGCATATGTGCATGCAGTCTATTGCACCCACTACTTCAGGGTATTCCGATATTTGCTGGAAGAGACGCATATTGCTGGCCAATACCTCACGGGAATTGGGGAAGTATACATGATCACTGACATGTGCTGACATGGCATCCAGGAACTGGTGCAGTACCCTGGATGCTGATGCCTGTGATATTCCCATTATATCACCAGTTGGTCTCTGGAAGGTACCTGTTGCTATTATTTTTAGGCCAACACATACCTTAGTTTCCACTGGGATGGGTTCCCCTCTGTTGGTTCTGTGTGTGAGGCGTGGCCTGCACAGCTCAATAATTTTCTGCAAGAGGTCTCTGTCCACTCTATAGCGCTCCGCTATCTCCAGCTCATGTAGCCCCTGGTAGGTTAGCTTGGGCCTGTACACTCTTCTCCGTCTCCTCACTGTTGGTTGTTCAGCAGAATTTGCATTATCACCACCCTCAGCATGTTGCATATGTCACCTTATAACAGCAATGGCAGCCCCTAACATTTCTTTGTCTCAGTAAAGCTTTTTCAGTTTTCACTTCTATTAGCTTACTGCAGTGTTGCAGTGTCTCTTGAGAGAAACATAATGGAATGTTGTTTGCAGAGTTTTAAGTGCTGGGCTGGGCTAGTGTACTGCCTGTGTAATTGTCTGATTCTGATTGTTTTCACCTGCTAGCTCTGCTAGTACTCCCTGGTAACTTCCTACTATTTGTTGTGCTTCCTTTTTCCTTTCTGTTTCCTTGGGGGGCAGCGCCGTGCACACAAGCGCAAACACGCACACAGCAGCTCACACGCGCGCACACATGCGTACACGGACTAAAACTTGCTTATTCTTGTTAAAACACACGCACACCAGTGCAAACATGCTTACAACTCTTTCAACAGCCTTATACATGCTTACTCCGGCTTGAACGCGCGCACTCACGCTTACACGTGCGCACACAGTCTTACTCGGGTTTACAGGCGCGCACCCGCATGCATACATGCTCAGCAAGAAACTTTAGTGTTATCCACGGCATACACCTTCGATTTCTTGCCTTTACCTAGCCTACCTGTTGACACACCTCTTTCAATGATGTGTAAATGACAGCTGACACATGACACTCTGCTCCAATGAGCTTCACTTCTTTCATACATACCCCCCTTGTGATGTCACCTATCTTCTACTCTGTTACTCCCCTTATCCTACTCTTACACTCCACTGACTGTGCTCATTTGCTATGTAAACTTGTGATTAAATATCCTAACCCTCATTTGCATAGGATTGCCTACTAATGCTTGGTTGAATCTCTTAGACTGAACTTCCCCCCTTAGCAAGCTCTACTCGGTGGCCATATTGTCTTCAGCCTGCCATTCCCTTGCATTGTAAATTCATATTAGCAATAAAATCCACATTTGTGGATCTTAATTATTGATTTTCTGGTTTTTAGGGCACAGCGCATTTGCGCGGCGCTACACTACGCTTAAATCCCGGAGATCGGGATGAAAAAAAAAAGTTATTTTATTTTTATTTTGCATCACTGAATGTTGCAAATGGCTGAATTTTTGGCCATTGGCATGCTTCGTCATGTAAATGCATCCTTTTTTTGGAGCTGTCACGGCTCCGTTTTGCTATTTGCAGAACTGTACTCAGTTGTCAACTGAGTACATTTCTGCAAATAACACTACTACTCGGACAGGTTTGGGTTTCCTGGATCGCAAATTTACCTCATTTGCATAGCTTTCACCTGCAATTGAGGTAATTTGCATATCCAAGCCCTGTCCATGTAGGACTCGTTTTGAGAGTTCAGTTGCACGCCCCTTCCTGCTGTTCCTGGATCGCTCGGTGGACATCTTGGCTGCATGGAGTCTTAATCTACTCTTAGACTCCGTGCAAGCCTTCGTGAATCTGGCCCTATATGTTCCAGTCTGGATGAGAAACAAGACCTTCCCAACATTTCCTGTTTTAATATCCTAC
>NC_056737.1:996768305-996773305 GCF_019279795.1 Protopterus annectens | reverse complement strand
AAGGATCTTTAGAGGTGCAAACACTTTTCTATCACTTTTCAATTAGAGTAGTCCCTACTGTAGTACTGAAATGGCTGGAAGGACCCTATCCCCATCGCAGACTTTTATACTTCATTTTAGCAGATTCTGCTTTAAAAGAGCAATACCCCTCAACCAAAAGCAATCTGCTCAGCCACAATTTTCTGTTGAGATTGTTTCAAGCTGAAAAAAACAACAATGAAGCAATGACTAGCATTCATCTGAGGGAACACGTTCTTAGAACAGCAGCAGTCTGGTAGACTTAGCAAACCATAGATAAATACTGCTTACATTAAAAAAAATGTGATTCTCCTCAAGCAATCAGAGTAACAAGAACATCTCTTTATCTCTGCCCATTGTGCTTCATAAATTGTTTTTGGTGGAAAACAATGTGGGGGGGGGCAACTACATTGCATTTTTTACCTGATTACCCTTCCCCTCAACAATTTGATTTCCAGCTAATTTAGCCATTGTGGTTTACTGCGGTGGTGGTGCTGCGGTAGCGTTGTCACCTCACAGTAAGACGTTGTCCTGTTTGATTCTCAGCTAGAGCGTCTTCTGTGTGGAGACATGCGTGAATGGGCGTACCTTCATTGAAGGTTGTGCATCAGGGCTGGCAACTCGGCACGTTAAAATCTACTGCCAATCATTAGCGGACCGGAGTTCCGCTGTGGTGACCCCTAACTGGGAAAAGCTGAAAGACACAACAACAACAACTCTTCTACTCTCTGACCCACATGAATACAGCTCCTCCATCTACCTCAGTCTACAGTAAGATAAATGGTATTTTTATGTTTTCTTATCAACAACTGTATATTATTGTATTCCATACCAAAGTTGTACTATAAATAATTACAGATAAGCTTCCATTGTATTACTATCTGGCTAAGTATTGCCTTTCAACTCTTACAGATGTACTACCAGCTTCTGTTCCAGAATTTAGATCTAATAACTGATTATATGTTTTATGAACAGCACAGTTATTGGTAGCATGGCTAACTGTTTATAGTCTGATTGAGCTTTGTTTAATAAAAGGGATGGGTTACTGCAAAGAGTTTTTTTTATTATTTGTTAATACTCAGACTGTTTATTCTAGCATAGCTAAGTACAAACACTGCACAGATTTCACATTACAAATAAAATGTATTTTATCAAGTAGAGAGCAGGAATTGACTCTTCCTGCTGAAATCTCAGTAATGCCAAATGTGCCTACCATGATACATTTCTTATTAGCTGCTTTATTTTCCAGTTTAATTGCTGTATATGATTCGTTACAGAGTGCAGGGTAGGACTAACAGTAAAATATATTGCAACATTTATGCTGGAAAAAAATGCTTAATAAATCTGAACGGCAGAGCACAAAAAGGCAATAATGTCTCTGTCCACTTTGGCCATAAAACAATCTTTATTTTAATTTGACTCAATGCTAGTGTACTCAGTGCATACACGACATCCAGATTCTTGTTGCAAAAATGCTAGGAAAAACATAATTTGTATCAGTGGGTGGGGAACTGGAAATATCCCCCTTGTTTGGTACATATGACCACCAATGCCCAAGTTTATAAACACCCCATAAAATAGTCTTACAACCTCACAGACACATTTGGGAAGCATGATTTGTCTTGACAAAGCCCTCCAGGGGTCATTAAACTAATAATCAACAATGAACCAGGCCACTGCTGAAAATAGGTTCCGTGTGTGATAAACAAATAAAATAAATAAAAATAAATAAATAAAACTTTCTCCTAAGATAATACATAAATAATCACTAGCCACAAAATCTAAAAAGTGACTAAATAAAAAAATAGACAATAAATAAGTTAGGACAATTCTAACATAGACTTGATACTCAGAGGACATGAAGATTACACAGCATTTAGAGAAGTAGTAATTAGTTAAAGAGACAAAATCTTTAAAGAAATCTAAATTATTCTAACTTAAACAGTACCGAAACTAATTATTCTAAGTTAAAGAAATAATCAGACAGATGCAGATTTTTTACAACAAATCTACATAGGTGTGGGTAGATCTGGATCCTCCACCAAGACTAACTGGATGATGGTTTCGGCTTTGGCTATATATCCTTTTTCTTTCTCATGCAGAAACGTTAGCTCTTTCCTAAACAGTAGACAAAATGTTAACTAGATGGTAAACTGAATGACACATGCGTCTACTAACAGTATAACCCCCTGCTTGCTTTTGGTCAGCTTTGTAGTTTGTGCTGACACATGCATCTGCTGACAGTATAACCCCCTGCTTGCGTTTGGTCAGCTTTGTAGTTTGTGCTGACACATGCATCTACTGACAGTATAACCCCCTGCTTGCGTTTGGTCAGCTTTGTAGTTTGTGCTCAGAGGCTCTTTTATCCACTGCTATGACTTCCTCTGCTATATACATGCAAACAATTATTTATTTCCTCTGAAAATGCATTTTTTCACCAATTAATACATAACAAGGAGGTTACAAGTTTCCAAAATGCTTTTTGTATATATTATTCCAAAGAACAAAAACAAATACAATTCTTTTATCATTATATAGCAATTTCACAGTGTAGTTTTATGATACACATTTCACAAAGCTTAGATATATCTTACAAATGTGTTGCAATATGAATTTTTACAACAGAAGCAAATCACAGACATTTTACCCAGTGAGGTATCACAGTACGCGTATTTACATTTTGAGGAAAGTTATCTGCAGTGACAATAAAACCTTTGCACCTGCACATGAAATGTTTAGTGTTAGGGGGTTGCAGCATCAGAAAAAATCATGGTGTACAAAACTCATTTTTAGGTATCCATCTTTGTCTTAAGTAAAGGGAAATTAGAGAAGTGTGGAGCATTTTATGAATGAAAATTTGATTTTCATATGAAATTTTTAAAATATGGTAAGAATGTCTATTAAATACAAGAAGAGTTAAGTCGATCTGACATATGTTCATAGAGTAACACTAGGCTAACCATCCAATAGGCCATTTTAAGCTTAGCTGATTTCTCCATGTGAGGATCAAACCTTGCACCTTGTGTTTGTAAGTTAAGTACATTAACCATTATGCCAACCTTTTTCCACAGTGCAAGACTAGAGAACAGGCTATTCACTATAAAGGTGCATGGCCATGCTCCTAGGGTGTAGAGTATTGGTGGGGTTTATGTCCCTGCAGAAGGACTCTGTGGGTCTTGCTCTAGTGAAGAGACAGACAGGAACAGACAGATTGAGGGAAAGGGGGTCTATATTAAACTTGAATTCTTGGAATGTATGGCAATCAGTGATCCATTTAAATGAGACTGAATTCTGATGAAGTTAGTAATGGATGGCATATGTGTATTATTTATTCAAGAAAGGAAGCTTAAGGCAAGAGGAGGTATGGAAATTCAGAAAAGTGGATGTTGTTGACTAAGGGTGTCCATTGTTAAGGAAGGTAAGAGAAAAGGAGTTGGTACACTGATTAAGACAGGCTTGAGTTGGAAGGCTTACCAGAGTAGGAAGGATGAAGAAAGAAGGTTGGTGGGAACCGGGTATCTCAGGAAAAGGAAGAAATGACAGTAGTATCTCTGTATAGAACAAGCACAAACAATGGGTTGGTTTTATAGGGATGTGTTATAGAATTAAAGTGCTTGAGGGAGGAAGTGGATGAAGGGATCAATGTAGTATCATGGGAATTTTAATATGGTTTTAGAACCAGAAATGTGTAGACCATTTGAGAAAGTGAAGTTCAACCAGAATCACCATTGTAAGTTAACAGGTAGTATGATGGGGTAAGTTAACAGGTAGTATGATGGGGTAAGTTAACAGGTAGTACGATGGGGTAAGTGAACAGGTAGCATGATGGGGTAAGTTAACAGGTAGTATGATGGGGTAAGTTAACAGGTAGTATGATGGGGTAAGTTAACAGGTAGTATGATGGGGTAAGTTAACAGGTAGCATGATGGGGTAAGTTAACAGGTAGCATGATGGGGTAAGTTAACAGGTAGCATGATGAGGTAAGTTAACAGGTAGTATGATGGGGTAAGTTAACAGGTAGTATGATGGGGTAAGTTAACAGATAGTATGATGGGGTAAGTTAATAGGTAATATGTTGGGTTTCCAAGTGGCTGATGTTTGGCAGGACAAGATGAGGCAGTAGCAGGGTTTTATATGCATAAGGGATGAATATTGACATGTAAGTATTAGATATTATCATGTTAAATAGAAAAACCTTTAATGAGATAGTTAAAATAAGGGTTTTGGATATGACAGTATCAGATAATCCAATGATGTTACTAAACTGGAGAGAAGAAGGTCAGAAGAAGAAGGGTTGGCAATAGAATCCAGGTAAATGGGGGATATAGAGAATATTTGTTGGCTTCAGGAAATGCCAAACCAGAGAGTACAAGATAATAATGGAGGCTAAAGAGAATAGAACAGTAAGGAACATGATTGTTATAAGGGTGCACAAGAGATAAAAAAATAATGTAATACCCAGGCCTTCTTATCAGAAACAGAAAGGATAAGATAAGCAAAACTTCAAGTCTTCAAGAGAAGTTTAAGGTCAGACATAGATGTGGTTAAGAGTTCATAAACATATAAGGAAACAGTGATTATGGATTTAGAAGAGTGACAAATTGACGCAGAGCTAGGTAGAAGGGGAAATGGTGGACAAAGGGTGAAGTGGATGCAAAAATGTTAGAGTGGAAAATAAAGGATCAATGAAGGAATGTATGGTTTAGGTCTATCAACACTGGGATGAGCATAGAGTAAGGTAAAATAGGGATAGTTACCTTTGTCCTTAAATTACTTTAGCTTTGTTCATATTTCTTACTCCAATATTTAGAGGTATGGAAGTGATGATTTTCTTCACCCACCTGCTGTTCTGTTTTTCCTACATGTAACTGTTTTTCCTTCCACTGTAGTATGCTACACTTATTTACAGCTCTGGATCTTGTCCTCTGTTTTTTTTTACCATGACATGTAAGTCTGTTCATAGATAGGCCTTACACTGAAGT
>NC_056737.1:996728305-996760805 GCF_019279795.1 Protopterus annectens | reverse complement strand
GCATGGATTTACAAAAGGGATACATATAGAACTAAAATAGATTATTTTATAGGATCAGAAAACTTAGTTATAGGAGAAGGAGATGTAGTTGAAACAGGATTTTCTGATCTTCATACAGTATGGCTAGAGATAAAGGAAAACTAGGAATATATAAAACAGGCAAAGGAATAAAAAGGATAAATGAGAGCATGGAATGAAGAACGGAGAGATTAGTGATGCACTTATGGAAAAATTGTATTACTATGATAACATTTTATAAAAATTGGTCTGAATGGTGGGTGATATTTAAGAAAAAAATATAAAAAAATGTTTTATACTATGGCAATTTGATGTGAGAAAAGTAGAGAAAGAAAAATATAAAAAAGCTATAATGATGCATTGGAAGATTTAGAACATAATGATAAAAAAGTACTTTGCCAAAAAATACAAAAATTGTTATATAAGCAAAGTTATTTTTTTTCAAGGAAAACAATACATATCAAGTTACTTAAGCAGATTCTTAAAGGAAGAAGGTAGTCTAACGAGAGAAACAAAAATTTAAAAGCAGAGATAAAAAATACTCAGGAAAAGATTATAAATAGTATAGTACAATATGTAGAATAAATGCTTAAAGAAAATGCCCCAGGATTTAATAAATTCCTTGTAGGCACAGTGTAGAACCTACATGTATCCATGTACATGGGCAAGGTTCCCCCTCCATAGTGCACCATGCATATTCATGATGGCACACTGCTGAGGGAGAGCTGATGAACATGGATATTGAATCAGTGTGGGTAGAGGTGTAGCAGCTACCCATGGCTGCAGATGAGTATGAGGCTCCCTGTAATGCTCCACAACACTTTTGTAATGTTATGAAGTGTGTCAGCTGTATACTATGTCATTTTTATGATGTGGTATGTTTTTCCTGCATGTTTGTGTGGCGCAGCACAGAGAGCAGCAATGCCAAGCTGTGCTCACATATAGACAGCTGATACCTGTCAGACATCTAAAAATAGAAACTGGATGAAATTAATTATCATAATTTTATATATATATATATATATATATATATATATATATATATATATATATATTTTTTTTTTTTTTTAAGTTTGTAAGGTGCAGCACAGTATGGAGCACAGCACAGGTGAGTGGAGCTCATACATACATAGCCAACACCTGCCAGACATCTAAAAATAGAAACTGGATGTAATTAATTATTTATTTATAGGTGTGTTTAAGTGGGTTTGCACAGCATGGCATGTTGCTCAGCAACACTAACAGGTAGCCTAGTTGTATATGTTAAGGTATAGTAGGTTTTATAACATCCAACTAGCTCCATGGGTAGAGTTATGGTCTTATGTGTAGTAGGTCCCGTGTCAAGTCCATAGCAGGCAGAATATGACTATAAATGAATATAATTCTTTTTAATATTACAAAACTATTGTGAATTTTGTTACTGCTGTGCTCTGCTAAGCACTGCATAAACTACCAATGGTTAAGCTAATCGCTACCAATGTTTGTGCGGTGCTAAGCCTCATTAAAACATAGTTCTGCTAGTTTACACTCTGCTTGGCTTCACTTAGCTGGTTTGCACTCTGCTAAGTAACATGGTGCTTTTTTGAATGTTGCTGAATGACATGTAAGGGCAGGAAGGCAGCCTATATTAAGCTCAATAGGCAGGAATTCTGCAACAGTCATTGGAGTTAGCAAAAGTGTTTGCGCTTTCAGGGGCAGAGGAAGGGTATTCAGGAGTGCAGGGTCATGGTCAGGCTTCTTGTTAAAAACCATGAATCCCAGCTGATGCAGGGTGGATTCCAGGGCTCAGAGTGTAAAGTGTTGGTCTGGGACCAGTTGGCCAGAGACCTCACCAGTGTTACTGGTATCTCCCGCACAAGTGAGCAGTGTTATCACCACCATGATGACCTGAAAAGGATAAAGAGGGGAACCCTGGACACCTGGGTCCAGGAAGTTTGAGATGAGAATGCCCCACAAGTATGTAAGTATGTCTTCCTCTGTCTTACCAAAATGCAAGTTGAATGTCTGCAAAACTGGTATGCATAATGGTGTGCTTCTCTCCCAATAGCTGCAACTGAGAGTGCTTGCAATGTTGAGTCCCATGCTGGGCGCCCAGCCAGGTTGCACAGTGAGCATGGTAAGTATGGATTTAGTATGTCAGCTGTAGTGCAATAAGCAAGAAAGAGTAAAGCATTAACTGCAATAAAGTATATGCAAGAAAAAATGTACTGCAATAAATGGCCATGTAGAACTATAGTGCAATAAATGGGCAATTAGAGCTGTAGAGTTGTATTGCAATAAATGGACAATAAGAACTGTATTTCAATAAAGCATTAGCAATACCAATAACAGTAAGCAATATGTTGTTCACCAGGATTGTGTTGTCAAAACCATTGCAGTAGAGCACTGTGCATTGATTGTCTGTGGTAAGGTTGCTGCAGTGAAGTGTAACAGTGTAGCCAGCAAATCTAATGGCCTGCAAACTGTATTGCTTAATTCATAGTACAGTCCAAAGCTGTCTCCAGGCCAATACTGGTCACATAATGCTGTCTTTTCCTCAAACATCAAGTGAGAAAGGCTCATCCAGACTCTGCTACACTTTGCTGTGAAGGAAAGGTTAGTTTGCTTTTATTTTTTGTATTACTTTTCTATATTTTGAATACTGTAGTTTGTTTTCTTTACCTTGTGTTTTGCTTGCATTCTGTTTTAATAGCATATTAAAACTTTAAAAGAGACCACAGCTCTCTCTGTTCTGAGTCAGGCAGATTTTTTTCCCCGCCCTCCCACCCATTTTAGTTGTCTTGTTAAATACCACTGTCTTTCTAGTTGCCCGCCTCTTATGTTAATCTGACCATATATCTCATTTCTCTACTTTCACTGGCTTATGTGAGAAATCACAAATCATCATTTTTGAAATCCCACCCTTCAATTATTTAAATTTATTGGCCATCCACAGTATTTCATAGTACCAAAATACAAAAGTGCCCACCCCTTTCAATCCATCTTGTTGTTTTAAAAATAGTAACTCTCCACTAAACCTTAACTTTTAAACAGGTAAAACTCAAGTTACCTACTTTCACATCTAACTTCTCTAGTGCACACTGCAGAGTGCATTCTTTTCAATCTTACCTTTAAGCATCCCTGTGACTAGTACTTTCTAATACCTGCTGGAAAGCACTAGGTAGCCTTAAACCATAAAAACACTGAACCTCCTTGTTAACAAGGAGAAATTAATAGTAGGCACTAAACAGCCTATAATTGCAAAGTACCTGCTAAGGAAACAGCTCCTATACTTTTACAAAGAAAAAAGCCCCAAACCAGGCATGTCCAAGGGTCAGCTTCGGTGATTTCTCCTGTCCACCTGGTGAATCTGGGCATACTGGGGCAATGCAGCAATTGCCTCATGTACACAGACAACCTCCTACCACCCAACACTACAACCTGTGAGAGATGCACTTACATAGCTAAAATGGAAGCAAAGCTCTCTCCACCCAAGATTGTGCTAAACAGTCAAGAGGAGAAGGTTAACACCCACACTACACCTCAAGCAACACATAGCCCTTCTAAACCCACCACCAACACCCACATATAGCAACACTAAATCCACATATGCAGAGGCCCTTAACTGTAACCTGCCTAAGCAACAAAGACCTCTGAAGCTGAAACGCAAACAAACACCAATCACAACCAATGTGTCACATAGTTCACAACACCAGTGTGCCACCCAGCAACAGCCCCTAAGGCAAGACAATGTACCTAACACTTTAGTCATAGGTGACTCTATAGTCCGCACACTGATGTCCCTCTCACCAGGTTAAATAAGGAGAAAAATTACAGTCAGCTGCCTGTCGGGTGCCAGGATCCTCGCCACATATCATGCACTCAAGTCACTCCACAACAAGTACAAATATGACTCTGTCATTGTCCATGTGGGAGTGAATGACTGGAGACACTCCCTGGACTACATGAAAAGAGACATGGAAGAGCTCTGGATCATGTGGCCCAGGCAGGTATGAACTCTAGCCCTGAGTAGCATCCTGCCTTCGCCCAGAATGATACCACAATATAAGGATAAAATGATTGACTTCAACAATTGGCTAAGCTTATGGTGTCATTCAAAGGGGATCCAGTATCTGTCTGCCTGGGATGACATGATTGACAGACCACGATGCTTTGCCAGAGATGGTCTGCACCTGTCGCCCTGGGATTCAGGTTACTGGCTAAGGCTTTCCCCTGCCACTTCTATAGTGCCTTTTTAGGCAAACTTCAAAGGACAAAACCACCACCGCAGGTACAAGCATGCAAAATCTGAAGGTAATGCCACTCAATGCTAGAAGTCTAAACCTCAAAATGCACTCTCTCGAGGCACCCTAAAATGGAGAACATCGATATCTGTGCAGTAACTGAGACCTGGTTCAAGGCTCCAGAGAGCACCCCTGCAATACCAGGCTACAACTCTTACACTTTTTCGCCACCAAACCAGGACCAAACACTAAAGGTGGAGGAGTGTCAATATTCACCAAGGATATTCACACCACCAGGCTATTGGCCAACACAATGTGAAGCGTCTGAAATCTCCAAGTGCAACTAACACTAGGTAAGACTGCAATCCAAATTGTAGCTTGCTACAGATCCCACACCATACCCCAAGATTCTCACTACACCTTTCTAAACATACTGGAAAATATTAAGATAGAACCAAACACCCTAATACTGGGTGATTTTAACTACCCTGCCATTAACTGGGAAAACTACCATGTCCCAACACCTTTGAACGGTTCTTGGAATTCATAAATTCCAACGCCCTGGATCAACTAATCCATAGTCCCACCAGGGCCTCCAATATCCAGACCTGATCATTACCAACATGGAAATCAATGCTCCATACCTATGGTCACCCCCTCGTTAGTCAGGTCTGACCCATAAGCTAATCACCCTTAACATCCACATCCCACCCCACCCCCAGTAAAGAAACTACCATAAAAACTTCCAAAGCCAACTTCATGCTACTCAAGTCAGAAGTGACAAACTTCATAACACCCATGCAGACGGAACTGAAACTGCTGAATCCTACACTAAGGCACTGTACGAGCACATCCACTCATGCATGAATCGCGGCCATCCCAAATAGAACCAAAATGCTCATCCAAAAAAGGAAGCTAATCTGGTGGTCCCCTCCCAAAAAAAAACTTAACAAAAAAGGCAAGAAACTTTGCAAGAAAAGGGGAAAATCCCAGGATGCAAAAACTCCTTACTAGCCTCAGTAAGAAACTGAGATGCCTCATAAAATCCTCCAAAGCTAGTTACGAAAATAAAATTGCCAAAGATTCCAAAGACAACCACAAAGCATTCTATAACTATGTCAAAAATCTAAATGGCAATGCTCAGATCTGCTCTGAGGTAAAAACAGAATGGCATTAAATATACTGATCCAGTGATATTGCCAATATCCTGGCAGATCGATTCAGTGCCAACTTCACCCCTCTCACCCCTAAATGGCCCATCTCAATACCGAAGATTGCCAAATTCCAGTAATAACGGCCACACAGGTACAAAACGCACTCTCTAAAGCCAAGAATACAGCATCCATGGGACCAGATGACATCCCGGGCTGTGTACTACATGAACTACAATATGAACTGGCACCTCACCTAAGTGTCATGTTTAATCATAGCCTCACCTCAGGTTTCGTGCCCACTGAGTGGCGAGAGCTACAGTTATCCCAATCCACAAGGGGGGATCCACCTTGGATCCCGAAACTACCATCCCATCAGTCCTGACAAGCCTTATCTGCAAGGCCATGGAGCGCATTATCATGGAACTTATAAACAAAGACATTGGCAACCTTGTATAAATTGATAATTTAAGAGGCAAGCATAAAAAGAAAAGGAATGATATAAGAAAAATGTTAGAAGTCATTACATGTGGTATCTTAGGATTTTTTTGGAATAAAAAAGGATGGATTTACAAAGGGATACATATAGAACTAAAATAGATTATTTTATAGGATCAGAAAACTTAGTTATAGGAGAAGGAGATGTAGTTGAAACAGGATTTTCTGATCTTCATACAGTATGGCTAGAGATAAAGGAAAACTAGGAATATATAAAACAGGCAAAGGAATAAAAAGGATAAATGAGAGCATGGAATGAAGAACGGAGAGATTAGTGATGCACTTATGGAAAAATTGTATTACTATGATAACATTTTATAAAAATTGGTCTGAATGGTGGGTGATATTTAAGAAAAAAATATAAAAAAATGTTTTATACTATGGCAATTTGATGTGAGAAAAGTAGAGAAAGAAAAATATAAAAAAGCTATAATGATGCATTGGAAGATTTAGAACATAATGATAAAAAAGTACTTTGCCAAAAAATACAAAAATTGTTATATAAGCAAAGTTATTATTTTTCAAGGAAAACAATACATATCAAGTTACTTAAGCAGATTCTTAAAGGAAGAAGGTAGTCTAACGAGAGAAACAAAAATTTAAAAGCAGAGATAAAAAATACTCAGGAAAAGATTATAAATAGTATAGTACAATATGTAGAATAAATGCTTAAAGAAAATGCCCCAGGATTTAATAAATTCCTTGTAGGCACAGTGTAGAACTCCCTACATGTATCCATGTACATGGGCAAGGTTCCCCCTCCGTAGTGCACCATGCATATTCATGATGGCACACTGCTGAGGGAGAGCTGATGAACATGGATATTGAATCAGTGTGGGTAGAGGTGTAGCAGCTACCCATGGCTGCAGATGAGTATGAGGCTCCCTGTAATGCTCCACAACACTTTTGTAATGTTATGAAGTGTGTCAGCTGTATACTATGTCATTTTTATGATGTGGTATGTTTTTCCTGCATGTTTGTGTGGCGCAGCACAGAGAGCAGCAATGCCAAGCTGTGCTCACATATAGACAGCTGATACCTGTCAGACATCTAAAAATAGAAACTGGATGAAATTAATTATCATAATTTTATATATATATATATATATATATATATATATATATATATATATATATTTTTTTTTTTTTTAAGTTTGTAAGGTGCAGCACAGTATGGAGCACAGCACAGGTGAGTGGAGCTCATACATACATAGCCAACACCTGCCAGACATCTAAAAATAGAAACTGGATGTAATTAATTATTTATTTATAGGTGTGTTTAAGTGGGTTTGCACAGCATGGCATGTTGCTCAGCAACACTAACAGGTAGCCTAGTTGTATATGTTAAGGTATAGTAGGTTTTATAACATCCAACTAGCTCCATGGGTAGAGTTATGGTCTTATGTGTAGTAGGTCCTGCGGTCAAGTCCATAGCAGGCAGAATATGACTATAAATGAATATAATTCTTTTTAATATTACAAAACTATTGTGAATTTTGTTACTGCTGTGCTCTGCTAAGCACTGCATAAACTACCAATGGTTAAGCTAATCGCTACCAATGTTTGTGCGGTGCTAAGCCTCATTAAAACATAGTTCTGCTAGTTTACACTCTGCTTGGCTTCACTTAGCTGGTTTGCACTCTGCTAAGTAACATGGTGCTTTTTTGAATGTTGCTGAATGACATGTAAGGGCAGGAAGGCAGCCTATATTAAGCTCAATAGGCAGGAATTCTGCAACAGTCATTGGAGTTAGCAAAAGTGTTTGCGCTTTCAGGGCAGAGGAAGGGTATTCAGGAGTGCAGGGTCATGGTCAGGCTTCTTGTTAAAAACCATGAATCCCAGCTGATGCAGGGTGGATTCCAGGGCTCAGAGTGTAAAGTGTAGGTCTGGGACCAATTGGCCAGAGACCTCACCAGTGTTACTGGTATCTCCCGCACAAGTGAGCAGTGTTATCACCACCATGATGACCTGAAAAGGAAAGAGGGGAACCCTGGACACCTGGGTCCAGGAAGTTTGAGATGAGAATGCCCCACAAGTATGTAAGTATGTCTTCCTCTGTCTTACCAAAATGCAAGTTGAATGTCTGCAAAACTGGTATGCATAATGGTGTGCTTCTCTCCCAATAGCTGCAACTGAGAGTGCTTGCAATGTTGAGTCCCATGCTGGGCGCCCAGCCAGGTTGCACAGTGAGCATGGTAAGTATGGATTTAGTATGTCAGCTGTAGTGCAATAAGCAAGAAAGAGTAAAGCATTAACTGCAATAAAGTATATGCAAGAAAAAATGTACTGCAATAAATGGCCATGTAGAACTATAGTGCATTAAATGGGCAATTAGAGCTGTAGAGTTGTATTGCAATAAATGGACAATAAGAACTGTATTTCAATAAAGCATTAGCAATACCAATAACAGTAAGCAATATGTTGTTCACCAGGATTGTGTTGTCAAAACCATTGCAGTAGAGCACTGTGCATTGATTGTCTGTGGTAAGGTTGCTGCAGTGAAGTGTAACAGTGTAGCCAGCAAATCTAATGGCCTGCAAACTGTATTGCTTAATTCATAGTACAGTCCAAAGCTGTCTCCAGGCCAATACTGGTCACATAATGCTGTCTTTTCCTCAAACATCAAGTAATAAAGGTATATGGGTGAGGTAGCCCAGTTCATGGGCAGATATTCTGCAAACTTCACAGATATTTCAAGCCAATTACAATAAAATGTGTTCGCTAGCATTGTTGATTCTAAAATACAGCTTTTTTAATATATTCAGTATAGTTGTATTCCACACTCGTGTGTTCTACTGTCACTGCAAACTAGTATAATACTGTAATAGTACTAGCATGCCAGAGGAATCTCCTGCAATCTGTATTGCTCAGTTCATAGTATACTTCCAGGTGATCTCCAGGCAAGTATCAGTCACTCAATAATCAGCAGTGACACAGTAGCTCAGTCTGTTAAATGCTTTGTATGCATTATATTTTGCCATACAGAGTTCAGGGTTCGAATCTAGTGGTATGTAGCACTAAATTTTCAGTATCAGTCATGTAATGCTCACATTTGCTCTCTCACCAGGAATACAACAAATAAATGGGTGAGGTAGCCCATACTATGAGCAGATATTGTGTTTAGATTTCAAAGAATGTTAACATCAATACCAAGAATGTGTTCATCAGCACTGATTCATTAATAAAGCTGTGTGATCCCAGTATGGCTGTATCTCTTGCATGTCTATACTAAGTTGCTGCAGTCAATTATTACATTATTTGCAGATGTCCCCTGCAGTCACAGCTATTGGGTTCGACTCCCACACCTGCCAACTAAGGCATGACAGCTATCTAGTTTACTTGATGCACACAACCATAACTGTCAAGTGTCACAATTTCTCATAATGTAATTAAAACTGCCTAATCCATCTGTCACATGATTAGCAGATAAATTATTACCTGGAATGCAATGTATTACCAAATCCATTTACAGAACACCTGGGTAGCTATATCCACATTATGTGAAACTGTTCTGTGTAGTGGTGTACCTGCATTTGCTACTGCTTGGCCCATATTGACCCATGAGAATAGCTTGAGATGTATGTATGTGCCACATCAGTTATAGGAAAATTGTAGTCACTGTACTCAAAACTGACAGTACACACCCATAGATTATTTATTATCAGTGTTTTCAGGGATATAAACCGCAATGTCAGTAGGGTCCCTATTAATTATTCAAACATATTAAAGTTCGAATGTCATATGGTCAACACCATATGATCGAACTTTAAAAAGTTCAAAGGTGAAAAGTAACGGCTTCATATGGCACACAATGGGAAAATTTCCCTTTTCTGCACTGACGTACAATCTTGGAGTTGGTATATTTAAGTGGGGGGGTGTGAGGGGTGCATGGGGGCTTGCCACCCTGCTCAGAGCATTGAGGTACATTTTTTACATTTTTTACTATATTTTTGAAGTTTCAAACTTTGCTCATATATTGTCGAACATATGAGGTTCAAAGTTTTGAAACTTTGAATATATAATATAGACCCATGTCAGTAATGGAATGTTTTTCTCTCTCTCCCCACCCCTTACCTTCATTTATTAATTACTGTTATTTATTATTTATTATTATGATTTAATATTAACATTTTTTGTTAAACTAACTATATTTTGGAAAATGTGGCTGATTATTGTTATGTTTTATTATGATGCAATACTAACATATTTTGTTAAACTAACTGTTTTGTTGGCCTTATGATTTACTTCGTAGTGGTATGCTGTTACCATACTGACAGTTATGTTACTTAATGTTGTGTTGCACATAATATACATTAATATGTTTTTGGATGAACAAATATGATGCTCAGTTCTGTTAATACTAACAATGGTTTGGTTATTGCTAACCATAACTTATTGCTATACCTTATTTACTACAACACACCAAGGTAGGCTGGTTCTGACTGATCCCTTACTTTTCCTCAACCAGCCATAGCACCAATTCCCAGCATATATGGGACCCAGAATGGTGGTGCTCCCTCTCTGCTGCCACTGCACTACTTGTGACATCAGGTAGTTCTGCCCCATGGGACAGGGACCGGCCCTCCTCTAGCAGTGGTGTTAGAGGGGGAGTTGTCACCCAGGTGGAGCTGCCAGTCCTGGTGTGCAGGATAGTTCACCATGGCTATGACTGCCACCTGCACTAGTTTGAGGCCATGCTACCCAACATTGTGGGGTAGCCTTGCCCTGGTGCCCAGGCTTCAGCACAGCCATCCTCAGGGCAGTGATGGAGCAGTGTTGATAGTACCATAGGAGGGGACGTAAACCATGTTGCTGCCATCTGGAGGCACATGGAACTCAGATTCCACAATACCCTCTCTTTCAAAGGTGTTCACCCCCCTCATATGTCACACATTGCTCCTGTCTGCTGTCTTGTCTGTCTTGTTTGCATATGCATCCTCACCTACCCAACTTACCTCCCCCACATGTACCTATGTCCCTTTCCAAACATTCCACTCTCACCTTAAAAAAATGGGCACCTGTCTCAAAAAATATAATCCCATACATAGCTCTCAATTTCACACATTTACTGGACACATGTAATAAGGTCCAATTGACTTGACAACACAGTAATGTTGTCCTCACCCCTGTCACTGGGGTTTGAGAATCCAAATTCATCTACAAATTCTGTCAAAGTGCACAGTTGTTGCTGTACAGGAAATAGATAGCTGCGGTTCTTTCCTACACCCTTCCTGCACATCCGCCCTGCCTTTCAATATGTTTTCCCCCTGATTGCCCCCAATTTCACAACTTTCCTATCTCCCCTTTTTTCTTCTTTATAATTTTTAGCAGGGAGCTGCATGACATGCCACATTGTGCAGCTTCACTAAGCTCAGCTAAACAGAGCTATAATGACTATATGTGTTTCGAACATTGTAAGACATGTACAAAATAAACACCTCTGCTATGTTTTAAACCTGAGCCCATCACACCTGTAGCACACTGTATTAACCCACCACAGCACACAACTCTTAATTAAAACAGGTGGTTTAAACAAAACCTAGTAATTGCCAATTATAGTCATTAGGCATGTTTCAGTGGAGCTGCACTCCATGCCACACCACGCAAACTGGAATAAAAATTAATGGAAAAATGGGAGTGTACCTTGGACTCTGGTATAATAGTACATCGCTAGACAGCCAAACACATGATAATGGATGTAACTTGGCCTGTGATAGCAGGTAAATGTGCCCTTTTATCAGCAACAGAAAGTCAACTGCTAAGGCATTCAAGGCAAAATACATATTCAACTGGGACTCTGGTGCAGAAATACATCCATTTAAAGCCATGCACATACTGATGGATGTAGAAGATGTTTGTCATAGCCTGTATGTGTGCACATATATCATGCAAATATACCAGCTGCGACTCAGTAGTTCAATCTGTTAAATGCCTTGCATACAGTACATTTTGCCACACACAGTCCTTGGCTCAAATCCAGTGCTGTGTTGTGTTGCATTTCAATGACATTATTGTGAAAACAGCAATTAATGAATGACTCATGGACTCATTATCCACACAAAGCATTTCAAATTAAATAACTGCTTTTCAGTGCTGGAAGTCAACATCCTGCAGATAGGGACACACTTCACATATCCATATAGCATTACTATATGTCACCTAGTACTCTGTTATTGACACAGTTGCCTACCATAAGTACCTTAAATACATGCCATAATTGAAATGTAAAGGGTACCCTCACCCTGGCTCTGCCTCTACAAGGCTGACACAGCTGACACAGATAGATCTACAGCTTGTTGTCCTCCAAAGTGTTCACACTCTCTATCTGTGTCTATTACCTGTAGAGGGTGTATATGTATGTAAAGGTTTCTGCTGCAGACCTACCCTCTGTAATGATGTAGTCTTCTCTCCCCAGTAATGTCCATATCAACAGCTAAGAAAGGAGCACTGTTCTACATGAAGGCCTTATATATTGCACAGTGGTTACACATCACTGGCTAATGATAGTGCAACTCAGCTATTTTGGCTGCAATTAGCATATCAGAGTCACTGATTGGTTTAGAGGTAATTACCTGCTAATGAGAAGCATGTTAAAATGCAAGCAGCTGGCTATGAGGAAACATTCTGTATGAGACTTTCCTCACACAGAGCACACCTTTGTGAAACATTACTAGTAGCACATTTCAACAGAGGAGTACTGCAATCCACCAGGTATGTAACTGTTTTTGTGTATAACAGGATGCAGAAGGGAGGATAGAGGTATGGGGAATAGGGATTACAACAGTAAGCCTGTTTTAGACCTGTGGTAATGACATGTCATTGATACCCTGCTGTTATACATATACATGGGACGTGCAATATATCAGGGTTGCATGGACATTTGTTATTGTGGCACACTGGTGTTGTTGGACTGAACCAATATAGTGGTCATAATAGCACCCAGTTATTTGTCTGGCACTGGTCTTATGACATATTATTGGGTAACTGTCTTTAGTGGACACACTGCAGTGGACTGGAGTGTCCCCTAAGGCCAGTCAGTATAATCTGTCATGGCACACAGGGAACTACCTCAGTAGTGATACTATCTTGGTTGTATCCACCCACGTAGTATGTTGTCACACTGTGGGGTATGACATGTGTGATCAAGCAGTGGATAGTGCTGGCCATTTTGCTCTTGTTGTATCTGTACATAGTGGGCATCCATGTATTTTATCCTGTAATGTGTTTTCCTTTTGGTGTCTTTCAGGACTAATGCATCATAGAAGGCATGCCCCCTTCTCAGATGCGGAGAATGAACTATTACTCCAAGGAGTATGGCAGCATCATCACATCCTCCTATCCAGGGGGAGGCATAACAGGGAACAGTGGGTTGCATTGTGGGCAGAACTTGTCTGGGATGTGAATGAGACTGGCCACCAGGACAGGACATATGAGCAGGTTTGATACCGTGCCACAGACATAGTGAATGCTGCATGATGAAGGGCAGCTGATGTATCCATGGATCGTGCCATCAATGGTGGAGGGCCTGCAATAAAACAACCACTCATGGTCACTGAAGAATTCCTGGTGAACCTAGGGGCACACAACAGCTCCCAGGCATCCATCCCACTACACACTGTGGTGGAGGGTGCCAGAGTTTCCACAGCAGAGGAGCATGCAGGTAAGCTTGTGATCGCCATCATAATATTGCAGTAGTTATTCTGTCAGGCTGTACATACATTTACATGGGTGTCAGGTCTGCAGTACTCAGAATGTCACCAATACATCACATAACATAATAACTACTGTACGTATGAGATATATGCAGGTATTCCCTTGTGCTGCAACATGCAGTGATACTGAATTTACCTCACTCTCACCTTTTTACAGGTCCATCAGGAGTTGTCTAAGGCCATGGTCCTGCTCCTGGTAAGCTTGATACTGTTTTGTTATGTGACATATACTGTATATGCTATTAAGTTTGAGGGCCAGGATAATGCCATATGTATACTTAATGTTGTGTGTAACGAGAGAAGAATGTTTGTATGTTCCAGTCTGGAACAGTTACCTAAGTGTCCTAGAGTGAGTAACAACAGGAGTATAGCTGAATGAGCAGAAACACTTTTGCAATTATAGTTCAGAGCAAATAAACCTCCTGGGGTACATGAGGCAATTAATCCAACATGATTTGTAAAAACTGAAAGGTCAATGGTACATACCTTAGGCATTGAAACTTGTATTTGTATATATTTGTTAAGATAGGTGTACTGAGTTTTATGTGTTGTTTTATCAGATACAGTGTCATATTGCATACCTAAAAGGTACATTGTACTGGTCAAGCGTCGCGTCATTTACTTGACGTGCTTGTTGTAAAGGCCTTCAGTTGAATGTGTATTTTGTTGTGAGGAAGTCTGTTGTGCATGAAAGTGAAGATGAGAAGATGTGAGACTGGTAATGCAGTTGTAGATCCTCATTATTATGACTCTGTGAATTTTCCATACATAATAGTGCAGGTAATAATGTACTACTTTTGACTTGGTTTCCACAGGTGACTGGGGGGTTGGGGTCTCTCCCCCACACAACCTGATGTCAGTGTCTCTTCACTCTCTGATGATGATGTGGCCACAGTGAGGCACAGGTGGGGATGTCCAGGGCTGAATCTGTCCTAAAGGTTGACATCCCCCCTTCTACCCCCATTGTCACTGCACACAGTATGCCCACATATATCAAGTCCTACAGGCCTCAAATACTGGACAGTCAGAGGATGGAGACATTGAACAGGCCAGTGTGGCAACTATGGCTTCAGCGGTGTAGAAACCGGCCATAGCCAGACAGCTGGTGAGATCCCACATGGATGGACTGACAGGGGTGCTCCTTGGAGGACTGCTGCCTGTCCACCACCTGTTGCAGGTGTCACATCATGGGTCACTTGGTGCATGTTTTGGGCCATCATGAAGGCACAGGCACGTTCTGAATGCAACACCAAATGGATGCTTAAAGTTATGGATGCAGCACAGTCTGACATCCGTGACTGCCTCCACCGCATTGGGGAACCCTGGATCAGTTCACTGAAGCAGTGGACAGATGGTGGGCTGAGACAGTGTGTGTCTTGGGCTTCACATTGTCTTTGCTGGAACTTCTGGTTGGAAATGGGTGCCAGACCCATGGAGGTAGGTCAGTAACACCATCTGCTGAGAGTCCATGTGACCATGCACAGTTGTGCTCCCATAGAGGCAGTACATCCAGCACTACAGGGGGGAGTGTGCTGTCTACACCACAATGTGGCAGGCCATGGGCACATGATCTTGGGTGGTTCATGGAGGACATGGTCCCAGCAGACAACAGTCACTGTCATGTACAAGCAGCACATCTGACCTTGGGCATGGTGGTGTAAGTGCAACTCCTGGCAGAGCCAATTACCATGTTCAGACCCAGAGGTGGTGAGCTGTCAACTCTACTATGCATGGTCCAAAGCTGTCCAACATACACAGGTGTAGGGTTAGCACTGAGCTTAACTGTATACATGTACACGCTCACACACCACTATCACATGTAGGTCACTTACAGACACACACGGCACCTCTCCATGGTCCATCCAACCCACTCCCCTTCCTGATTAACACCATGCTCTCAACCAGTTGGCCCAGCCTAGGCATCCAGGCATCCAGCACCCCTAGACATCACCCTGTGCAAGTGATGATACCTGTGCCACATCCCTTTCATCATTTCCATCGATGCAGGGGGATGAAGCTCTGTGTCTGATGCACAGGGTGACTATATTACTTGACTTGTGTAATGCAGTATTGTTTTGCCATACCACCTGGTGTGGTCATCAACATACACTGTATGCTGGATGTGTCATGAGTACGCAACATATTTTTGTGGACCTTATTTGTATAATGTTGTGCTGGTTGTATTGTTACACAATGACTGGTATCTCACAGACAAGTGTATGTTTCTGTTCCAGGAGTCTGAAGGGATAACCTATGGACACACAGCAGCAGTGAAGTGGCACAGCATAGCATGGCAGCATCCCAGAAATATGAATTCTGCAAGGTATAGCAGTACACATGCATGGCTCCATAGGTTCACATCTGTATGACAGTCTACCTAGGACAATGGCAGCAATTGGCATTCTCATACATTCATAATTTGTGATAAGGTCTGCTACAGGGCAAGGTGTGACCTTTTTGGAGTGCATATTCGGCCTATCTGTAGGGAGCATATTAGATGGATGACTCACTGTAAGGACATTAACTTGCTATGTAACATTATTACTACATCCTTGTGGGAGACATTTGTCTATTAGACATAAACACACCCTTGAAACAGACCCTGCTTAATGGTACACAAAGCACCTCAGTGCACCTCAGCACATGCTATCTGTTTGATTGACTGGGTGGCCATCATCTCAATACACGACATTTGCCTGTGTCCCTCTTGGATTGGGGCAATATGTGCTGGTCCAGTACCAGTGGGTATACAGATGTCTCTGATTGTGAGGGCTGTATGGTCATTATGCTAGTTAATTTCACATGTCCTGTGGCTCCATAACATAGTGTATACTGCTGTAACAGCCTCACACACAAACATGGCCACATTCAGGCTAGCACCACATCCACTCACTGCATACTGGACACACCAAGGCACACACATAATGCAAGTTGGCTGTATGTAGATTAGAACACTTACTTATGTAGTGGTACACACTACAGATCACAATACCCAATGCAATGAACACAAATCATGTCTGCTAGTACTATCAGTTTAGAACATATAATGGTTGTTGATATCAGCAAGCCTTGTTATGGTCAGTCATTTGAGGGGCCACATCACCCACTACAAATACAATGATGCAAAAGTTACAAAGGTTATCATATGCATGTCATTGATATACACACACACCATATTGAGTGGAGTGAGATTAGAACCCCTGCCTTTCTAGGCTTATATCCTGTAGATCACAATACTTATCGTACACACCACAGGTCATGTCTGATACTACACTGTCAGCTGGTAGTCCTAAAGTGGCTGACATCATCAGGCCTTATAGCAGAGAACAGTTTGGAAGCCAGCAGTAAGTTATGGCCCAAAACGTGCATAACCATTGCTGCTGGATAGCCCATGAGGGCATGTCTGCTGTTTTGGCACACACACACACACACACACACACACACACACACACACACACACACACACACACACACACACACACACACACACACACACACACACACACATTCACCAAGTGGGCTGCAGTGAGATTAGAACCCTTACCTATCTAGGCATATGCACTATAGATCACAGTACTTATTGCATGCACCACATGTTAAGTTTATTGTAAATGTAATTGCAGGCACAGTGCTTGTGCGTTACACAAACTAGGCTTGTGTTTAATATTGTCTGTGGCCTGCAGAGTGATATTGGTCCATACTCTTATCTGCATCTAATATCCTAGCAGTGAAATAACTACTGTTATCCTAACTATGTGTGTACATTTAACAGTATGGCCATATGTAGCTGCTTGCAGTTAGATAGGCAACACTGTGGGCATAGACAATGTGCCCTGTCCATATGTGTGTTGACACCATTATACATTACACCACCTCCTCACCTGTGTCTGTCTATGGGGTGACATCCAGCAGACATAGGGGTCTGAAGGTAAGTGGATTATGTACTGTTGCACTGTTAGTTTGGATCCTTTCAGCAACATTATGGCTGTGTGATAGTGCAGGTTATTCACCATTATTAGGGCATTTTGGATAACCCAGATATCCACACACATATTTCTGTATGTAACAGGGATGTATATATAAATGTAGCTGTGTGTATGATATGTATATGTGTTATGTAAATATATGGGGAAAGTGTATTATCATTTTAATATATATATATATATATAAATATATATATATATATATATATATATATATATATATATATAGCTAAATATATCAGTAAATATCTGTTTGACACTACATAATGATAGATACACTATGCATGAGAGAGAGAGATACTGACAGACGGATATGTATATATATATATGTCTGTATGTATAGCTATTTATTAATAACAGGTCATTTCAGTGAAGGGCCAACAGAATTGCCTTCATTTTTACTAAGTGTATGGGCATGCCCAATCGGACTGTCAGTACCTATAATGTGACTCCAGGCCACCTGTATTTCAGTCCAGGATTTTGTATGTTACATACATTAACATCCACCCCTGTTTCTGCAGTACTGCACTTCACTCAAACTGTCCACAACATTCCCCAGCTGTGTGCTGTACTTAATATGTGGTTGAGGTTGGTAATGTTATACCACCAACAGACTGACAGTCTGCATACCTCTCAACTGTCCTGATTTTCACAGAATGTCCAGAGTTTTTCCTCATATGTTTGGTCTGTTCCTCACACATTTGTGGTCTTCTGGCACTTTATTGAATGTTGACATCAATACATTCTACTTGCTACGGACCAACAATTGTGTATCAGACTTTATATCCATCAGAATATATGTACTACTGCAACACTTTAATTCCAGCAACTGCCTAGGTTTACGTGACCAATATTTAAACTCTGTCCCTATGTTTGGGCTTTGTCCCCCAATCTTTCTGGCTTTGTCCAGATCTCTTGCACTAAGAGGTTGGGAGGTATAACATTTTATGAAAACACCAACATACTACTACCTAACATGCAAAAAATGTGACTAATTCCAGATTAGAACCATCAATACCATCACCCACGTTATGTCAGTTTCCCTAGTCCACTGAGCCACATAGGTCGCTAGACAGAGAAGGGTCATTCATCACACAATCAACAGCATACATATGTACATTGTAATTCTGTGTGACGAGAGACATACAATGTGTGAGTGCTATCTATGTTACAGCCCTGAGATTGCCTGGTCCACTGCTGTACCATAGCTGACTTTCTGTTAAAGCGGTATATGGGTACACCGTTGTGTTGGGGGTGGGGGAAAAACAGCACATGATCAGCTTGGATAGACAGTAGTCAAAATATCATGTGCACCCAAGACATCTTCCTTGCCTGATGTTGTGAATATTCCAACCATGAGGCCTAGTGAAAATTAAGTAACACATACTATTGGACTGGGTATCAGTTGTCCCATGTGGATGTTAATTCTGACCAAATAACCCACTATATTTCCTCGCATAACAACAGCAGATCCATACATACAATACCTTATTATAATAATCCTTACAATTACTGTGTAGGTTAGAGACTTACCTTGAGAATGCAACAGCTGACAGAACTGTAGCTCAGGGCTGTGCCTGTGTGATGCAAGTGGTACATAGCCAATACATGAGTAGGTACAGGTTGTGTGGGCTGCCTGGCATCGGCTATTTTAATATATGTGTGTGAGTAGGAGTATGGTGCCAGTCTCTAGGGACTTAGGTTGTCAATGAATGTGCTTTGCGTTGTGTCTTAGCTAGTGCCAGGGTGTACTGGGCTTGCCTATGTCTGCCTACAGGAATATCATCAGGGGCTCCTCCTCCAAATCCTCCTGTGAGTGTGGCTGTGATGACCAAGGCACTGGTGAGGGGCTGTGTATCCCTTCCCTATGCTGATCCTGCTGCAGCTGCTTCCGCGGGATCACACTGTGTAGCATGGCACATGCTGTGAACATCTGTAAACATGTGGCTGGTGAGTACTGCAGGGCTCCACCAGATGTATCGAGGCACTGGAACCATGACTTCAGCAGCAACCCAAACACATGCTCTATAATGTTTCTAGTTTGTGCATGTGCCTCATTATGGCATTCTTCTGTGGGTGTGTGTGCATTTCTGATGGGTGTCATCCTCTACATTTCCAGTACATAGCCAGCATCCCCCACTAAATGGCCATGTGGGATGCCCCTAAGAAACATCTGGTACAGCTGTGATGTTTGTCAGATATGGAAGTCATGAGCGCTGACAGGGCTGCTAGCACACACATTCATGATAATGCCCCGGGCATTGCACATGACCTGGCAGTTGATGGAGTGGTACCCTTTGCAGTTAATGTAGATTCTACCCTCCTCACTGTGGTGCCTTGATGTGTATATGAGTGCAATCTATGGCACTTCAAGGTAGTGTACTACACGATAGAAGTGTTGCATATTGCTGGCCCTCACCTCAGGAGTGAGGGGAAAATATATGTGCTCACTAGCATGTGGTAGCATGGCATCAAGCAACTGATGGAGTACCCTAGATGCTGATGCCTGTGAGACCCCCATCACGTCTCCAGTTGGTCTTTGGAAAGTGTTTGTGGCTATTATCCTAAGGGCTAGACATACCTTTGTTTCCACTGGGATGGGTTCTCCTCTGCTGGCCCTGGGTCTGAGTTGAGGTCAGCAGACCTCAGTGAGTTCTTGTAGTATGTCCCTGTCCACCCTGTAGTGGTTTACAATATCTAGCTCATGTAGCTCCTGGAAGGTTATCCTGGACCTGAACACTCTTCTCCTTCTCAGTTTAGGCCTATGGTCAGCATCAGCAGAAGCATTGACTTCAGCATCTAGCACATACAGATGTAGCAGACCTGCAGCAGCCCCTAGCATTCTTTCAATTAAAATTCCCAAGTCTGTACTCCAAAAGTACAGAGTATGGGGGTGAAATAAGATTGTAGGGTGTATGCAGCCTTTATAGTGCTCTTCTGTAGGTGCAGCCTGTGTGATTGGCTACCTATGATGAATTCCACTTGCCAAGTACATCATTATGGACTGTTAATGGCCCTAGGTTAAGTGAAACAGGTGTCATCAATAATTAATATATCATCATATCATTGGCTTTCTCAGCCAATTTATTTATTTTTTTTTTGGACAGCCTTCCTCGCTCAGCACTTTGGCACATCATGCAAACACACTGAAACACGTGCCCTGAAGGTAAACAAAGCTTAGTAGCCAGTGTACATCCCCCCTGCTCAGTAGAGTGGCACGCCATGCAAACAGGTGCAGTTGAACTGCAATGAGCTCACAAGCCCTCAGACACACCCCCACTCTAGATGTCAGCTACCTCTTCTGTGGACACCAACATGGTTCTGTGCCTACACGGATGGCCTCTGTGGACATGGATACCCATTTGTGCTCTTCAGTAACCCCAGCTCATTTGCATAGGGATCTGTATGCACATCTGGAAACTATACAGTTCCAGGCACTACCTCATTGGCAACAGCACCATTCCACCACTGCAGATACCCCATGCAGGGTCCTAAAACACATTACTGTTACATACTAATAACTCTGGTTTTTAAAATCTTTTAAAATTTTTTTTTTTCATAACAGCATGTTTGCACACTGCGGCATACTGTGAAAACATATACAGATCATTACAAAAATAAAATTATTTTAAAGCATTTCCCATATAGATTTGGACACATGGTGGATAATGTTGTTCATAATTTGTCTGTTATGCTATTTCTGTCCATTGGATTGCACTTTTGCAGCCCCTGCTGTCTGTTTAAAATCCTGTACACGGAAGTTTTCCATGTACACTACGGACCCCAACAGGGGATCTGCAGGATTGCCTATTCTCTTTCTGGATTGCTCTACCTCTCTCATTTACATGCTATTCACCTGCTTATGAGGTGATTTGCATGCCATGGATACTTCTGTGTTGGCATGTGCATGCACTCCACCCTGCTCTGTTTAATGGATTGCAAACCTGCTTACTTTCATGTAAGCTGTGTGCTATGATACTTAGGCGAAAAAAATCCATATAGGCTTTATTAAATCCCCCCCATAATCTTTTTAGGTTTTATTCCTGTTTTTCAGTATGCATATAGCAGTTAGTATGTTTTAGGAATATTATTTTAGACCCACAATTCAAGTTTCTATTTTTATAATTTTTAAAATGTTTACTTATTAACACCTTTTCTTTCGACTTACATCTCTGATTATATGACTGTTTTAAAACTGATATGCAGATGGCTTGTTTTTACTTCTAACTTTTGAAGTGACTTATGCCTATTCTTTTAATTATAAGTGACTACTTAAGTTGTAAGTTGTAATTAGTAAGCCAAGGGACAAAGTTAGATTTTATTCTCTTCCTACATAGCGGGGCAACATTCTTTAGAATGTTGGAATCATAACCCATATGCCTATTCTTTTAATTATAAGTGACTACTTAAGTTGTAAGTTGTAATTAGTAAGTCAAGGGACAAAGTTAGATTTTATTCTCTTCCTACATAGTGGGGCAACATTCTTTAGAATGTTGGAAAAAGTTGAATTGAACCTTTCTACTGGCTCGTCTAGTGGCAAGGCTTTTAGAATAGTCCACTTAATGTAATTAAGAGCAGCTAAAAAGATTCATGGTTAAATTTGGAGAGAGGCAATGTTATTACTCAAGCTCTGTGAAATAGGATACAAAAATAGCTGCTGCAATTACCTAAAATGTTTAGAGCAGTAAGGAGGCAGAGAAGGATATATTGCAGGTGTGTACCTTTTCCCTTAACTGATGGAGGCCTGTCACACTTAAGAGCAGCTTCTCTCACATGCTAGAATTCCTCCAGTTTTATAATATTATGGGTGGCACCTATTACAAAAATAACAAAAGTTTTATTTTTTTATGTTGCCATATCTGTGAATCCTTGATGCAAACACCTCTTCCAGCCCTAACTGTAGTAAGCGTACTCAAGTCAGAGACTTTTTTATTTAATCCAGGAAAGTGGACTCTGTGTTAACTTTTCTGTTATCTATTTCCCAAGCAAATAAGGTACTTGATAAAGCATTAAAGAGTATGATCAGGGATTTATCATAATATATGTGTATAACTTAAATTATTCTTTCCTTGTTAACATACAATAGCTGTCTACAATCAACATCAGATTGTCAACTCTGTCAATTTTTTTTTTGTTACCTAACATATATATAGCCCTTTGTATACATTTTATTTTTGCTCGTGTACTACCAATTCCATTGGACTTTGCTGGTAAAGAAATGTAAATCCCTGCACCAATCACGGGAATAAATAACAGTCATTTATTTAAGCTGCAACTAAAATATTCCTCTCCGACTTCTGGCTTTGCACTTGTTAGTCTCCTGGTTAAAATTCTGTGATACCTATACCCTCTCTCCTGTTTCCATTTCCCTTTCTCTCACATTTATTTTCCTTAATCTTACTTTTCTCATTATTTCTCCTCCTTCCTATATCTGCTTCACTTATTACCTCTAAAAAATACTTTTTCCTCACTTTCCCACTCTTCCTCTCTTCCTTTTCATCCACTGTCTGGATTTTCCACTCTGACATTTGCTTTATGTTTGAGTAATAAACCCTTACACTTATAACATGTCAGCACATTTCAGTGCTACATGATAATCCCCCAGATTCAGCAAGCCCTGCATGGTGTGCCGGACTAGTGCTCCAGCAGGCAATATGTCTGCCATACGATCCAGGAATAAGCTGTAGGGATGTGCACAAGCGCTCCTGCACTAGTCCTGCACGGACTCAGCTCCTGTATGCAAATGACCCCATTTGCAGGTGAAATCCATGCAAATTAGGTGAATTTGCAATCCAGGAAGCTGGAAACTGGCTGTGCAGGACTAGTGTAATCTGCAGAAATGTACTCTGTTAGTAACCGAGTACATTTCTGCAAACTAAAAAAACGGAGCCATGACAGCTCCAAATAAAGGGTGGCTATTATATAGAAAGCATGCCAATGGCCAAATATATGGCCATTGGCATGGAAAACAGTTGTAAAAATATTAACTGTTATTTTTTATTAGCCGATCTCGGCTGTTTAAGCGTAGGGTAACCAATCCCATTTGCACGCCATTTGAGCACCACAAATGGGATCGGGCGAAAAATAAAATAAAAACCCTAAAATAAGCATTCTAACCAAAATCACTGTTTTGCCATTGTACTCAGTTGCAGGCAGAAGACAACATGGCCAGTGAATAGTGGTTGCTAAAGGGGGAGGCTCAGTGTGGGACCTGTAACTATGCATCAGCAGGCAATCCTATGCAAATGAGGGGAATGATAGTGAATCCCAGATTTCCCCTCAATGCTAGCCAGCACCCAACAGTATAAAAGCAGAAATAGCTTGGTGCAGGCCTAGGAGTTAGCTGACATTATAGGGGTGTGCCAGACATACTGTAAGTGGATTGGAGCTCTGTGGCTCAGGTTTTCCCTTAGCTTAGCAAAGCTAAGCTGGGGTGTATGTCGGAGGCTGCCTAGCACTCTTTACATTGCCTAAGTGGGAGTGTGCGCCATGCAACGGGTTTTAAAGGGAAAAAAATAACGAGTAAATAGCAGCTCTGTGCACATTTGAGCACTGTGTTTGAGTGGCGCACCCCAGGACTTAAATAGGAAGGCTATGGTAAGGGAAAACAGCAGTTGGAAGGTAATCTAGGAGAACTAGCATAGCTGGCAGGTGAAATGTATCAGAATCAGCCAATTACACTGGCAGCAGACCAGCCCAGCCCAGAACACTACTATAAACTATGCAAACACCTTTTCCTCTGGTTTTCCTACATGTCCTACACCACCGGTGTATACAAGCGGGGGAATTTTAACAAACAAAAACAACAAAATGATAGGGGCTGCAATAGCTCTCATACATCAACGTGTAGAAGAGGCTGAGAGTAGTGAGGATGAGAATGCTGTTGACCAACCCACAGTGAGGAGATGGAGAAGAGTGTACAGACCCAGGGTAACCTACCAGGGGCTACATGAGCTGGAAATAGTGGAGCGCTATAGGGTGGACAGGGACCTCCTACAGCAAATAGTTGAGCTGTGCCGGCCACGCCTCACACACAGAACTAACAGAGGGGAACCCACCCCAGTGGATACCAAGGTATGTGTAGGCCTAAGAATACTAGCTACAGGTACCTTCCAAAAGCCAACTGGAGATATAATGGGGATCTCACAGGCATCAGCATCCAGGGTACTCCACGAATTCCTGGATGCCATGTCAGCACATGCCGGTGAGCACGTATATTTCCTCAACACCCGTGAGACGTTGGCCAGCAATATGCATCTCTTCCACCAAATAGCAGAATACCCTGAGGTAGTGGGTGCTATATACTGCATGCACATATGCATCAAAGTATCACCTGGTGAGCGGGGTAGGGTCTACATCAACCACAAGTGCTTCCCGTCCATTAAATGCCAGGTGGTGTGCGATGCCCAGGGCATTATAATAAATGTGTGTGCTGGCTGCCCTGGAAGCTATCACAATTCCCACATCTGGCATCTGACACAGCTGTAACAGAGATTTGCCAGTGGGGAGGTTCCTTACGGTCACCTAGTGGGGGATGCTGGTTATGCACTGGAGCCGTAGCTAATGACACCCATCAGAAATGCACACACACTTGAACAAGAACTTCATAATGAGGCACATGCACAGACCAAAGATGTAATAGAGCGTGTGTTTGGGATGCCCAAGTCATGGTTCTGGTGCCTGGGCACATCCGGTGGAGTCTTGCAATACTCCCCAGCTACATGTACTCAAATTGTCATCATATGTGTCGTGCTACACAATATGATCTTGCGGAAACAGCTGCAGCAGCGACAGCATGGGACAGGGCCACACAGCCCCCCACCATTGCCAAGGCCTGAACAGGCACAGAGTGACTCAGAGGAGGAACAACCTGAGCCTACCCCAGTAGGCAGAAGGAGGCATGCCCAGTATGCCCTGGCCTTGGCAAATAGGCAACGCATAGTACATACACTGACACAGGAGGGACCCAGGGAATAACACCACTCTCTGACTCGCACATACAATAAAAGGGATGCCAAACATGACACTACCTGTGCTCAACCATGTATAGGGAGTGTACTATGTGCATCCAACATAGGCAGCCCTCCAACACCATCCTCAATACTGGCACACCCACAAGGTAAGTCAATCTCCTTACCAATTGCCAAATGGAGTAGTATGTGTTGTTACTTGTATCTATGGTATGGATGTGAGCATGCAAGGAAATTCGGTGGCTGAATGGGATGACAGCAGATAGTAGACACCTATAGTGGCACCATGAAATCTGTAACATATACTGGTGTCACCACAGTAGCCAGTACTACACATGGCGACAAAACCCACTGCAGGAAATGTGCTGGGCCGCATATGTGTCCATATGACTCATACATGTCAGTCAGAGAGGTTCACATACCCAACAACAGTCTCAGCCAGCAGGACAGGTGTAGATAAACCCAAACAGAGCCTGTGCTATGGCCTCTGAATGATACCTATGGGTAACCCCCCCCCCCAGGTCTACACAGACAGACTACAGCAGGTCAGGCAATGGGATGTTAGTTATGAAGGGTAAGAAGTTAGAAATTGATATGTAGGTCAATCAAACCTAAGAGCCGTAGTACACTGATATGCCTCTAGTCAGCATGATAGGTAAGAATACAGAATGAAATGGAGTACCTGACATACCAGTATAGTCATAGCAAATGTGTACAAGTGTCAGGTGTGCCCCAAAATCCTATGTAGACATGTAGAAACAGTCAAGTGTGTCCCCCAATCCTGTGTAGAAATGTAGAAACAGTCAGGCATGCCCCCTCCCTCAATCCTGTGTAGAAATGTAGAAATAATCAGGGGTGCCCCCTCAATCCTGTGTAGAAATGCAGAAACAGTCAGGTATGCCCCCAATCCTATTTTGAAATGTAGTAACTGTCTGGTGTGCCCCCCAATCTGATGTACACACTTTGTACCAGTCAGGTGTACCCCAATCCTATGTAGAAATGTAGTAACAGTCAGATGTGCCCCCCCTACAATCCGATGTAGACATGTAGTAACATATATGTGTAGGTATAATACCAGTGGAGCACAGATGAGCTGTGGTAGCCAAGGTAGCAGGATAGATTGTAGCATTTGTACAATATGCAGGTATGCATGTGTTAGGTTGGTGTGTTTCATATTGTGAGAGTGGTCAGTATGTATGCATGTTGAGGTTTGACCTGGTGGCCAATGACCACTACTGCCGATGACAGGGCCAAGTCCTCACAACTGCAGTGCCAAAGACAATTCCCCTCAGTATAACACATGCTAGCACTAAGCCATTGTAAATGTATGGTGGTAATATGTGTCACCATCTGAAAGATGGATAAGGCACGACTGTTGGGCTAGATATACAAGCAATACACAGGGAAAAGTACCCCAGACATACAGTATATAATGTGTAACCATGAAATGGACACACCCTTGGAATTGTACATACAGGTATGCATCACATTATCTGGGCTTCTAATAGGGAATACTGATGGCGGCTGGCCGAATACTTGTAGATCACAAAGGTGATAGGACTGTTGTATTGGGAAATGGCTGATGTCCCTGCACAAGCCAGCATAATCAGAATGCCCCATGCATATCTGTGAGTCAGATGCAAGTAGTGTCCGTAGCACACATGCATCCATCACACCCAAACGCCACCCACAGGTACCTCTCTGGTTGTATCCCTGCTGTTGGGAATGGGTACAATATGACCCCCATCTGTGTATGGCAATAGCGAAAGATTGCAACATGCAGTGTAGGTGTCCTGTGCAGGTGTGTCCCTAGCTGTAAGTAACACCCTGCCAGCATCCACACCACCTGATCAATACTGATAGACAGTATTGGCATGAACACCTAGCACACCAACCCTGTCACCCCAGGGGAATATACTGTATGGCAGTCTGGGAATGTAGGACTGACAGAATGCAACGGCCTGCTACAGCTGGCCTGCATCACCATATAATGGCCTACAGGCCTCTGCCAAAGGCCTGCATCTCACCCGAACGGCCAATGTATGTTATGTCATGGATACCCAAATAACAACATAACACAATCCACATAAGCCATATGCAAGGCCATGTGGACATACCACAGTAACATGTCCACCATGTCCCACTGCATGAACCGTGGACCAACACCAAAATACAGCTGCAATGAGGTGATAACTATAGGGAAAGTATCAGAGAATGTATGCATAATGCATGGAAGAGGATAGAATAATGAGGGGGTGGGAGCATGGGTAGCATGGAATGTGCAAGGTCTGACACACGGCCATGTGCACATACTATCCCTGGCTGCAAACACAAAAACAGGTGGCTACAAACCTGCCCATACACCACAGTAGGGGTAATGTCCTGACTTATGACCCCTGCCTCTGGGTAATCTGTGTGAATCTGTACAGCTGTGAAGTATTGCCACAGCAAGATAAGGCCATACTATCATGTTGATGGATGTACAAGTATGGGATCCCCTGCCAGCACTGTACCAAAGTGCTGAACCAGTTATACAGACCCAGCAGCAAGTGTCTGCAGCTCCCCCTCCAAAATGGCATAACTTTCCATGAATATGTAGGCATCTGACCACAATACTGGACACAGCTGCATTCACCCTGAGTTCTCCAGGACATCACTGTGAGCAAAAATGTCCTCCTGCCAGTACTTGAGGACATAATACATCACAGTGTATAACAGTACACATGTCCGAATATCTCTGCTAACTCCAGTACCATGTAGCAGAAGCAGCACAGACACAGTCATCTACAGGACATACTATCCCTTGCACAGTTTGACCCCATATTGCCAACTGATCTACAGATATCCTGCAGAAAAAGTTTGCTACCTGTAGGTGTAGAACACAAAAGTCTGCACTGGAGTACAGACTACTTGGAATGGATCCACATGTTCAATACAGAAGGGTATACTAGGCATGCTCACATACTTAAACAAATGAAGCCCATGTCTGCCAACAACAGTGGACCATACATATCAGACAATTGCAGATGTTAGTGCATACACTCCTCAGTATGCACCTGTCATGCTTTACAAACACATCATATAGGAATACACACATATATTCAAGGACAACACACTATAATATGCTAAAAGTACACATACATAGATGTGTGGAAGAGAGTGACAGTGGCAAAAGCCTTACATCATGAGGCCTGTCCCACCCAGCACACAGCCAAATGGTTACAACCACATGATGTGTAACTGTCACTCCCTGTAGAAATTAGCCATTCGTACAAGGCAGTAGTCATCTAGCAGTTGTATACATCTACCTGTGGAATATAAACCTGCATGTGCCTGAGTGTGGTGTGTCTACCTCTAGATGAATCAGTTATGGCCCATGCACACACACTGCCCTCCCCATACCCTACTATGACAAGCCTGCCTGATGTCTTTCACTTTGGAATACACCTTTGGGAAAGGGGTAGCCCAGTAATCTCTGTGGCGTGTCCTATAACTGTGTAATGCTGTAGTGTGATAAACTAGTTAGGCAGGAATTCTAATCACAGACATGGCAACTGTGTATGTGTGTATCTTTGTCTGTGTAGGGAGCAATGCATTTTAGGTTAGTCACACTCACTACAATTCAAATGCCCTACTTTGGCAAGGCTGCTGATATCATTCACTTTGAAATACACCTTTGGGAAAGGATTAGCCCAGTAATCTCTGTGGCACTTCCTATAACTGCATAATGCTGTACTGTGATAAAATAGTTAGGTAGGATTTCTAATCCCAGACATGGCAACTGTGTGTGTGTGTCTCTGTCTGTGTAAGGAGTAATGCTTTTTAGGCTACTCACACTCATTACAATTCAAATGCCCTACTTTGGCAAGGCTGCTGATGTCAGTCACTGTGAAATACACCTTTGGGAAAGGAGTATCCCAGTAATCTCTGTGGTGCATTCTATAACAGTGTAATGCTGTAATGTGATATAGTACTTTGGCAGGGGGTTTATTCCCACACATGGCAAGTGTGGATATTTTTCTTTGTCTGTGTAGGGTGCAATGCTTTTGAGGCCATTCACAGTCACTATAAACTCAATTGACCTTCTTTGGCAAGCCTGCTGATGTCATTCCCAGTGAAATACACCTTTGGGGAAGCTGTACTCCAGTAATCTCTGTGGCGCGTCCTATAACTGCATAATTCTGTACTGTAATAACCTACTTAGGTAGACGTTCTAATACCAGACATGGCAAATGTGTGTGTGTGTGTGTGTGTGTGTGTGTGTGTGTGTGTGTGTGTGTGTGTGTGTGTGTGTGTGTATGTGTGTGTGTGTATACGTGTGTCTGTGTGTGTGTGTGTTTGTCATTCATATCCTGTGTGGAGGTGGCTGTGAGTGTGTAACAACTGGACTCATTGTGGAGCAGGTTTTGCAAATTTCTTATATGGTGGCCCTATTATATATCACAATGTCCACCTTACAAGGATAACAGATGTGAAATAGCTGAGGGGCTGGGGTGCCAATCCATACACATACATGTGACGTCACAGCCTGGTGAACAAAGTTAGTGACCCTTGTATTACCCAGAGAACACTCTCAACCCATGTCTCATACACAAACACACTTGCCTAGGCAACAACCGCTATGTTGGTAGTACCCTGCATATTGCCCACAGATAGTAACCATGGTGTGATTGCAGTGGACTACAGAGGGCATGGCACCCTGTCCATCAGTAAAATATGCACATACATACAGACAGTGTGCCTTCACTATGTTCCCCACTGGACGCCTGCAACACCTGTGGTGCCATCAAATGTGACCCACAAAGGACATACCATGCCTTAAACACATGCTCTGTATGGAGAGATGCCACTGACATCAGGGAATACCTGTATCATGCTATCAATGTAGGTGCAGGGTCAACCTGCTGTCCATTACTAGCTCCTGCAACATGAGGCCAGGACTGGCACATCCGATAACAATCTGTGTACACAACGTGGGCCAGACACCCCAGGTACAGTTCCACATGTCACTGTACATGCATGTGGGACGCATGCACATCCCAGACAGCATCCATGTCATGGACTAAAGAACACATACATGGCAAGCATTGCACAGCAATGGTCACACACAATAGTTACCCAAGTGACTGGATGGTGAATACAATACCCACCTGTGTGGGCCACACCAGACACTACACCCCTGAGCCACACTGCAGACAATTGTCATGTGGCCTGATGCCAAGGTATATCCTTCACCTAGCCTTGTATAGCCTTCTGGCTCCGTCAATCACTACACACCTCTGAAGCAATGCACGCATGCATGTCAGTACTGGCACCTTGTGTCTGTGTATGTGGTATATGATGCTTTCAATCACATTCACACCCACTACAACTCCCATTGGCATATTGAAGCATGCTGTCTGATGTCAGACACCTTCACATACCCTTTGCCCATATAACCTCCTGATAACCCCTGTGGTGCATGTGATACCTGTACATTGCTGTATTGTGGCAAACTAACTAGTTAGGAAGTGTATTCCTGACCCTGCCAAGTGTGTCAATGTGTGTGAGTCCCTGAGGGTGTGTGGCTGTGTTGATGCTGACACCTGTTCATGTGGACAGGCACGTGTACTACACCTGCCATATTGCTACCATATCACTGTTGCAGATGTCACTCACCATCACATACACGTTTGGAGAGCTCCTCAACATGTACGCTATGTGGTGCATGCAATAACTGCATAGACATGTGATAGCAATACATAGTCAGTCAGGGGTTTGAAACCCTGTACTGGTAGGTGTGTGACACAAACATGCTTAGGTTTTACTCTCCAGCCCCCTCCCTGACTTACTTTGTCTCTATCTGTCTCTCACACTCCCTCCTGGTGGATGTGGAGAACTACGTCTGCTTTGCTTCGGCAGCAACTTGTGTTATGTAAGTGATGCTCATGATCAGCTGATGGCTTTGGCATGCATTGCAGCCATCCTCTAGCTGATTGCATGTGAGACAGCTGTGGTAACATTTCCATAACCAATTGCATGGAAACACACTCCAATATCTAGGAACATCATGGTTGTGTTGGGCCTTTTCATTCATTGTGAGCAGGACCTAGATCTGATGTTTGGCATCAGAATCACAGATGGATTTGGGATTTACCTTTAACAACATACACTGTGGAAACAGGCCAACACACAGGAGGGGGATGTGCCTGACATGACTACAGAATGTAAGTGTTGCTATTCTGCATTTGGAGTAATGTCAGTTTACCAGGATGTGTGTGGATATGGCTGGCCTACATGTTTTAATACCTGTCATGACAGTGCTATGTTTTTGAGGAATCCCCCATCTGTAAGGTCATCTGCAGACTGGGCAGTGTATGGTGCCTTTTGTTTCTTGTGTTACTCACAGAAAACCTATCTGAGAACTGCAGAAGCATAATGTGAGGATTGCAGTCAGTACATGGTGACAGCCATGAGAGTTACTGACTTCATACCCTCATAGGACATATGTCACAACAAACCATGTTACAACAGTAAATGTATGAGGTTATCACAGCAACATGTCAATATTGGCCCTGTGTTTTGCCTCCAGCCACAACTCTGTCAACCTTTGCACATATGTCATGCAGTAAGAGGTGCATATGTTCTGTAAACCATTATCTACTGACAGCCTATCTGATAAGCCAGTGAGATATCAGACTGCTACACATGTTATGTATAGTAGGGGTTGTATTTGAGGACATAACCTGGGCATTCTGTGGTTGTGTGCACAGTACTGAGGTCTGTGTACTTATGGTGATTGTTGACAATATGTGTATTGCGAATATGGACCTTGGCCCGTGTACAGACTGTGGTAGATGTCATTGTTCTTGGTCCTGTTCTATCCGATGTTACATGCCGCTCAAGTGTATGGTACCCTATCGGCTTACATGTTTGTAGGGTCAAACACACACATGTCCCATACCAC
>NC_056737.1:996720805-996725805 GCF_019279795.1 Protopterus annectens | reverse complement strand
CAACATGTAGCTATGGCATACATATTGTTGTCAAACTTCTATCAGTCAACACATTCATCCAACTGCATAGCTACTTGCCAAGCTGATGACTGTCAGTCCCTGTACAAATGTGCAGATGGCAGGTATCCAGCTGGGATATGTACAGGCAACCTATGTTTGATTGACACTGACATGTCTGCCCAGCTGTCAAAGAACTGGCACATATAGGAGATAACACCCTGTACTTACCACATTCCATGGGTACCTCCACTACACTACCACAGTCAACAGAACATGCTTGGGTACAGATCTCCATCACAGATACTAACTATGTGTTGTAATACATGATGCATACATGTCAACTTGATCAACTCAGTGGCCATGTGCAGGAGACACCCAGAAGATTGGCTGATGCATGTCACTCTCACCCTGAGGGTCACCAGAGTAGTGTCTGTCAATAGATTGCCTACTGCCACGTGGCAGGTAGCAGGATACCACTGTACACACATCCCCTGCACAACCCAATAGCTATGACTACCTACAGCGATGCACCCCAGTACTGACACATGTGTATGTGTGCATTACTAAGGATAGCACTGTCTGTGTGCTAGCACACTTGTATTTGCGAACTTCATGAGGGCCTTCACAACCACTGCAATATCCATTGCCATAGTCAGTTGTGGCTGCTGCTGTATGGGACATTAAGTGTATGCTGTTACACTCCTCTCCCTACTGGCTGCATGAGCTTTGCAGTACCAGCACAACAGTGTTGTACAAATGGATCGATAGCATGGGATACCCATTGAGTTCTGGCAAGTGTGTGTATGTGTACATGTCTGTATATCTGTAGGGTACAGCATTCTGAGGCCACATACTCCTATTACAATACCCATTGCCACACAGTAGTACAGATAGTGTTGTTGGTGCCCATAGGTGAGGCATGACAATGCAACACACTACTATGCCTGTTGCATGTGCATTAAATGCATATCCCTGTAGTACCACTGTTGGGATATACAATGGGTTGTATTGCAGTCGTGGGCAATGTGTGATGGTGGGTATGTCAGAGTGTCATCATGGGTTTCAAGGAGTACAATATCCACTGGGGGATGTGGGTGCTGTGTACACTGTCATTACACCAAGGTACACCCGGTATATGCCCACGTACCACTTTATGGTAACCACTGTCACCATCAACCATACAGGTAATTGATTCCACAATCCAGCCCAGTTATGCAAGTGCTGTGTGCAGCCTACCTGTAACACATTGGACACATGGTCAAGTTAGTTAGCAGTGATAGGCCCAGGTCTCTCAGATGTACGTCTGCCTGCTATGTGTTTGTTAATGTGTATATGAAGGTATGTCACACTATGTATTGTCCATATACACCCATTACATCCCCCATTAGCATACTGTACATGTTTGGGGATGTTCTGCATGTAACATGTAACCTGGAACACACCTCATCCTAAAAAAGCCACACACCAGTAGCACTACATACCTAGGTAGGGGTCTAGTCCCAGTGTTGCCAAGTAAGAGTGTATGTGGATGGGTCTACATCAGGTTTCAGATTATACATGTCCCAGCAGGTCACCTGTCCATGTGGCACAGGCAATAACTGTTATACAAACCTGTGACATGTGTTCAACTGTACCCCAGATATGTCACAGCCATGGTGTCACCACAGTGCCATACCCCTTGTGGAATATGACTGCAGACCATCCTCCTGCTGACACATGTATATCTACAACACAAATGGATAACATTATGCAGACCACAATCAACCAGTGTTACTATCAGCTATAATGCATCATTGTTGGATGGCTACACTACCTGACATGTATGCATAAAACTTTACTCCTGACAAAATGTTACACTGCAGTACTTTGGTACACTGTAGTACAGTCACCGTGTGCATCAGAACCATATTAGCCTGTCCCTGCATTGATGTTATGGATGTCAAGGATGTGGCACAGGTATCACCATATGCACAGGGCATGTTGCTGGTTTGCCAGAGGCCAAGGGTGAGCCATACATTTGACACCATGTGTGTGGGTGAGGGGTGTAATGAGGTGAACTGGGTGTGGTGATGTGGTGTGCGTAGGTATGGGGTTGCCCTAGGTGTGTTCGTATAGTTTGTGGGTATGCATACACACAGTTCTGCCATGTGGCTGCCCTACACAGGTGTTTATGGACAGCTGCAGACCATACCTGGCAGGAAGTGCAGTTCACTGCCTCCAGCCAGGGACACGTGGACTGTGCCTGCCAAGGGTTCCATGGTTATGTCCAGGTACAGGCCTCAATATGCTATCCTCTCCTGATGATGACAGATGTCCACTGGAACCAGGTCATTTCTGGGACTGGTCAGGACCACATGCTCATGGCCTGCTGTGGTGTGGTGTGGACAGCACCCTCCCTGCAGTGCCAGGGCTGGTACTGCCATTATGAGAGCCCCTTGGTGTCCTAGCACATCCATGTTGACTGCCAGCTATTGGTGTTGCTGGTCCATGTCCAAGCGGCCATTGCTGCACTCCCACCACATGTTCAACCATGGACAAACCACGGTCAGTGAGGGCCATCATCTCACCCGACCATCTATCCATGAGCTCGGTATAAGCACGGATGGCACCAGACAGTTCATGGAAGTTGTCACTTGCAGATGTGAGAGCAGCCCTCTGCAGCCTCAGACCCTGTCTGGTGTACTGTTCCATACGTGTCTGCGCCACCATGACAGCCTGAAACATGGGCCTGGTGGTACCAGTTGTGGTGCGTCTGCCAGGGGCATGATGACCAGCAGCTCTACCACGAGCATCCTGGGACATCTGCCTATGTGGTACCCTGCTGGACATCTGGCTATGCCTGCTGTGACCAGATACAGTAGGCATGGTCACCACACTCTCCTCTGTACTGCCACCAAATGTCCCTCCGCTATGGCGACTGGTGATGGGGTATGTATAGGGACTAAAACTGTGTGTGGGGTTGGGGTGGCTAAAGGGGGATGTCAAACAATGGCACTGTATGTGTTCCTGGCAATCCCACCTGTGCCTCAACAGTACTATCATCATCTTCGGTGTCTGTATCGACACCAACGTCAGACTGTATGCAGGAGGGACCCTGACCCACCTCGCCACCTGTGGAGGAAAACAAAAAATGCACTTTAACACCTGTACAGCATTGCATATCAATATATTCACACACACACACACACACACACACACACACACACACACACACACACACACACACCACCTTAATACCTACCTGTCCGTGACTTTACAGACAGTCCCACATTTATTCCCATGTGTTCTCCATCCTGCATCACATTTGGTAACATACACTCATTAATACCACTCATTAACGTATCATTCCTCTAAATGCCTAGACAAGTGATCACAATACAAGACTGGTTACTCCATTACCTCCCTGACCTGAGTGGAGTGGTTTTACATGGTCCCACTGCTGTCATTCAGTATTCACCCTGTGTATGTCCAGACACTGTGAGCAAGGCCCCTATATGTGAGGGGCTACTATGTACACTCCATAATATCACACACTGAAGTGTCATGTGTAAGTACTGCTCAGTACATGCCAGATATGCTGCTCAATCAACCCATCATGTGACAGCTGTAATATATGGATACACTCCCTGGAGTTGTCTAGTAATTCCCCAATGAATCTGTAGTGCTGAATACGTGGGTTGTCAGTCACCTCTCTGCTGAATGTGATATTAAGGGTATACCTGGTGTCTACCTTCCTTCCCAATGCATGTTCCATGCTACAGACCTTATTATACTATCAGCTGTCCTGTGATTACATACATGACAAGTATTCCCGGTGTGTCATGTATCAGTCCATGTCCATGTACTGCATGATCCCAAAGGGAAGTACTGCTGTATGAACAACCCCACAATCACACATGTGCATACATGGGCACCCACACAAACACACACACATGCACACACGCATCCTACATGCATCAACCTCCCTTCACTTCACCAGAGTGACCCTACAGACAAAATAACCACCCACCGACACACACACACACAAACACACACACACACACACACACACACACACACACACACACACACACACACACACACACACACACACAGATATACAGGTGAGGTTGCACAATGATAGTACTCACAGTCCCCCTATTACCCATCTGTCAACATTCATAACTTATGGTACACAACAGCATGCAGTTCAGCTATAGTCAATCCATGTTAGCAACCGTATACATGTGTGTGATGCATGTGCTGTGTTAGTAGGTGATGCCACTTGCCCTGGATACCACTGCACCCATGCACACAGTATTACTGTGCCCCTGTTCTCCACCCTGCCATGTACTGTGCACCAAACCTCACAGGTGTACAACCCATTGCTGAATGTGTAGTACTGTGCCAGTTATGTCAGCTCTATTGCTCACAGCCCCATGTTTCTCAGCAACACATACCTGGGATGATATGTGGACAGATGTAATTTGTGAATGCCTGATGTCTGGTTTATAGATCTCAACATCAGCGGACCATGTATGACCACTCCTCTACTATTACACTGACAACCGTCAGAGCATTATATGGCTATGGGGAGTGTACACACCCTTACTGATGTGACGCACCCTTCCTTGATCTGCCATGGGACCACATCACTGCATATATTAACAGTACATGAGCTCGATATGTGATATATGTCCTGTACATTCACATGCAGTGTCTATGGAATGTGTTAGGTGTGCAGATGCTGACCACAATGCATACTCTCTGTGTGTGCATATGTGTGCACACACTTATCATGACAGTTTGTTGCACCTATTGTTATGTGTACTACAGCAGTCACTACTCCTGGCAGGGTTATACTAGCATGGGCCATCTGCATTTGCCAGTGTATGTTCAGTCTGCCCTACACATGTCCCCCACATCTGCATGATTGCAAGGTCTACTCATGTGCACATCCCTTGATGTTCACACACTGCCATCACTATTGCTGTGGGGGTAGGGTTACATCTGCCACAGGT
>NC_056737.1:996555805-996715805 GCF_019279795.1 Protopterus annectens | reverse complement strand
CTGTATAGTGGAAATCCTTCCTGTGTGTGGGCAGCAGTGTTACAGACAGCAGGTAGCAATGCCTCTTACAAGAGAACTTGCACACTCAGGCCAGCTACATATTTGTATGAGGTTCCAGAACTACAGATGGAGTGTGAGTAGTGTCGTATGCATTGTATGACACCAGTGTTACAGGGTGTGGGTGTGTGTGTGTACATACTAGTTTAACATGGAATGCAGTCTGACTGCATAGCTCTCAACTGTGGGCCTATCCACTTGATGGCCAGAGGTGTGCCTGTTATATTTTGTCTGTCCACCACGCAGGTCATGTGTCAGATATATCACTGGCAGTGTGTGTGCTGAGTGCTATCAGTACATGGCTATATCCATTTGTGTTTCTAACTTCATATTCCTGACTAAGGGTATGTTGCAGACTATCATGTAACACCAGCATCTTGCTTAGTGTATGACAACACTATTTCCATATGGGCATGTGTTCCGGCCTCTGTCCTCCACCTACATACCAGTATTTGTCCATATGACATGCTGTCAGGGGTTGTTATGTAGTGGCCTGTAAGTATGTCATGCTGCCATTCCTGCCATCATTGCACTGTTGTTGTGTCCCCCATACATATTGTGGGGTTGGGTTCATATATGTGTGGGCTTCATCTGCACAATACATGTGTGCCCTTCTGCAGTCCAGAGGTCAGTGTATGTAACAGTGGTATATGCTACTGTATGTCAGTCTATGGGGGTGGGGGTGGGAGAGTTACCATAACTAACCTAGGCTGTTACAACATGTGAGGGATTTCAGGTGTAAGCTGCCTTAAGGTCTCTGGATGTACATTACCATACAATTCACCTTGGGTAAATGCAGGCCTACTGCTTCCTGCCATACAGACTGTTCTGTTTGTCAGTGTGATTGTGATGGTGTCAGTTATGCCTTGTTATGTAATAGGTACATCTCATTGTGTCAGCTGAGGTCTTTACCCCCTAGGGATTGTGTACAGAGTGTATGTAGAGGCCGCTGGACTGTACACCTGCATTACTTACTGTTGATTGATCGTTATCCTTTGGCCCACGCTGTCTCTACTGTTGTACTACCTGAAGGCCTCAGCCTGGACAGCAACATATGTAAACCTTTCCAGAATACTGTATTAATTTATCTGTTTGACAGTTGCATTAGTCTGTTTATATGTATTTCAGAGTCTAAGCAGCTATACGACATGGCATATACAACTGTAGTAGAACACAAATAAAGCTTTCCCATGCATGAAAACCTGTGTGTGGTGTTATATCCTTTATCCTCTCTGTGGGTATATGTTGCAGGCAAAAATTGTCATTTGTACGGGTGGCGCATACAGTGTCCAGTTGGTAAGGTGGCAACTGTAGGCATAGTGGCTGTTCCGTATTGTGTGCACCCTCTACATATGTATCTTCCTATACATATCTCTGTGTGTTTATGTGTAGTTACATATATATGTATATATATATATATATATATATATATATATATATATATATATATATATATATATAAAGTGTATCTGCATATATGTGTCTGTGTATATGTATCTTAGGAATGTTGATTGCTTCCACACTGTACATTCCCTATGGTAGCCAGACTGTAGGGCATGATATGTTACTGATACCAGCCTGATATCATATGGGTGGGATGGAGTACTGTTAACATCTTGTGCCCATGTTGAGTCAGGTCCTGGTTATGCGATTTGCAACAGTTGGTATTGTATTGCAGGGCAGACGCGTTTGGCTGGGGGAGGATATCTATACATACAAGACTTATGTTGCTTGGGCCCCCTCACCCCCATTAACGGTGCATGTAGTCATATATGTTTTTATGTTCTCTTTTATATCTATAGATTTATGTCTGTATATACATATATAAATATATATTTATGCTTATATATATATATATATATATATATATATATATATATATATATATACACATATCTATATCTACATATATAAATATGTATATTTCTATTTAGATATAAATATATATACACACACACATCCATCTACATGTTTAAACACATTTCCTGTACTGTTGAATGACTGTGCTGGATATGTTTGTGAAAACATCAGAGTTATGTATATCTCACATGACTTAGTGGCAAATCACTTTGTCTATGGTGTGTAGGGTCCTGGGTTCAAGACTTGCAGAGGCTGTTTATTTTGTTGCTGGGCAAAACAAGGGCCATTGGATACAGAGTGATTAAGGCACTTTTAAGCAGTTGTAAGCGGGTTTGTGTGGGTTTGCGCAGAGGTAAGCAACGCTAACTTCTGGTTACAGTTTCTCATACTGATTTAGCTACTCAGTTGCTTAACCTCTGTAGGCATTGCTTTTCCACTACAGAAACAAGCCTAAACCCGCTTACTGCTGCTTAAAAGTGCTTACTCCCGCTTAGCCCGGTGCTAATTTCTTTAAAAGAAAAGAGAAAAGGGTTGCTAGGAAAGTGTTGAAAAAGGGGCGCAAAGAGGGAAGGACAGTAGGGAAAATAGCTAGGGATGTGCAGGAAGGGTGTAGGGAAGGTCCATAGCTGCCCATTTCTTCTACAGCAACAGCTGTGCATATACACTGAATTTGGAGGTAGATTTGGACACTCAAACCCCTGAGAGAGGGGGAGGACAACAATAATATGTTGTGATGCCAGTTAGTCCAGATTACATGTGTCCAGTGGACATGTGTGTGAAATGGACAGCTATGTATGGGGCAAGATTCTTTTTTGGGAACAGATTGCCCTTTTTATTCAGGTGAGAGTGAGATGTTTGGGAGGGATAGTAGGTATATTTGGGGAGATAGCTTGGGTACGTTAACAGACAAGACAAACAAGATGCATACAGGGGCAGTATATGACACATATTGGAGGTAAACACCTTTATGGGAGGGGTGTTGGGAAACTGGAAGCCCATGAGTTCCCTAATGGAAACAGTGGGACTGAGGTTCCCCACCCATGGGCAGTCACCACTGCACCTTTACAACCCGGAAGGTGACTGTGCTGGGGGCTGAGTCAGAGAGCCAGGCCAACCCTGTAGTCATGACACACGGCCCTTGAGCTGATGTAGCAGATCTCCAAACTGCTGGTTGAACTCGCTACACACCACGACCCGGACCTGGCAAAGGGTGACATGTTCCTGTCTGCGCCTGCTCCCGGGGGGGGGGGGCGAGCCTTATCTCCTGAGGCAGTTCCACTCAAAGGTGGTGCAGGGCCAATGGATGAGGAGGTCCCGGGATGGGCCCCAGACGTGCTGGTGCCCGGTGTCACAGCCAGCTGAGGTGGGACAGGCGGGTCTGCTAGGACCCGCATTCCCATACATGCTATGGTGTTTATGTTTTATCAACATATGTGGGTTAGTAATAGTCAGCACATTACAGAATTAGGTATAAGAGCATGCATAGACATTCCCATTAACCCAGACACCAGATAAGGAACTGTTATATAGCAAACAGAACACATGCATATATGGGACCAAAGTGGTAATTACAAAAGCATGCAGGTACATTGATGGCACCATGCCACCAATGTGAGAGTATTTCAACATAGCACATGCATAGAAACAGATTTAAATAATTATCAAACAATAGGACATATGTCCCAACATTAGAGTTAATTCATCACATACCAATTGACTTGGGTAATTAGTTTATTGTTGCAGATATGGTGGGGGGAGAAAGACATCAATAAACAGCTAGTATATTCCTGTAGTTCGCATTACTTTCCTAGTCAATGCTGTTATCTGCTCCTTACAACTATTAGTACACTACCCTATTGCCTTACTTTGGACAGTGGTATGACTGTTGACAACTATATACATGAACTGGTTTTACCTGCAGTATACACCTCTTACCTGGTATACCTGTGGAGGAACTGTTTGTTAACACGTACTGTTTCTACACATACTCCCAGATTCCATGTTGATGTTATGCACATATGTGTCCATCTCTTTTTGCACAGACTCTGGCCATGTCTTGACCACATGCAGGTGGACTAGGACATATGTAGACTATTGCCCTCTTCAACCTTTAATGACTTACAACACTCTTCTACAGGATTTCCTAGACAATTATATTATGTAGCACAGTGTGGGTGACAGTGATGAGTGATACCTTATTATTCAGAGCAACTGCAACACTCACAATGCCGTACAATACCAGAGTATACAGTACCAGTACAGGGTATTAATCATTTATTTCTAGGTGCAGTGTTCGTATCTGATGGACCTGTGGGAGCAATGTTTGTTAGCACTACCTGAATGTTGCCACACAAATCACCAGAGATCACATTAGTATTTTGCACATAAATCTCACTCTTTTACTGTACACATTCTGGTTACAGCTTGACAACATAGGGTTGTAAATGGGACATACTTGGCTTATTACTCTGATAGCATTTTGGGGAGTTGCTAGTGTGACAGGTTTATTCTTATAGATGTGTGACAATCAGTTGTATTTCCTGTTTGTGCCTAAACATCTGGGATCATCCCACTGATTTCCCAGGGGGACAGCGTGACAGGCAGCAGATATGGGCTGATATACTGGACATTCTGGACATATCTGTACAGTTGTGGGGTACGATTTTGTATGCAGCCTAAATCCACTCCCAGGATTCAGACCATGGCTGTGTCTGCTAAAACTAAAATACTGTCCATCACAGTTGTGTGCGCTGCTATATAGATATTGCTGCATATCTCTTATCTGATTTCTGTCTATAATTCTCCTGTGGTTTTTACACTCTGACCTTGTATTACAACACTCCTAAACAGGATTTCCTAGACAGTTATATATGCAGCACAGTGTGGCTGACAGTGATGGGTAATACCTTAATATTCAGAGCAATTGCAACAATAACAATGCCATACAATACCAAAGTAAACAGTACCAGTACAGGGTATCAATCTTTTATTTCTGGGCACAGTGTTCATATCTGATGGACCTGTGGGAACAATGTTTGTTAGCACTACCTGAATGTTGTCACACAAAGTACCAGATTCCACATTAGTACTATGTACATACATCTCACTCTGTTACTGTACGCAAGGTGGTCACAACTTGACAACATGGGGGTGTAGATGGGACATACTTGGCTTATTATTCTCATAACAGTTTGGGGAGTTGCTAGAGTGACAGGTTTGTTCTTATAGATGTGTGACAGTCAGTTGTATTTCTTGTTTGCTGCCTATATGTCTGAGATCATCCCACTGATTTCCCAGGGTGACAGGCAGCAGATATGAGCCAATTTACTGGACATTCTGGACATATCTATACAGTTGTGGGGTATGTTTCTGTATGCAGACTACTACCACTCCCAGGATTCGAACCATGGCTGTGTGTGCTAAAAAGTCAACAGTTCACGTCTCAGTTGCATGTGCTATTTGGATTTTGTTGTTTGCCTTTTCACTGTTTTCTGTCTGTGTCTCTCTCAGTTGTTTTAAATGACCTCTGGGGATTACACCAGTCATATACAGACATTCCTACACATTTTATTTATGTTGCACAGTGTGGGTAACAGTGATTAATACAACAGTACTATTAAGTGATCTACATTACCATATGATACCAGAGTAAACACATGCAGTCCAGCAGTTAGACTTTTATTGTCAGGCTATTATGCTTTTATTTACATACAACTTATATGAGACTCTTCCTGCCATATTCTCTGGTGTATGCAGTACTTGCCTTAAACAATACAGATTTTATACAGGCAATTAACTTACTAATACTTTTAGATTTATTTCCTATGACAGTACATGCAAGAGTATTACTAACCTGCCTCGCGTCACAACCTCTCCAAGTGACATCCATGGGCTTCCTGGTTCAAAGCCCACTCACTTGCCACTGTGAAGGACATAAGAGGAATATTTAGCCATACCAATCCATAATATACATGAGCTGGCAATTATTAAACAGGTAGTGGAGTGATACTTACACACAGCTTGGATCTCCCCTGTCCTCCTAGCCTCTTGGATCCACTGATCAAAGAGATCCCCCTTCCATCGCTTCAGGTCAGCATAGTGATGCCTGTCCTGCTCACCAGTTTGGGGTATGCCAGTGGCACTGGTGAGGTCACGGGCAAGATGGTCCCAGGCTTCTGCTTTATATTGGGAACCCTAGTACTGGCCCTGCAGCAGTCTCTGCTCATTGTCTTTGACAAGGAGTCCTGCCTTGACTCTGGAATCCTGGATGCCCCAGCGCTGCACTTGAAAGCGCACACCCTCTCCCATTCCAGACATAGTGCCTGCAAGGGGAAGCTATAACCAGTTATGAGATGTATTCCCACCTGTTGAGTTTAAATAGGGATGCTTTCCTGCAAATTGCCATGATTGGAAGGTTTTGAAAAGGCTAAGCTGTGGGCAAACCTGCTTACCTAAGGATGACATTGTTTAAAGGGGTATTCCAATGGGCAAATTGAGTTAACTGGCCTACACATTACTTACACCTACTTAGCTGGGCTGTGCAATGCTTAGCATTGCTTAATATTTAATTTGCATTATATTTGCTTTTTGGCATTGATCTATTATTCATTACATGTTATATATGTGTCTGGTATCCACGATTCATGTGCATGTACACTGTATGGGGTCCTTGTGTTTATTAGGGGACTTAAACACTGTATTACACTTACACCTCACATCTGGGCCTACTGCACTACTCCAGTTCACATATTTATGTTATGTAGTAGGTTATACAACATAATACTGTATATAGATTCCTTTCACATGTTCAGTTTGATTTTCCTATAGTGAAGATTTGTTTGGTGATATCTCAACCTTATGTAATGCTGTAATGGCTTAGTGGTTAACTACTGTGACTATAATGTACAGGGTCCTGGGTTCAAGCCCTGCAAAGGCTGTTTATTTTGTTTCTGGCCAGAACAGCAGCTGTTGCATACAGAGTGATTAAGGCACTTTTAAGCAATTGTAAGCAGGTTTGCACAGGTTTGTGCGAGGGTAAGCTTTGCTAACCTTCAGTTAAATATGCTTACAGAGAGTTAGCTTCAATATTGTTTAACCTGTGTGCCCATTGCTTACCCCCACACAAACGGGTTTACACCAGCTTACTGGTGCTTACATATGCTTACTCCCACTTACTACTGCTTAATAGTGCTTACACTTGCTTACTAGTGCTTACACCCGCTTACCACCGCACTAATTTAAACAGTAATGTCTAATGGTTCTTGGGATGGTGGGAGATTTGGAAGCTGTATGGAGTTATCATTCATTACACATTTTACCTTCCATTTGTATCCCTGATTCCTGTGTATATAAATTTTATGGGGCACGTGTGATTATCTGTGGACTTTGCAACATTATGACATTTACACCTTACATCTGCATTTAATGCAGTACTCAATTTCACAAATATATATTATGTAGTAGGTTATGCCACTAAAAATATTGGTCATAAAGTGATTTAACTTGGAAAGTGCTGCAGTGGGATTCGAACCGTGAATGACTGCTCGTAAGCCAAATGCTCTGCCCACTACACTACTGCTGTACTGCTTCATTTGCATATATCTTGCTTTTTATCCTCTTCTGCCATTTAAGCTGCATTAACCATAGCTAAGCAATGGGCAAACCCACGCACCTATGGTTAAATTTAATCTTTTTCATAAAAAAAGAACTTTATATTTGTTGTTTTAACTATTGGTCTTGTACACATGGGGGGATGTTGTTGGGGGTAGGCGTACACCTATGAGCGGTCTTACTCATTTTTTTGGGACTTGTCTGCTGTTCTTCATTACAGGGGCATGTATATTCTGAGAGTTGTGCTCTCAGACACACCCCGTGCACCCTTACATGGTCCGTGTAAGATTAGGAGCTCAGGCAGAATGCCTTCATTAATATGCATGGCGTGCTGCCATCCTGCTCCTAAACGGTTGCTTCCATGCAGGACTAAGGTAGTCCTACACAGAAGGATAGTAAATCTGGGGGATTATATTTCTCATGTTTTACTGATGGCATATGTGTATTAGTCTATATGGTATATATGTATTAATATTTGTATTAATCTATGAATTTACAGTATATTGTAATTTGATGTCAAGTTTTACCTATATATATGTATTTTCTATTCTTTTATTTGTGGAGCTTTTCACAATGGGCCTCTTCTGAAAATAGATAAAATTATCCAGTCAGACTTTCCTGGTAAACAAACATCAATAAATAAGTTAATTATTACCAGTTCTTTAAGCAGAGCAAAGAAGTACAAGTTTTAGCAGAGAACAGAAACTGAGGTAAGTTGAACAAGGCAACCTGCTCAGCAGAAAACAATTCATTTTACAGCTTCCCTCAGAAAATCATTTGGCTAGATTCACCACAAGTGCCAATAACTTCTTTGTATCACTTATGAAATTAATGCTTCACAAGAACAGCAAAATAATAATTCCCAAGAGGTCCCACAAGGTCAAGCTTCAGAAAAGCTGCTGCACAACAGGGCCTATTCTTTTAATTACAGCTCACACAAATCCACACAGAAACACACTCACATGTGCACACACATGCACACACACACACACACACACACACACACACACACACACACACACACACACACACACACTCACACACACACATGCACACACATATACACACACACACACACACACACACACACACACACACACACACACACACACACACACACACACACACACACACACACACACACACACACACACACACACACACATACACAGAAATCCACACAGAAACACACTCACATGTGCACACGGCAATGATACTTGGGTTATTACATGTTCCTCCAGCTCAGTCGCAAGGGGTCAAGTGGCAACAGAATGCACCCCACACAGATTATCTTCTTTCCCATTTTGAGGCCTTAGTGAGTACTTTACAGCAACGTGGAATGGCCACAGTTACAAAAAATACACAGTCTTTTTGGTATACTTATCCTTGTGGTGGTATATCCACATGATGCACAGTATAACTTGACATCATTAACATCTCACTAAAAATGCAGACACTTCTGAAAAGTACAGCTTCCATTCTTATATATCATATTACTCGCATGTGTGTGAGAATAACATCACAATACATATAAAAATATAAAAAATGAATTCAACCTTAAAAGTTAATAAAGTTATTCATCTATAAAACACAACGTCCATCGATCTATTATCACATAATACACTCAACAGCTAAACTTATTCAAAAGGTAGTAGCACTAAATTAACATCAAGATATATATTTTTTTCTACTTATTCTGAACTGTACCTAACTTATAGTTCCTTTCAAAAGTACCTACTTACCTATATTGTTTCTATCTAAACTCTAACATCAGTTTTAATGTTATTCTATTGTTCAATCCTGGTAATATATCTGCTGCTAGTCTTATTATCCATTCATATTCTGATATTTCTAACTTATTATTTTGATCACCCAATCTTAGATTCTTATATATAACATCTATCACTTTAAATTTAAAATTATGTGAATTACCTTTGTCTAGTCTATGTTGTGCTAATGCATTAGAAGGAATATTTATCTTCATGTCTGACCTGTGTTCAATAATACAGTCTTTCAAACATCTAGAGCATTTTCCAACATAAAAACATTGACATTGTGCGCATGTTGCTAAATAAACAACCATAGTTGTTTTACATGTTGCTGCACATTTTATTTCATATTTTAATTTACTCATTGGGTGTTCAAAATATTTTTTATCACAAATATCAGAACAGCAGCTACAATTATAACAAGGGAATGTTCCCGTATTATGTACCTTAGGTATAGTTAAATTCACTGTAAAATCTTTAAAGCACAACTTTCTCTTCAGATTATTCATATTTCTATAAGCGAAATATGGCTTATTTCCTAATAACATTTGTAATTCTGGTTGAACCATCAAAATATGCCAATTCCTTTTAATAATAGTCTCTACATATTTAGTCAAATTATTATATGTAGTAACATATCTTACTGCAGGACCCATTTTCTTTTCTTTACTAATAGTTCATAGGTTCATAGGTTCATACTAGGCTATCTGCCCTAGGGCATTTATAAGCCTAGCCAGAATGTGTTTGGCTTTCGCCACCCATTTCAAATTTATTTTGCTATGCCCTTTTTCGAGGTTAGTATACTGTGCCTCTGTCTAACAGTGACACAGAAGTGATACCCGGGGGTAAACCTACGATCTCCCATCCACTCATCAAGATTCCTCTTGAAGAGAGTCAATGAGGGACTCTGCCTAACCTGGACTGGGATTTTATTCGAGTGAAGGGAGCCTCTGGGTTATGAATCTGTCCCACCAGCATGTCCTATTTATTTCGGTGCTGACGTTCAAGTCTCTCGAGCGTGTAGCTCGATGGGATTTGGATTTTCTGTGGTGCAGCATGTCCATTAATTCTGGGTTGGACATGGCTTTATACGTCATGTACAGATCGCCTCTGAACAGGCAGTATACCACTGAGTAGAGCTGGAGTTTCTTTAACTAAGCAGCATATGGCATCTGTTTGAGCCCTTTGATCCTCTTGGTGAGGTACTTTGGGGTCTTTCCAGTTGCTGCATGTGTCTGGTAAGGTACATCCCAAAAGGGGCATTGTACTCAATTATGGGCCTGATGAGGGATGAGTAAAGAGGCACGATGACGTCCCCTGATCTAGATGTGAATCCCTTCATGATTAGGTGGGCTATATAAAATGTTTTTCTAACCACTTTGGCCACGTGGTTGTCAAATGAGAGATTGCTATCAACTTGAGTCCCCGGGTCCCTAATTACTTCTTCTGTACTTAATGGATTACCACCTATGTGGTAAGTTGTGGGCACTTTGTTTTTGCCAAAGGGGATGACTATACACTTTTTGGCATTTAGCTTGAGGCCATGGCTCTGGCCCTTTTGGAGGATGCTTGTGTCGGCTGGAGAGTCGATTATGGCGCCCAGTTTGCAGTCATCTGCGAACTTGGTCAGCCACAGTCCTTCCATGTTGGCCTGTACCTCCGAGAAATATATACCGAACAAGAGAGGTCCCAGGACTGAGTCTTGTGGGACACCACTTGTAACTGGTTTGGAGTCTGACATGGCTCCAGCAATTCTAACCATGTGGGTTCTGTCCTTGAGCCAATTTGCAATCCATCTAGTGACATAGGGGTTTATATTTAAGCTGGTGAGCTTATCTATAATGCCAGTGGGGTATTGTATCAAAGGCTTTAGGTCCAGGTAGGCTGTGTAGACCACCTTCCCTTCGTCAATGGCCTTGGTGACTGTTTCAAAGAAATCAACCAGGTTTAAGAGGCAGGATCTGCCCTTAACAAAGCCGAACTGGGTAGGATCCAGTGTTTGTAGGTCCCCAATATCTTTATTTATGAGGTCCATGATGATCCTTTCCATAGCTTTGCAGACCAAGCTAGTCAGGCTTATGGGGTGATAGTTTCCAGGATCCGTTGAGGCACCACCTTTATGGAGAGGGACCACTGTTGCTGTACGCCACTCTTTGGGCACATATCCTGTAGTAAGGCTGAGAATGAACAGTAGTTTTATGTTTGGGTTTAGCTCTTCTTGGAGTTCATGTAGGGCGCAGCCGGGACACCGCCTGGTCCCATTGATGCTGTGTTTTTGCTTTGGAGGGCAGCTCTTACCTGAGCATCTGACAGGTCAGGGGCAGCACTCTGCTGGGATAGATATTTGCCCTTTTGGTGGGGGGGGGGGTTTGCACTGAACCTGTCAGCTAGGATGTTGGCAATGTCTGTGGGTTCGGTGTATTTCTTGTCATTTTGGACTAATTCTGAGCATATCTGGGAATTACCACCCAGGTTCCTAACATAACTAAAGAAAGCCTTGTGATTATCCTTAGTGTCCTATGCAATTTTTCTCTCGAAGCTGGCCTTAGACAATTTTATGTGTGCCCGTAGTTTTTGCTAATACTGATCAGTGATGCCTTCCCTTTTTGGGATTTTGCTCTATCATTTAGTAGCTTCCTCCTTCTATTGTATAGTTTGTTTATGGCTGGGGTCCACCAGACAGGATGTCTGCCTTTGGAGGATTGGGTCTTGGTTTTATTTGGGATCGCATGATCCATGTATTCCTGAAGGTGTTCATAGAATGTGTTTATAAAGGATTCTGGTCTGGGCCATATTTTCCACAGGCCGGGGCTTTGAAGGATTCCACCTCAGTTTTGAGGAGTGTGAAATTTGCTTTAGAGAAGTTTTCACTGTGGTTTTCGGCAGGGGTGGGGCGGGATGTGAATATCCAGTGAGATTAGTTTATGGTCTGATCTTACCAGTGAGGGATACACTTCTGGTCTGGAGCATAGAGTCCCCATGTTGGTGATGATCAGGTCTAGTATGTTTTCCCTCTTGTGGGAGTGGTAACAAGTTGTTCCATAGCATTTGAGTTTATAAATTCAAGGAACCTTTGGGCTAGGGTGTTGGAGCTAGAGTAATGCTCCCAGTCTATGTTTGGGTAGTTGAAGTCGCCCAATATAATGGTGTTTGGAGAGACCTTCATATTTTCCAGTGTTCTCAGGAAGGCCGAGTGGGGTTCCTGGGTTTGGGAGGGTGGTCTGTAGCAGGCTATAAACTGGAAGGCAGTTTTACCCACTGTTAGTTGCACATGGATAGTCTCTGATGCTTCGTGCTTTGCCACCAACCTGGTGTATCTAAATAATTTAAATTTAGTATCTAAATAATTACTAAAATAAGGATATGCATGTTTCGTCCTAAGCCGCAATATATTTTTACTCATTTCTATAGTAGTCTCTTTATCATATCCTCTATTATAAAATTCATTTATTAAAATTTCCATTTGTTCTTCGCATTTATCAATATCTGTATTCATTCTACTAATTCTTAACAATTGGCTTTTGACAATACCTTTAAACACGTGTGCTGCATGCATACTCTTAGCATGTGTGTATTTATTCACTTGTACATTTTTCCTATATGCACAGGTTTCTAATTTATTGTCAATGCTTTTATAAATTTCCACATCCAAGAAAAATACTCTATCTTGAGAATAATTTATAGTAAAATTAAGAAAACTAGTAGTGCTATTCAAATATTGGACAAAGGCCTTTAACTCTTGTTCATTGTCATTCCATAGCAAAAAACAATCGTCCACAAAACGTTGATAAAAGAGAATATTACTTTTAAAATTATTATTACTATGATCTCTTATATAATCTTTCTCCCATTGATTTAATACTATATTGGCATATGTATTGGCCATAGCTGTACCCATGGCCACTCCTGACACTTGTAAATAGGGCTTCCTATTAAACAGAAAAACATTATTTTCCAAGATTGTTTCTATCATACTACATATTGTTTCCACCTCTTTCCCTTTCATTTTCACTTCTTCACATAAAAACTCACGAATTGCATTAACTCCATATTGATTTGGTATTACTGTGAACAGTGAGCTTATGTCTAACGTTACCATTATAAATTCTACACTAGTATTCCCTTCATGCCAAGTATACAGTTTTTTCAAAAAATCATTTTTATCTCTTATATAACTAGGACATAAGGGCAAATATTTATGTAACCGTTCCTGAATGTAGATGGAAATAGGTTCAGTAGACCACCACCTCCCAGAGACAATAGGTCTCATAGGAGGGGTGGTCATTGATTTGTGTAGCTTTGGTATCCCATATATTACAGGAATTACTGGAGTTGGCACTGTTAGAAAGTTAAATAGCTCTGTTGTAATGTCATTTTGTGTTTGCATCTCATACACATACATATTTACTTCGTAAATTATCTTTCGTACTTCATCAAAAGTTATTTCTTTGAAAATATGTTTATCATCTAAAAACTGCTTCATTAAATTATTATATTCATCTTTATTGAATATAACTGTTGCCCCTCCTTTATCTGCTTGTTTAATGATAATCTCATCATTAGTACATAACTGCTTATAAGCTAAATGCTCTTCATATGAAATATTATACCTTCTCACTTTAAATTTTCCAACATTTACATCCTGATACAAACTTCTTAAGTTGTCTTCGCATGTAACTAAAAAAGCATCTAAAATAGGATAGTTATTAGGAATAAATGTGCTTTTTTTCTTAAAAGCAGCTCTTGTATCATTGCAAGAATCTTTAAACAGCAATTTTAAACATACATTACGGACAAAAGTTTTAAATCACTCAATGCCTCTACTATTGAGTCCGAACCACATGGGATAAACTGTAAGCCCTTATTCAATAGACTCTGCATTGCAGTAGTCAAAGTGAGATTCAATAAGTTCAAAAAAGAGTCATTGGGCTTACCATTTATCTCAGTCCCTGCTTGATGTTCAGAAGCGGACTGTCATTTTTCCTTTTTCCCATGAAGGAGTTGTTTCTCTGCTGAGAACGCCCTCTTGATTGAGAGCATTTGTTCTGCTCTACTTTCTCTGGTAATTTCACCAGTATTGGCTGAGGTAACTTTAAAAAAAATATCAGCCTGCTTTGCTTTTGGTGTTATGGCTGCTTTATTCCTTTCTACTTGCAAATTTGATGTGGAAGTAGAACCCGTCGTTGCTTCCATCTGTGTAATGCATCCATGCTGTCCAATCTTGTCATGCTCAATAACTGCAATAGCAGACTCTCCTTCCTGATTGGACCATTGTAACAAAAAGTTGCATTCTTGATGATTCTTTGAAGTTAACTCTAATTCTGAAAAAGTATCTAGTTTATCCATTCTATTAGTCTGTTCTTTCATTTGCGGTTTCTTATTATTTATTTGAGATCGCGGCCAAGAAAAGATTTGGCCCATTTTAAAATTATTAATGTCCCTTTGCAGTTTATGTTGTTTAGTAGCTTGTAATTTCTTATCTAGTATATCCATTCTATGTAACATCAACTGATAAGGGACTGATATTTTGATAAAATTATTAGAAGTGGTCAATTCATTCTCCATTCTTATTATTTCTTCAAGCAGTTCACTTTCTATAGGTAAAAAGCATTCATTCATTAAAATCATATAATCCCTGCTCAACTTCAGGTTTGATTGTTGCCAGGATTTCAAAAGTTCAGGATAAGTATTTTCATAGGAAGGCATTTTAAGAATACGAAACCCTCGTGGAACGATATTAAATTCTATATATGCAAGGAAGCTCATTCGCTGCCACTGAAGTCTCTTGCCACTGAAGTCTCTTGAAGGATTGCATCTTCCTTTCAAGCTGCAGTAATAAATTATTCAAATTATCATCGACTTCAGGAGGGGTTATAACATTTCCTTCATCAATACCCAAAAACTGTGTTACCAGAGGGTTTCCAGTCAATGTCAGCAACTCACGCATTGTTTTTTTACAATTTTCTTCAACTCTCGATCCCACTTTATGGGTAGTTTGCAACGGCTGTGTCATTATGGTTTACTAAACAAAATAGAGCGAACTTAATGAACTTGTAACTACAGATACAAGATATAAAGTTCAATTTCAGTTTACTTCCACCAATTCTGTTATTTCCAATAAGCAAAAAGAAAAAACAAATAGGTGGAAAACGCTCAATTTATTAACGAACAAAGCTTTTGGGAATGTCCCTTCTTCAGTGTTAAAATCAAACAAACTGTATACTTGGCATGAAGGGAATACTAGTGTAGAATTTATAATGGTAACGTTAGACATAAGTTCACTGTTCACAGTAATACCAAATCAATATGGAGTTAATGCAATTCGTGAGTTTTTATGTGAAGAAGTGAAAATGAAAGGGAAAGAGGTGGAAACAATATGTAGTATGATAGAAATAGTCTTGGAAAATAATGTTTTTCTGTTTAATAGGAAGCCCTATTTACAAATGTCAGGAGTGGCCATGGGTACAGCTATGGCCAATACATATGCCAATATAGTATTAAATCAATGGGAGAAAGATTATATAAGAGATCATAGTAATAATAATTTTAAAAGTAACATTCTCTTTTATCAACGTTTTGTGGACGATTGTTTTGTGCTATGGAATGGCAATGAAAAAGAGTTAAAGGCCTTCGTCCAATATTTGAATAGCACTACTAGCTTTCTTAATTTTACTATAAATTATTCTCAAGATAGAGTATTTTTCTTGGATGTGGAAATTTATAAAAGCATTGACAATAAATTAGAAACCTGTGCATATAGGAAAAATGTACAAGTGAATAAATACACACATGCTAAGAGTATGCATGCAGCACACGTGTTTAAAGGTATTGTCAAAAGCCAATAGTTAAGAATTAGTAGACTGAATACAGATATTGATAAATGCGAAGAACAAATGGAAATTTTAATAAATTAATTTTATAATAGAGGATATGATAAAGAGACTACTATAGAAATGAGTAAAAATATATTGCGGCTTAGGACGAAACAAGCGGCTCCTTATTTTATAATTATTTAGATACTATTAGTAAAGAAAAGAAAATGGGTCCTGCAGTAAGATATGTCACTACATATAATAATTTGACTAAATATGTAGAGACTATTATAAAAAGGAATTGGTGTATTTTGATGGCTCTACCGGAATTACAAATGTTATTAGGAAATAAGCCGTATTTAGCTTATAGAAATATGAGTAGTCTGAAGAGAAAGTTGTGTTTTAAATATTTTAAAGTGAATTTAACTATACCTAAGGTACATAATATGGGAACATTCCCTAGTTATAATTGTAGCTGCCATTCTGATATTTGTGATAAAAAATATTTTGAACACCCAGTGAGTAAATTAAAATATGAAATAAAATGTGCAGCAACATGTAAAACAACTATGGTTGTTTATTTAGCAACATGCACACAATGTCAATGTTTTTATGTTGGAAAATGCTCTAGATGTTTGAAAGACCGTATTATTGAACACAGGTCAGACATGAAGAGAAATATTCCTTCTAAAGCATTAGCACAACATAGTCTAGACAAAGGTAATTCACATAATTTTAAATTTAAAGTGATAGATGTTATATATAAGAATCTAAGATTGGGTGATCAAAATAATAAGTTAGAAATATCAGAATATGAATGGATAATAAGACTAGCAGCGGATAGATTACCAGGATTGAACAATAGAATAACATTAAAACCGATGTTAGAGTTTAGACAGAAACAATATAGGTAAGTAGGTACTTTTGAAAGGAACTATAAGTTAGGTACAGTTCAAAATAAGTAGAAAAAATATATCTTGATGTTAATTTAGTGCCGCTACCTTTTGAATAAGTTTAGCTGTCGAGTGTATTATGTGATAATAGATAGATGGACATTGTGTTTTATAGATGAATAACTTTAACTTTTAAGGTTGAATTCATTTTTTATATTCTTTATATGTATTGTGATGTTATTCTCACACACATGCAAGTAATATGATATATAAGAATGGAAGCTGTACTTTTCAGACGTCTCTGCATTTTTAATGAGATGTTAATGATGTCTAGTTATACAGTGGATCGTTGTGTCATGTGGGGGGTTTTTGAAATTATTATAAATTTAAAAGTTTGTCATTGTTTGATTTTAACACTGAAGAAGGGACATTCCCGAAAGCTTTGTTCGTTAATAAATTGAGTGTTTTCCACCTATTTGTTTTTTCTTTTTGCTTATTGGAAATAATAGAATTGGTGGAAGTAAACTGAAATTGAACTTTATATCTTATATCCACATGATGCCGAGTCACCAAGATAAAAGTTTTTCCTAATGAATACTATCTTAGAGTGCTATGTGCCGACTTGATAGCCATGGCTCCTATATCAGTGGTCACATATCTCACTTCTCAAAGAAATTCATCTTTCTCCTAGCATGATTCCACAAAATGAACAGAAGATGATTGACTTAAATAACTGACTTAATTTCTGTTTTCATTCTAAGGGGGTGCAATATTTGTCAGCATGGAAAGAGATGGCGAACAGACCATGCTGCTTTGCCAGGGATGGTCTGCATCTCTGTGGTCTAGGCTTTCAAATATTAGCTGAAGCATTGTCCTCCCCCATAGGGCCTTTTAGGCAATGCCAAACTGAAAGTACTTCCAACATAGCAAATCAAAACCAAGAAAAACTAAAAAGTGCTACAGCTCAGTGTTAGGAGTCTATAAAAGAAACCCCACTCCCTACAAGATCGCCACTCCCTAGAGAATGCTAATGTCTGTGCAGTCACTGAGACATGGTTTAAATCCTTGGAGGGCACACAGGCAGTGCTAGGCTGTAATACTTTGCACACACACTTTCCACACATTTAGGCCAGCTAGTACACAGACAGTGATTAAAGTCAAAGTAAACTTTATTGTCATTCAGAATTACACCTGTGTAGCCTAAATAAAATTTTGTGCATCAGCTCAGTTCTTGAGATTACTAAGTAAAGTGAAACAAACATGCAAGTAGAGGACTAAACATAGCTAACAAATACAACACTACTCTCAATACACACAAGGTAGAGCAGAGACATTTACCATCATTCATATATGAAAAAAATACTTTGCCCATTATGTCTGTCATGTGTAGAAATGAGTTATGAAGTTATCTACTCTATCTCCCTTCTGTACTTGGACCTCTATAACATGTATATATTAATGTAGCCTGTGAATGTTGGCAAATAAACTCTTTGGTTAACTCACTATTTTATATGTACTATACTTCTATAAGAAGTATAAAGATTGTGCACTCTATATACTGTTAGTATAAAGACTGTGTACTCTTATATTGTTTATTGAACCTTTTGGTTAACATGTCTTTCTCTTGTTAATGATGTTACTGCTCTGGAGCTTTTCTCCCCGGGCCTCCACTGAAAGTGGACATATATCCAGTTGGACTCTTCCAGTTAACAAATGTAAAATAAATAAATAAAAATAAATAAACTACCCTATTTAAAGTAATACAAAACACACTACAGATTGAAATGCCTAAGTTATTTATCTAATATTGCACTTTAGTGAGTTAAATAATACTGACTATGGATAAAATAAATAAATTTTGCACTTACTTGGAATATATGTTAAGTATATATTGCAAAAATAAATAAAAATTGACTTATTATGTGTCCAGACCCCTGGGACTAGTGCCTGAGTTCAGAAGTCTAATTACTGTAGGGTAGAAACTGTTATCGAATCTTGTAATCCTGCAGATGGTGCTGCAATATTTCCTGCTCGATGCCAGATGCTTAAACAGTACATGCGCAGGATGTGTATTATCCTGCATTATTTTGGTGGCCTTTCAGATGCTTCTTGCAGAATAAAGATGTTGTATCAGTGGAAGACTGGAACCTGTCACCTTCTCTGTAACCCTCGCCACTCTTTGTAGCGCCTTCCTTTCTGTAACTGTGCAGCTTTCAAACCACCCTATGAGGTTGCAGGTGAGGATGCTCTCTACACTGGTTGCAGAGTGAGGATGCTGCTGCAGGTGTGAGGATTGCAGGTGAGATGCTCTACACCTTGAGTGAGATGCTCTCTACACTCTGAACACTGTGAAGTTGCAGGTGAGATGAGATCTACACACTGTGGTGAGGATGCTGAGAGCGCTCTACACTAAGAAGGTGCAGGTGAGGCCTATACACTGTGAAGTTGCAGGTGAGGATGCTACTCTCTACACTGTGAAGATGGGTGAGAGGATGCCTATACACTGTAAGTTGCAGGTGAGATACTTCTCTACACTGTGAAGTTGCAGGTGAGGATGCTCTCTACTGCACCTCTATAGAAGGTGGAGAGAATATGAGGAGGAAGCTTAGCTTTTTTCAGCCTTCTTAAAAGTGGAGGTGTTGGTGCACTTTCTTGACCAGTTGGCTGGTGTTTCCCGACCACAAGAGATCCTCTGATATGTGTACACCTAGACATTCTGTACTCTTAACCCTCTCCACACTCTCACCATTGATCCTGAGTGCTGGGTGGTTTGTTCTCCTTTTCCTGAAGTTGATGATAATCTCTTTGGTCTTGCTTATATTCAGGTCAAGTTTGTTTCCCTCGCACCAACTGATCTGAGATGCCACCACCTCTTTGTACGCCCTTTCATCCTCCTTTGTGATGAGCCCAACAACTGTGGTGTCATCAGCAAACTTAATGATATGGTTGAATTGTCCTTGGCATAGCAGTTGTAGGCCAGGATGGTGAAGAACAGTGGGCTAAGAACACATCCCTGTGGAACCCCAGTGTTTATCGTGATGCACTTTGATGTGTTCTTACCTGAACACACTCTCTGTGGTCTCTCAATCAGGAAGTCCAGGATCCAGTTACAGAGATGTTTACTGATTCCTAAATGTGCCACTTTTTCTATCATCTGCATTGCTACCACCATATTAAATGCAGAGCTGAACTCTATGAACAGCATCTTCACATAGTTGTCTTTGCCCTCTAAATGCTCAAGGGAGATGTGTAGTGTTACTGATATGGCATCAGCCGTGGATTGGTTAGCTGTGAAAGCAAACTGAAACTACAGAGAGTCAAAATCAGGGGGTAGGCCTGATGAAAGATGTTTTTTGATCAGCTGCTCAAAACATTTCATAACAGTGGTGCAAGTGGTCTATAGTTGTTAGGCCTGGAGGGAGTGTTTTCCTTAGGTTGTGGGATTATGCTAGTTTCTTTGTAGCATGAGGGTACTTTTGCCATTGCAAGAGAGGTGTTAAATATTTCCTTGAGCACTGTGCATAGTTGATCAGCACAGCCTTTTAACACCTTGCCCAGTATGTTGTCTGGGCCAGCAGCTTTCCTGGGGTTCACTCTCCTTAGCTCACTTCTTACTTCCTTTGTGCTGTGTACTGCATCCTTCTCATCAGTGAGTAGCTTTAGTGCCAACCTGTTGTTTCTTTCCTGAAATCTACCAAAGAAGATGTTCAAACTGTCCATGAATTTGATGCTGTCGTCACACTGTGCTGACCTGATTTTGTAGTCAGTGATCTCCTGTATGCCCTGCCATAGTCTTTTTGCATCCTTCACATCTTAAAAGTGGCTCTGTACCTTTCTACCATACTCTCCGTTAGCCTCCTTTATATCCCTCCTCAGATTACCTCTTGCTTCAAAGTGGCTCTGCACCTTTCTACCATACTCCCTGTTAGCCTCCTTTATATCCCTCCTCAGATTACCTCTTGCTACACTCAGGGCTACTTGTCCTTAGCCCTGTAAGATGCGTTTGTCTCCTTCAGAAGCTCGTATACCTTATACCTTAGGGGTGAGCCATGGCTTCTGGTTAGAGCTAACAGTAATACTCTTGGTATTTCTTACCCCATCAGCGCAGTTTGAAATGTTTGCCATCACTAACTCAGTGTATTTATCAATGTTCAGATGCTGATTCACTGTCGCTGCCTCCTTGAACATATTCCAACTGGTTCTTTCAAAGCAGTCTTGGAGGGGCTCCATAGCCCCCTCAGGCCATACCCTGATTTGTTTCTTTGTGGGTTTCTCTCTGTCTCAGTTTATATAAAAAAATAAATATACCTCAAGGCTGTTCAAACAAGATAATGCCCTTGAGTTTCTCCATGTTCAAGTCACCATAGGGAAAATCCTGTACCACTTCCTTTTAACCTATAGGTCCCCTGTATGACCCAGAAAACCAATACCATGTATTTAAACTTAGAAAAGTAGAATGAAGTATCCACCAAGCACAAATAAATCGATGCTCAAAGGAAAAAATGCTTTAATAAGCACTGTAAAAAACACTCCAATACAAAGACCGGGTCTAGAAATACAAAAGCAATAACGTATCCACTATCACGGTTTCGTCGCCAACTTCATCAGTTAAACATCCATCTTTAAAAGTTAAATGCTTTTATATGTTTTTCAAATTACATCACAGTACTGAAAGCCAATCATGTTGGACCATTTACTAAGGTTAATTGTTGGAACTGATTGGTTCATACAGTCTTCACAAGCCAAGGTTAAAACCACATCTCTGAATAAAATAAATCCACACTTTAATTACAATAATAATTTAAAAACATCTTTAAAAAGTTGATTAAAAACATTATTTTGTAACACCATTTAAAATAATTTAAAATGCTTTCTACATTAAATGTGAATGAAGCATGTGAATCTGGGTTTAAAAATGACACCATCTTGTGGCCATAGTGTATAATTACAACTGAACCAACAGCTGGTAATATAAAATCCTGAGAAGGGTATGTTTCTTGTAATTGCAACAAAGAACATAACAAAAGTTTTGAACATTGTTTAGCTCTTTGTATTAGAGTTTTGCAGCTCTCAACTTCAATACTGGAGCTAATGATACCATGTCATTCAGCCCTAAGTTACGGTTAGCATCTAAAAAAGTTGCCAATACAGTTCCTTGTATTCAATAAGTGTTTCCCATCCCACCTCTTGGGTTAGTGGGGACAACTTCAAGTATAAAAAGAATAACCTGATGTGTTACATTTGACTGAATGCTTGCTAAGTGCGTTTTCTCATTCATCACCTTGACATCGTATAAGTGCTCATATATTCTCTGTCTGAGCTTTCTTCGCTCTTCCCTCGTAGAAGGAGGGACATTTTTACAAACAGCCAGATATATGATGCCTTTGGTGTCACAGTTAGCAAATGTATTCAATTGCAAGGTCATATTTCTTGCTTCTAAAAAATTGTTTCACCACAATGCAAATGTGTGCAGTTTACATCTCCCACATTTGTATAATCCTTTCTTAGTTCTATTGCTACTGTTCTGTGTGTTGACATTTGTCCTTCCTTCCAAGTAGTTTTGATGCTCTTCCCTTTCCGATAGATATGGGACAACTCTTTATCGAAAATATTCAAGGTCTGAAAATTTCGAAAAACTATGCCATTCCCTTGAAAAATGTTCCTAACAAAGGCTGATTGTTCATTGAAGGTTGTAATTAACCCTGTTTCTTTTGCCCCAAAATTACTTGCTTGTCCTTTATTGTGGGTTAATTGTTCTTCTTCACCTAAAATAGGTGCAAATACATCTGTTCTTTTTGTGTTGACTTCTTCTAGTATTTTGTTGAACATTTCCAAGGATACCCTCTCTGGGTAAAAGGCCCCTTAAGAAGTTGGTTTCTTCAGAGAGACTTTGTTGTCTGAAGTCATTCTGCTAGATCTGACCAATTGACCCTTTATTACCCCTTTCTTCTGGTGGGGGGGGTGGCAACTGGTGTAATGCAGATAAGAATTGGAGAAGGTTTCTTTTCTGAAAATCCTTGATGTAAATTTCCCTTCCCTTTTCTCTATGTGGACATCTAGATATTTCAGTTCTTGTTCATCAAAGTTACCAGTAAAAGCCAAAAGGTCGTAGTATTGTTTACGTGTATTAAAAAGATTGTTGAAATTTTCTCTACTACCCTTCCAAAAGAAACACAGATCATCTAAGAACCTAGTATAAATGGAGCATTCCTTAAATAGGGGTTTCTGATGAAAATTTTCTTCCCAAAAGGCCATGATGATATTTGCGTAGGCTGGTGCACAGTGTGCACCCATTGCAACGCCCTTTTCTTGTTGAAGTACTCCCCTTGGAAATAGATGAAATTGTTTTGAGAACTATTTCCATCAATGTCAAAATGTTCGTGAAGTCAATGTGTGTCAGTTTTATTAATTTCTCCTCAAACCAAGATAAACCCAGGTCATATACAACCAAATAGGTCTATAACGTCCATGGTTCAAAGTGTTCTCACTGTATAGGGTAGGTTTGATTCTTCTCAACAGGTCCCAAGAGTCTTTTAAATGTTTTCCACATCCTTCAAGGACATGTTTAATCTTGTGATCAACATATTTTGCTAATGGAGCTGTTATAGAACCCTCCGCTGACACTATCGGTCTAAGGGGCGTTTTATGAACTTTGGGTATTCCAAAAATGCAGGGAATTTTCGGTTTGTCAACTACCAAGAATTTATCGTGTCTTGATCTATTGAACCCTGCATTAGCATGTAAAGCCTGGATCTTTCTATAGGCTATGTTCACTTCATTGATAGACACTCTAGTGTGTTGTCTGGATCATTTAGTAAATCCAACATTTTCCCTTCATATTGGATAGTTTCCATGACCACGACCCCTCCTCCCTTGTCAGGTTTCCTGCTCTCAGATTGTGGTTGTCACTAATAGCTCTTAAGGTGTTTTGAGCATTTCTCCCCGGGCCTCCGCTGAAAACAGGCTCTCTGGAACCTAGTCGGACTTTCCCGGTCAACAAATGATAAATAAAAATAAATAAAATAAAATAAATACCTCAAGGCTGTTCAAACAAGATAATGCACTTGAGTTTCTTCATGTTCAAGTCACCATAGGAAAAATCCTGTACCACTTCCTTTTAAGCTATAGGTCATCTGTATGACCCAGAAAACCAATACCATGAATGACATGGTATCATTAGCTCCAGTATTGAAGTTGAGAGCTGCAAAACTCTAATACAAAGAGCTAAAACAATGTTCAAAAACTTTTTGTTATGTTCTGTTGCGAATTACAAGAAACATACCCTTCTCAGGATTTTATATTACCAGCTGTTGGTTCAGTTGTAATTATACACTATGGCCACAAGATGGTGCCATTTTAAACCCAGATTCACATGCTTCATTCACATTTAATGTAGAAAGCATTTTAAATTATTTTAAATGGTGTTACAAAATAATGTTTTTAATCAACTTTTAAAGATGTTTTTAAATTATTATTGTAATTAAAGTGTGGATTTATTTTATTCAGAGATGTGGTTTTAACCTTGGTTTGTTAAGACTGTATGAACCAATCAGTTCCAACAATTAACCTTAGTAAATGGTCCAACATGATTGGCTTTCAGTACTGTGATGTAATTTGAAAAACATATAAAAGCATTTAACTTTTAAAGATGGATGTTTAACTGATGAAGTTGGCGACGAAAACGTGATAGTGGATACGTTATTGCTTTTGTATTTCTAGACCCGGTCTTTGTATTGGAGTGTTTTTACAGTGCTTATTAAAGCATTTTTTCCTTTGAGCATCGATTTATTTGTGCTTGGTGGATACTTCATTCTACTTTTCTCAGTTTATTTGGCTGTTTGGCTCACTATTTTTTATGTATTTAAACTTATTAGAAACACGCACCATTCAACCCAATACCATATTCATGGGCGAGTTTAATTACCCCACTATTAACTGGGAATCATATATGACATGAAATGTACTGGCACAGAGATTCCTGGATTTTGTAAACACAAACTCCTTGGACCAGATTGTCAGTACACCAACCAGACAAGCAAACAATATGGATCTGGTCCTCACTAATACAGGAGTATACTGCACACCCCCTAGTGTAATGTCTTCTCTGGTAAAGTCAGACCACCAAATAGTCGTCTTTGAAGTAAAAGCAAAACCCAGTACCCCAGCTAACCCTGGAATGTTTAAGATCTACTCTAAGGTTAGCTTCCTACTATTAAGTCATAACTTGGCAAAATCTCAAGCCCAGTAAACCCTGAGAATACTGCTGCCTGTGTGGAACTGCTTACAGAAATCCTACACAACATGGTAATAGCTGCATAGAGGTAGCTGTACCTACCAGGAATAAGTTCAGAACTTACTAAAAAAAAAATGGAATCACAAAATCAATAGGCTGCACTATAGAAGAAAGAAAATCATGGAAAAATTCAGTGGCATAGCACCAAGCAGAGTAAAATCACTCTCATCAAACTAAACAAACAATTCAGAAGACAAATAAAGTCTACCAAACTCAAATATGAGGTAAACTTTGACTCCCATGTCAAGCACAACTACAAAGTATTTTTAGCAATGTCCACAACTTCAAAGGCAATACACAATTGTGTGCAGAGCTCATTGTTAATATAGCCACCTATACTTGGCCAAAAGATATAGAAAACCAACTAGTAGACAAATTCAGTTCTAATTCTACCCCTCTCTTTCCCTTAACTTCCCCGCAAGAAATACCATTAAATATAACTCCCCTTACTATCACTAGGGAAGAAGTCAGCAATGCTCCTTCTAAGACCAAGAACACTGCATCAATGGGCCCAGACAATATCCAATGATGCCTTCTCAATAGCATGGAACATGATCTATCAGGCCCTCTGGAATTAGTATTTAACTGTAGCCTCCAAAAAGGCTTCATGCCTCATGAATGGAGAACAGCAGCAGTCATCCCTCAGCACAAAGGTGGGCCATCTACAGACCCTGGAAACTACAGACCCATAAGTCTCACTAGTCTTATATACAATGGTCAGTAATGACATAGGAAACCTCCAGATACTGGACCCAACACAATTTGGTTTTCTAAAGGGCAAGTCATGCCTATTCAGCCTGGTTGACTTCTTTGAAAAGGTCCCCAAACTAATGGATGAGGATAAAATGGTTCACACTGCCTATCTTGACTTGGCCAAGGCTTTTGACACAAACCTCACCCAGGCATTGTTGACAAACTCAAGAGGTTAGGTATAAATCCTTATGTCACACAGTGGATAGCCAACTGGTTTACAGATAGGACCTAGGAAGTTAGAATTGGGGAGTCCACATCTACATGTAAAGCAGAGCACCTCACTGGCCGTATTCAAGAGAAATCTTGATGAGTGGATAGGAAATAGAAAATTCACCTTGGGGATCACTCCAGTGGCTCTACTTGACAGAGGCACTAGGAACTAAGATCGGGTGGCACGATGCCAGGGTAATCCTATGGGCTAGGCTTGTAAACTCTCCAGGGCCATTAGCCTAGTACACATCTATGAACCTATAAATAAAGAGGCCAGTCACAAGCAGAGTTCCTTAGGGATAAGTCCTGGGATCGCTCTTTTTGTGCATTTACTTGTCTGAGGTCAAGGCCAATGTCAATGGTCTCTGGCTGACTAAATTTGCAGATGATTGCAAATTATGAGCAGTTATAGAATCCCCACTGACATAAATATTGTCTAGGAAGTGATGACACAGACAAATAACGTGTTAGAGCCATGGACTAAAAACTAAATACCAAGAAATACATAATAGTATCCTTCTTGCATATCCACAAAACAAACAGGCTATGATATAAATAGGACCTGCTGGAGAGACAGGTATGTATCCCCATCCATATAAAGCAGAGTTCCTCCCTAACCCAATTCAAGTGTAACTTGGACAACTGGGTAGGGGCAGGAAATCAATACCTGGTTTGGCACCAATGTCAATAATGGTTCATGTTGCAGGCCCCTGTTTACATTTACTAAGGGTACCAGAACTTGTTAGAGATTTGAGATGCATGGCTAGAACAAAAAAGGCCATTTTGGTTGTTGGCCTACTCCAGACCTATGAACCTATGAACCTATGAACCTATGAACCCATGAACCTATGGACCAATGAACCTATGAATAACTTAATGTCAAGAGTGTATTTTGCTCCCTGTTGATGTAATGTAACAGATCAGTCTCAATACTCAATACATTAGTTTTGTTGTGTTAAGGCCTTGCAAGTTTTTGGAGCTATGAGAACTGAACACTAGCACACATCATTTTAACAGCAACACATTCTTCTTCTGTAGCCAGGTCCATGGCATAGAGGGATAAAGCCCTGACTAAGTCACAGGTGGGCTGAGTTTGACTACTAACTCTGGTGTCAGTAGGAATTGACCAGTGAGTATGGGAGTGAGCAACTACTGCTGTGTAATCCATCCTGGAGGAAGGAAGGAGGATCTGATTCAACTCATGGGTGACACCTAGTGGGAGTACTAGGTACTCACCCAGTCAAATTCCAGGCTGGTGAATCTCACAGTGCCATAGTGCATTTGCACTAAGTAACCAAGAGGGAATTAACATTTGGAGCCACATATCCCCTTAGGAGGCAGTGATTAAGGGCTCAGACAAGCTGCCATGGGAGGGGGGGGCTGTCAAGAGGGCATTAGGCCTGCTCCTTATCAACCAGCATGTACATGGAATGGAAGACTGATGGAGGAATTCCAGGTAGGAACAAACAGGCCACAAGACTCTTGCTGAACCTTGGAATACCTAACTCCTGTTACACCAGAATGGACAGACCAACAGGATAAAAGCATAGGAGCCACTGCATAAGGTCCAGAGGTTCCAGGGAGTGCACACACAAAAATGTTCTTTGTCATCTGTCCTTCTATCCTCTTTACCTTTAGTGGTGCCCTGACATTAGAAAATCATTCAGGCAACATTTGCAATGATTGTTCTATATTACCCTGTCAGACCTAGAAATTCCCTATTGCTCACCAGACATGACCAGGTTTGAATCAAAACTGCTTCTACTTACAGTTTTACAATCCCTCACTCAATTATAAATCCTATGCATTCCCTTTTGGTATCACACATTGCACTTGGAGAGGACTGTGGTAAGCAATCTGACCTCAGAAACTCTAATACTGCATGGACTTTGGGCATATGACTATCTTAGTCTTCACTGAAGACTATTATATCATACATGGGAGGCAGTAGCACAGTGGGAATTGGCTCAGAAATCTATTATATACTGGAAGGTTGCAGGGATGGTTTGCAATGAAATTGATAGGACTTTGCACTGAAACCAGCCATCTAACATAAAAAGGCCATTTCTCCTTAGCCTGCTCAGAAAAGGTTATCTGCCAGTATTTGTTTATGTACTCCAGAGTGGTCACTTGCTTTGCCTTTTCAAACCTCTGAATTTACCCACCCACCTGGGGTATAGGCTATGCATCAGAAAAGAAGAGTTCATTTAAAAGATAAAACACAAAGCAGAAATTAATGCTTTCATCAGGCTAGAAAAAACAGGACTTAGAGGACAGTCTTAGTGCTATGGAATTCATCAAATAATTCCATTTTTTTAACATTTTTGAATTTCATGACTGACAGCCTCTGTCTGAGACTCTGGGAATCCATAAAGTTTAACTTTTATTTTTAATCTTGGAGGTTTGGTTATATCATTGTGGTACAAGACTGCAGTTGTCAGAAGAACTTAAAAAGCAGGACAATGGCTTTTCTGTATAAAGCAGAAAGGTGAAAGGGAGGGACAGACCTAGTGAGGTTGAGTAAGGATGTAGGGGAGATCAAAAAAAAAGGAAAAACAGAGGTAATGAATAAATAATTTGCCTTAGTCTTTACCTAGTGAAGAATGGTGAGGTATCATAGCGGGTGGAAGGTATAGCCAAGAGAGACAGCAATGAACACACAGCAGACTAGGGATGGAAGAGGAGAGAATATTCGTTAATTTGACAAAATTAACAGCTAATCTTCCTCCCAGCATCCTCAGGGACCTGTGTGCCAACATACACCCTGGGAGAAATCTTTAACAACAGGATATGTCTGAATTATCTAACTTAACGTAAAAAATGTTACATTATTATCATATACCTTTAACTCTTCTCCATTAACATTTCTCATCCTGCTATGGTCAGCTCTCCATCACTGTACTTGTTTGAATTTAATTTTTTCTCTCTATGCTTCCAAAAATATGGATCTAAGTCCAGATGGACATCTTGGTTTTTGAAACACAAGTAAATAAACTTGTAAATGAAAAATGCAGATATATCAGAGAAGTAGAAGATGGTACATTTCTACTCCTGTGAAAGGGCAGGAGAAAGAAAACTCAATGGATCTACAGGCTTGTTTCATTAAGCATTGTGGAGCGAATCCTGAGATAAAAGTTGGTTGTTTTCCTACAATTCAGCAACCAAACCAAGTTGCTAAAATGTAACTCAAACGCAGACTTGATCCAGATGACTTGAATATAGGATAACTTACCCACAGAGGACTAGTACAAGTTGTCCACTTGGACTTCACTCATTCCTTGGGTTCAGTACCTCACAGCTACCTACTGCAAAAACCAGAAGAGCTGTGGGAAGGACCGAAGCTGAAGAATTGTAATGCACCATGACTAAATAGCAAGACAAAGGTCTGTGATGAAAAGGATGATGTTAGGAATAAGGGGGGCAATTTCTGCAGTACTCCAGATGTCAGTCCTGGGACCAGGACTGTTATTTTTTTCTCCTATTTTTTATGTTTGATGACAGGGTTAGCTGTGCTGTCTAAACTCCATTTTTTGCTGGAATCCAGAGGGACAATTTTGCACAATTGCTGACTATTTGAAGATGAAGAAAGAAACATCCAAAAACAAAATATTTTCCCATATTCCTGCTACTGTTCACAAGTAATGTGCTAATCATTTTGCAGTCTATGGAATATAGTTCTGCGGTTATACTTCTTAATATTATTAGTTCATAGGTGTGTACTAGGCTAACAGCCCAGGTGCCTATATACGCCTAGACCAAGAAGATTCCCTGGCATCATGCCACTTAAAGTTAGTTCCCAGTGCCCCTGTCAAGCAAGACCACTGAAGTGATCCCTGGGGTGAACTTCCTATTGTCCATCCACTCATCAAGATTTTTCTTAAAGAGGGCCAGTGAAGTGCTCTGCTTGATGTGCATGGGAAGTTTGTTCCAGAGTATGGGAAGTCTCTGGGTTAGGAACCTGTCCTTCCAGTATGTTCTGTTAATTGTGATAATGAGGTTTAGGTCCCTGGAGTGTGTGGCACGGAGGGATCGAGATTTCTTTAGTCGTAGCATATCTAGCAGCTCTGGGTCAGACATGGCTCAATTTTCCTTTCCATTTGTACTTGCTTGGTGCTGTTATTGAAAATTGATCTATTTCTTACAGTAATAGTGTGCCTCTAAAATAAGCAGTAACATCAAAGCCATTTTGTGCACTATGGAGATGAGCTATAGCTAGGGTGGGGTTGAGGTGGAGGCAGCCAAGGGTTCAAACTATTAGGGGCCACATCAGTGGGTGTTGATGGTGCAGTTGTGCAGAACTAGAAATCTTTTCTGAAGCCAAGAGAACATCATGCAATCAGAAATGAATGTTAATGCCTCACTTTTTTCTGGTTTCCAAATTTAGGAAGACCATTTTTTGCTCTTCATCTCAAAGTTGAATGGGGTACCAGTTTGGAGAAATGGAATGGATACCAGACGAGTTAGGTATGGTTCTTACTGCTGGAATCCCAACATTTGTTGTTCACTAAGTGTATGGGAATGTTGTTGTTTTGTTACTACTCTTTTGACTTGATATCATGATACTTTTTGTTGTGTGACTTTCTTAAACACATAGTGGAGTGTTACATTTATTACATTGAATGGTAGGCTATTCCAGCAGAGACAAAACTCCAGTATTGGCCCTTCACCCCAGTATCTTAAGTGCTTCAAAAGCAACCTCTCTAACAGAGAGCATGCTGTCAAATGACAGAACTCCATTTTCCCTTACATTCACAACCCTACAGGTGTACCCCAAGGCTCAATTTTAGGTCCGCTTCTGTTTAACATTTTTAGTAATAATCTCCACCAAGCTATCCAGCAGGGCTGCCTGTTCCAGTACTCAGATGACTTCATAATAATCTGCTCTGCCCACAATTCAGACACACTAAAGCAAGTCACCCGAGCTGCATTCACCACAGAAGAAACCTTGCTTCACAAAAAAAAATCACCTTTCTCTAAATCCTAAAAAAAAAAAAACTTATGGTCTTCACTCCAAAGAGAAATTCATCCATTACTATAGCTGACTTTGAAATATTTTCTCTTAACTCCACCAAAATTGAGTTAGTAACCCGCACTAAGCTATTAGGAGTAATTAATGAAAACCTTATATTTGATCGTCATACTCAAAACAATATAAGCAAGACCTGCAAAAAACTGGGGCTACTCTACAGACCTAAAAAGTTCTCTTCTCTCCCTTCTAAGCAACCATTAGCACTATCTTACCTTCTACCTTCGCTAATGTATGGTGCTCCCTTATTAACTAATCTGCAGTCTTCTCTGAAGGCTAAATTAGAAACACACTATAACAAGATCGCTAAATTTGCTACAAATAGTCGCCACTCTGCTCATCATTGTATTGCCCCAAAGCAACTACAATGGCTTGAACTCTCACACTGCCTACTCCTCCTCCAGCTCACAACCACTCATAGACTGATACATAAACCTCCCGACTGTCAAGCACTTAGGTCCCTTTTTACCATATACAATCCAGCTCAGCCTCTACAGTCTGAACACCAATGTCTTCTCCAAGAACATAAACCCAAACTACCTGCAGGTAAAATTATTATACTCCTGGACTATTTCCAAAATATGGAATAACCTTCCCAGCAGCTATCCACTTACAACCAAGACCTTCTAACTTAAAAAGCACACTGCATACTCACGTCTCTTCCATGTGGATTTGTAACTGTTCAATTCCCTCCTCAGCCATTACTTAAACTCAAACTACTAATTAAACTCTGTCTATATCCAGCTTTTTTCCTCATAATTCCATTTTAATTTTTAAATTCCTAATGAATCTTTTACCTAACTCCCCGTCTTGATATCACTTAACTCCTTCCCCCTTTCCCCAACCTTTCTGTCTCCATTCCACTTTCTTTCCACTTTACTGATCTTCCTTTCTCTCCTATCCCTCTTACTGACCTTTAACCTTTACTCTTCCCCACGTACCTCCTTTTCTGTTTCTCCTTTACTTACTTCCTTACCCCCATCCCATCATAAACTCTTGCCTATATACCATTCTCACTAACTTACACTTCCATTTTTCTATTTTTTATCTAAATAATGCCTCAAATGATACGCTCTTTTACTTCTGAATATAATATTTTTTTTTCAAAATTCACTGTATTATGCCATTATGTACTAGTTACTATTTTTTTACTGTATCTAACTTTTATATTTATACAGTGTTATATTCAGTCATACTTTATTATATACAGTTCTTAAACATTCTAATAAGTTTGTGTATTATCTTTTTTTCCTTGTAATTTTATGTATTATGTTTTTAATTTTATGCATTACTTTGGGGCTTTTCTCCCTGGGCCTCCACTGAAAATGAGCTAGCTTGGCCCAGTGGACTTTCCCGTTAAACAAATGTCAATAAATTAATAAATAAATAAATAAAACTGTGACCTGATAACTCCCAGCATGATTCAAATCTGTTTTGGGTTTGTTTAACTGATAGTGTAATACAGTTAGATGTCTTGTAGGCCGAGGACAAGTTATCATTTTGGCCAGGTCATTAAATAGCAACAGCTTGTGTGAAGAGATCAGTAGGTCTTTTGTTATCCTTTTTTATGAATTTGTTTTGTTTTTCAGTGTACCAAATTCAGAAATCTCAGATTAAAAAAGAGCAATTTCAGCTTATTCACAGGCAGAAGATTTGTAGGAGGAGCAGGTGCGTATGAGAGTGTGGTTGGAGGAAGGAACTGGAAAGGCTGATGAAGCAGACAGAAGGATGAAAGCTGAGGTTTAATGTAGACAAATATTATATTTGTAGCAAAATGTCTGTGATGTAGTGTATCATTTGGAGTCCAGAAGAACCGGTAACAACAAAACACAAATGCATTGGAATATGTGTTTATCACACCGGGAATGGGCCACCGGGAGCAAAGTCAGTGAGATGAGGCAGCATAAACAGCATGCTGGGATGTATCCTCAAGGGCCAGGCACTAGAGGCAAAGAAATAATAATCCAACTCTACAGTCAGGCCATATAATAATGTGTTCAGTTTGGCAATGAGCATAAAAGAAGCATCCCTCACCCTCATTGTCATTCAAGACAACATGGGAGAGATGAAGAAAATGTGCAGAGACAGAGAGGGATGAAAGGAAAACAGAATCTTAAATGCCCCGGCCAGACTAGCTAATGTTATTGTCTCAATTTCCTATCAAGCAAATGTATCAAACTGTGATGTAACTGTTGAACTGTATCTCTCCTGCGGATGAAAACATTATATTTATTCGGCTTGGCTTGCGCAAGTTGCGCAAGAAAAAACATTTGATTCTCTGATTGTAAAAGCACTCAGCTATTGTCTATTTCAATTTCAGCTTTATAATTATACTTAATGAAATAGGCCTGGGACAGAAATTGCAGTACTGTATTTCAAAAGCTGTAAAGCACAGATCGCTTTTATCCTTCAGATATTAACAAGCACAGATAGTTTCCAAGAGCTTTGCTACACAATAAACTGAACACCAAGGTTTTCTGACTTATACTGTATTATTTATGTCCATGAAAACATGCTGCATAAAGTAATTTGTTTACAAGGATATCGTGGGAAAACAGGTAGAATAATGTTTTAGTACACATCTTCACAGTGTCACCTCCAAAGGGGCCCTCAAGAAATTTGTGATTAGAATTCTTAAAAAGAATACCATATTACCACTAGCGGTAGTATTTAGCAATCTAATAATAAGAGCAATGATGGCAGAGTTATTGTCACATATACATTTTCCTCTGGTATACTGAGGTATGTTAACACTCACATTAAAGAAGTACAGACTCATGCAATAATTGCACAACAGATCATTGGAGTTTATTCACTTCTGTTAGCAAATAAAAAGCCAATGTTCATGTCAGTGCTAGAAACTGCAATTAGGATGTGTATGCACGATAAGTTTTACTATTTAGCTGAACCATTTGACTTGCAGTCAAAATGCAAGAAAGTTTATTATGGTTAAGGATAATTATAAATGTATGTCTTCATGCCACCCTATGTTTTTTTTTTCAATAGAAGAGAAGCACCTTAAAGGCATAATTTTTTACAAGGTATTTTTTCTGATAATTTACTTAAAACATAGAAAGAAGTACTAACCATGGTGTGATGAACCATAATCAAGACAAATGTCCAATGCAGCAGAAATATGTATACTACTTAAGAGAGGAAGACACAGAACAGATCATGAAGCATTTAAATGACAATGACATTCACTTAAGATTTCATAAGCTTCACATTAGAGGCAGGCCAAATGAAGCTGAAATTACATCAGTGGATAGACACCCCAAAAAGCATTTAATTTGCGAATTTAGTCGAGGATACTGAACCATATTGTGATATTTTTTTCTCTTAATGACATAAAACATGCTTCCACACTAGCATAATGTGGATCTGGTACAAGCAGGGGAGAAAGAGTCTAAATACATGATGTTGTGTGAATCTGCCTTTTCTTACTGCTAAAAAAGGTGAAGGCCAGATTCAATAATGCCTACAGTAAGTGTACATGATACGTATTCAAGAACATTCTTATTACATTATTTTGTGTTTTCTAGTCACTAAGAAAGATTACACAAAGTGTACATATAGTCTACACTTTGTGGTAACCTTTATGAATCCCTGTAAATATTTAAAGCTGCAAGATTAAAATTAGGATGAAGAAGGTGTGAGGTATGTCTGTGTTGTCTGTTCACTCAGAACGGTGTACACTTAGTGTACACTTTTCTAAGGAACTCCGAATGAGCTGAATTTTGCTTATTAAGAGCAGATCTGTGGTCCTCATGCAAAAATTTCAAAGTAACATCTTTTGAAATCATTGCATGAACAAAGTCTCTAGGCAGTATTAATGGAACTCCTTTGTTGTGTACCTCATAAATTCTGAAGCCATAAAACACAAAAGTGAGGATGCTATTGACTTTGGCGATAAAGGGTGTCATCCCATGTACGACGTCAGACTGTATCTCAATTGCTAATTAATAGAAGCAATTCTTCTAACTATTGTAAAAATGTGACATTGTATAGACTACAGTACCCTGAGGCCTATACTATGGATTTGATAGCTTTTTTTTTTGGCCGCCATTTTTATTTCTGTGGATATTTATAACTATAACATTATATGACATTACTTTTCTCCTTAACAAGAAAGTACTTCATGGATTCTTTCCTCGGTGAGACTATATAGCTGGTTTGGCACAGCTACTCTCTTGGATTTGAACAATTAATTCCTGTGATTCATCAGTTTTAATATAGTTAAATACAGTCGATGAAAACTGCTAGTGAAACTTATTTTGTCATCTGGCCATCTTGTAATTATCACATTTTTGGTAAGTGTAACTTTAATCAGTTTGAGTTATGATGAAAAACTTCAAAAACATTTTCAAGTCCAGCAAGTAAGCTAACACTGTGTTTCCCCATGTTCACCTGGTAATTCATATCTCAGACTTCTGGTTGTGTTTTGTAAATCCACATTTATTTATTATTTATTTGAATTTTTTACCAGGATAGTCCACTGGGCCAAAGAGCCCATTTTCAGTGGAGGCCTGGGGAGAAAAGCAGCACAAGTAATAAAAACCAGAAAACATACAATAGATACAATAACAAGCACATGACATAAAGTCAATATATTTGGCATAGGTACATTACTGGAGAATAAACAGCAATAGTGTGGCATGAAGTAGATATAATTGGAGCAAGTTTGTTACAGAGCTATATACAGTTGGAGTAAGTTTGTTTCAGGGCTATATACAGTTGGAGTAAGTTTGTTTCAGGGCTATATACAGTTGGAGTAAGTTTGTTTCAGGGCTATATACAGTTGGAGTAAGTTTGTTTCAGGGCTATATACAGTTGGAGTAAGTTTGTTTCAGGGCTATATACAGTTGGAGTAAGTTTGTTTCAGGGCTATATACAGTTGGAGTAAGTTTGTTTCAGGGCTATATATAGTTGGAGTAAGTTTGTTTCAGGGCTATATACAGTTGGAGTAAGTTTGTTTCAGGGCTATATACAGTTGGAGTAAGTTTGTTTCAGGGCTATATACAGTTGGAGTAAGTTTGTTTCAGGGCTATATACAGTTGGAGTAAGTTTGTTTCAGGGCTATATACAGTTGGAGTAAGTTTGATTCAGGGCTATATACAGTTGGAGTAAGTTTGTTTCAGGGCTATATACAGTTGGAGTAAGTTTGTTTCAGGGATATATACAGCTGGAATAAGTTTGTTTCAGGGCTATATACAGTTGGAGTAAGTTTGTTTCAGGGCTATATACAGTTGGAGTAAGTTTGTTTCAGGGTTATATACAGTTGGAGTAAGTTTGTTTCAGGGCTATATACAGTTGGAGTAAGTTTGTTTCAGGGCTATATACAGTTGGAGTAAGTTTGTTTCAGGGCTATATACAGTTGGAGTAAGTTTGTTTCAGGGCTATATACAGTTGGAGTAAGTTTGTTTCAGGGCTATATACAGCCTAATGAAGCAATTTTAATTGAAATGATAACAAAAAGGCTTGATTCAGCACATTACATAACATTACTAGCAGGTGAATTGAATTACAAAATGGCACATGATCCTACATTGTATAAAAATAAAAGAAAGTTTAACAGTGGTTATTAGTGAAGCTTACACCTAGCCTTAGTATAGACAACTCAGACAGCATAAAGTAGCAAGGAATTACACATTGTATTAAGTATATAACAAGTGTAATATGAATATTTATGGTAGAGGGTGATTGTGATTTGAGGGAAGGAAACAAGGTGTACGTACAGTTCCAGTTGGAAGATAGAATGTTTTTAGGGAGGTTTTGAAAGTGTCAAGATTTTTTGTAGTTCTAATAGTCAAAGGTAAGGCATTCCAGGCCTTGGCTACAGAACAAGAGAATAGAAGCTGTCCAGTGACAGGAGTGGTTTGTGAACCAGCAAAAGGTGCTGAATTTTGGATCTGAAAGCCCTATTTGGTTGGCAGGCACTAAAAAATATGGCTAAAGGGCAGGGCAGTCTGATGGAATAAAGATTATTTTGTAGGCTATATTCAGTTGTAGGTAGGAGAGGTAGTGACTCGGTTCAAGTCAGCTGAGACAGTGAAGAGCAATACAGTGGTGGGTAAAATGTTCGGTGTTAGAGGAGAATTTAGTAACTTTCTTGTAACAAGTTACTACATTAACTTTTAGGTTGGCTGAGAGATTAATAGGTAGAGGTGCACTGTACTGTAGGGAAGGTAACAGGTAAGTGTAGGCAAGGACTTGTTTAGTGGAGGGCCTAAGGAAGTTTTTGTGTCTATAGAGGATTCCAAGCTTTTGGTGGGTCTTGCTGATGCTGTAGTGTATGTGTATGTTGAATTTCAGGTGTTCGTCTATAAACAGTCCCAGCAGTTTTGTCTGAGTAACAACCTCAATGACTGTGTTACTTTGTGAGAGTATACCGAACTGGACTTTGTTAAGGGAGATAGACTTCTTAGGTGTGAAGAGCATGAGTTTGGTTTTGGTAGGGTTGAGGGAAAGGTGATTGCCATGCATCCTTGTCTCAGTAGTGGTGAAGGCTGACTGGATTAGTTGTTGTAGTTCAGTTATGGAATTAGAGGCACATACTGTATAATTGTCAAGTCGTCAGTATATTGAATAAGTGAGCCTTGACCTAGAGAGGAGTGAAAACTATTAATAAAAATGTTGAATAACAAGGGTCCTAGTATAGAACCTTGGGAAACTCCAGTAGTTGTACTGAGATTTGGAGAGAAGGAATCTTGCCATTTAGCAGCCTGTTGTCTGTCAATTAAATAACTACAGAACCAGTTAAGAAAGGGGAGAGAAATGCCAGTTTTAGAGAGTTGATTTTAGAAGCAGGGAGTGAGAGACAGCATTACAAGCTTTTGAAAGGTCTAGGAATAGAGAGGAGATACTTTTCCTGAGTGACAGGCTCTGTTGATTTTATCCATGAAGGATATGAGGGCAGTTGTGGTGCTGTGGCCTGATCTAAAGTCCTGCTGTGTGGGAGACAGAATTTGTTTCTGAAGTAGAATTTGAGTGTGAATGCACTTTACTAAGATCTTAGAGATTGGAGAGAGAAAAGCAATACGTTGGAAGTTTGAGATCTCAGAATTATTGCAACCCCTATGAGGAGGAAGAATATAGGCTTTTTCCAGATTTTAAACTCATAACATTCTTGGATAGATCTGTTTAGAAGGATGGCTATAGGGTAGGGAATTCATTCAGCTGCTCACTTTAAGTACTGTGTAGGTAGGTTGTCGGGAGAATTAGTGCATGGTTTGAACTTAAGCAGCAATCTTTTTACTGTGGCAGTTGAGATGGGTGTAACATGAATGTAGGAGTAGTGTTCGTAGAGTGGGAGGGTAAAATGAAAGTAATCTGACTTTAGAAGGAGTAGCAGGGTTCGTGCGGTTGTGAGAGTGGGGAAAGGATTTCTTAAGATGTGCGCTACAGCATTAATAAAGTGAGAATTAAAGAGGGTTGCTATTTCTAGTGAAGTTTTGTCAGGATGAGGGCATGGATTACTCTTGTACCCTCATTTAATAATAATGTAACAGAATTCCAGAATTCTTTTGGGTTTGACTAGTAGTCATTCTGAAATTTATACAGTGATTTTTCCTGTCTCTGTTGCCTAGTCTTTTTACCTGGTTTTGAAGTCATTTGAATTTCTTGAGGTTAGGAGGGTTTTTTTTAACTAACCATTGTTTCCAGCTCTTGTCTTTGGATTTCACAATTTCTTTAGAAGCTTTAGTCAGCCATGGGATATGATTCACTTTGAGTAGTTTTAGTCAAATAGGAGTGAAGTTGTTTAGTATATTAAGAAATGTTGAATTGAAGTGCTCGACTGTCTCGTCTAGAGTGAAGGTTTTTAGCCTGCTCCAATTAATCTGTTTTAGTGTATTAATGAAGTTCACAGGGTTGAATTTACTTATACTCATTAGTTTGTACTGATGTGGCTCTTGAAATGAGGGGGCAATGCGGTGAGCAAAAGCAGGGAGGTGGTCACGAAGGGAGTTTGGGACAGTACCGGCTGAAGAGATTTTATTAGATTCATTGACTAGAATCCAGCCTAAGAGCTACAGCTATTATTCTTATTGGTTCTGGTTGTGGAGGTGATCAGCTGAGTGAAGTTGAATAGACTGATATTTAAAGAGAGAGTGTTTGGGCAAAGATCAAGAAATATTTACGTCTCCAAGGATAATGGTTTCAGTATTGAGATTGTTGGAAATCCATGTGAGAATTTCCTCCAATAAGGGAATGCTGTTACCTGGGGGTATATATAGGACTATATTACATTTTTTTTACAGTTGTTCATCCTGAGAAAGGAAATAAGAATGTCAGCAGACGCAAATTGTGGTATGGGTTTCATGTAGGGGGGTACTATATTATAGGAGGATGGAAATAGGGGTACAACACCGTCACCCTTTTTAGTGTAGGGTACTATATTATAGGAGGATGGAAACAGTGCTACAACACCACCACCCTTTTTAGTGTAGGGTACTATATTATAGGAGGATGGAAATAGGGGTACAACACCGCCACCCTTTTTAGTGTAGGGTACTATATTATAGGAGGATGGAAATAGGGGTACAACACCGCCACCCTTTTAGTGTAGGGTACTATATTATAGGAGGATGGAAATAGGGTACAACACCACCCTTTTTAGTGTAGGGTACTATATTATAGGAGGATGGAAATAGGGTACAACACACCCTTTTAGTGTAGGGTACTATATTATAGGAGGATGGAAATAGGGGTACAACACCGCCACCCTTTTTAGTGTAGGGTACTATATTATAGGAGGATGGAAATAGGGGTACAACACCGCCACCCTTTTTAGTGTAGGGTACTATATTATAGGAGGATGGAAATAGGGGTACAACACCCACCCTTTTTAGTGTAGGGTACTATATTATAGGAGGATGGAAATAGGGGTACAACACCGCCACCCTTTTTAGTGTAGGGTACTATATTATAGGAGGATGGAAATAGTGGTACAACACCGCCACCCTTTTTAGTGTAGGGTACTATATTATAGGAGGATGGAAATAGTGGTACAACACCGCCACCCTTTTTAGTGTAGGGTACTATATTATAGGAGGATGGAAATAGTGGTACAACACCGCCACCCTTTTTAGTGTAGGGTACTATATTATAGGAGGATGGAAATAGTGCTACAACACCGCCACCCTTTTTAGTGTAGGGTACTATATTATAGGAGGATGGAAATAGTGGCACAACACCGCCACCCTTTTTAGTGTAGGGTACTATATTATAGGAGGATGGAAAGAGTGGTACAACACCGCCACCCTTTTTGTGGGGTTTGTCACATCTTAATGTAGCAAAACCGGGTGGGAGAAACTCAGAGTGTTTAATATATGCTTTTAGACAAGTTTCAGTAGATGTAATGATGTCTGGTTGAGCATCACTGATACATGCAAGAAAGTTTGGGATTTTATTACATCACTGTATGCTGTCTTTTATTCCTCAGACTTAACAGTCTGAGCTACACAAATCTGTGAATCTCTGCCTTTGTGAAGAAACTCACACAAGTTATTGTCTCTATAAACATACTAATCATTTTCTCTGTGACTGTGCCAACTGTTGTCTCTGATAGCAGTCTGCCCTCTAGTGTTCTAATCCTGTACCTGCACACTATGAATTTGACTAATCCTGTCCAATTGTTCACAAGTAGACCTTCCCAAAATAAATTGTGGTCATTGTTTTCACAAACACAACACAATTTAGCCTGACCCAGTGGTTTTAGTTTGTGACCAGAATGAATCAGTAAAGATGCATTTGACTGACAGGATGTTTCAAGTCTGGTTTGTGAATGCACTGTCATTAAAGATATTACATTCAGCTAAGGTATCTAGCATAGATGTGACAGATATAGAATTTATGCACAGCTTTTCAGTAAATTTACACTGACAAAACTGTTGTGTTTCTGCACCCAGATAAGAAACTGCATCCCGAATCACATTTTATCTACTGTCTCAGACATGTCAAGTACTGTTTTAATTTGGTTCTTCATGGAGCTAGACACATTAGAATTTACACAGCTATTACTTTTGTTTGCATCAATCACTTGCAAAATGTCTATGCCATTTATGAATACTTGTATACCTGAATAGAATAGTTGGGATGTCTACACTTCCCACACTGTCTGTTAAAAGCCAGGTATTTCTTTTTATCTTGTCAATAACCAAACCTCATACAAAATGATGATTACTGAAACCTTATCAGTTTTAACTGCAATACCAGACTCAGGTTTAACTATAATTTTTGCTTGTTTGCTAGTTTTTTTGCTATGTTGGTGTGGAACATTTGTCACATTATATTTTGTTTTTATAGTATTCAGCTATTACCATCAAACTTTAGTTTAATTTTAATCGTGCACACATTGAAGTATTCTGCAAGATCTTTCATTAGAAATACTGCTTAATTCTGCAGCTCTACAGAAATATTCTGATTTTCTCACTGCTAAGGCATAGTGTGACAAAAGTTTGCTAATTATGTTTTCATTTGTAAGGTTCATGCAACTCTTTCTACACACACAAATACACACATACACACACACATGTTACTTAGGTCTCAAATCCTTTAAGTAAGGTAGTGGGTGCACCAGTTGTTGCATGTGTCTGGACACATACATGCTAAAGTGGGAATTATATTCAATGACTGGTCTAATGAGGGCTGAGTAAAGGGGACAATGTCATCCCTAGATCTAGACACAATCCCTTTGTTTATAAGCTGTGCAGTATAAAAGGATTTTCTTACAGTAATGGACACATGTTCTTCAAATGTTAGGCTATTTTCCACATGAGTTCTCAAATCCTGTACAACTGGATCAGCTCTTGCATAGTGTTAATGTGGTAGTTGTCTGGGGTAGAGGACTTCCCAAAAGATACAGTAACGCACTGTTTGCCATTTAATGTCAGTCCATGATTTCTCTCAGTTATTCCTTTTTGTTTTATATTTGATTTTCCTTAGTGAGTTTCTTCTTCAGTCCCCTCTGAAAATGAACTTTGACAAGTAAGGGCAACCCATTCAAATAAACAAAGAAATGCACAAAGAAAATAAACTGAAATAAATGTTTGGGATTGCTCTGCGTCTTAGTATATGGCTATTGTAAAGGAAGAAAAAAATACAAATTTCAGGGTTGACTTAGGAATGTAAAACGATATCTAGTAGTACAGCTTTTTCAAGTTGTACGATGACAGTAGAAAGAAGGGCAAAGCGCTCCTGTGCTGTAATGTCAACTGCACACACAAGAAAGACCCTAAAATTACAACAGCTGAGCCTGTGAAACATATTCCTTGCAGCACTGCAATGATGTTCTATAATCTGGTCCCAGAATTTTTTTTATCTGACCTATGTAGGCAGAATTGTAAGAGAGTGGAAGGTATCTTAAAATGGTGTATTCACCAACACAGCTTGTGTCCTGTGCTGTGTATGAGGTACATTTTTCAGCAAACATGTCAGGGCCATGGCAGCTTTGTAGAGAAATGAGCATAACTTCTCCTGTATCCCACTATGAAAATTGATTCTAGAAGTTTTTGACAGCTGTTTTCCTACATAATCCTTGCACTACATGATCTTTGTAAAAAAAACTGCAGTGCCTGACAGCTGTGAGGAGGTGTAATTCCTTTGACTAGATATAAAATTAGATTCTTCTACAAATAACTATCTCTTTGTTGATGCAGTGTGCATTATGTAAGTGGAATATCACCATTAGCTATAGCAATTAAAGTTCTGAATCAGAAATTTCAGTAAAATTACATAGTTTAAATGCAAGAGCTTTATTGCTAAGCCTTGCAAAGCCTGTGAGTGCATGATGACATGAAAACTTGATCATATCCATTGCCAAAAAAAATGATTCTACCTCCATTTTAAGTTTTGCAGTGACTGTGCATGGGTCTGGTGGGTTATGATGCCCTATGACACTGTAGAAAGGTGAAGATGATAGCATCAAAGTATAAGTGTAAAGTATAGTAATGACATATGTTACCCCCCCCTTAACAGTTCCTGATTTTCACAGATGTCCCTGCTATTATTCTGTCATAATATTTATGGTATTATATGACACTATTCACATTTTACAGAAATCAAACAGTTCCCCAAATTTTATTTATTTATTTTTATTCATTTCACATTTGTTAACTGGGAAGGTCCGATTTGGAATAAAGTCAATTTTCAGCGGAGGCCCGGGGAGAAATGCTCTAGATGCATGTTTTTGAATAATGTTTACTAACCTTCATGAATTATTATTTTTAGCAGCTTTTATAGTGACTAGTATCTGTATTTAAAATATCTTCCTAATATGGGGCTTTTTCTACCACTTGAACCATTCTATTTTTAGAATTGCCCTGATTCTTTTGGCCATAACGCTGAGCTGTGTATAAAGATTCATTGTAGAAGCAAACAGGTACCGAAGTAAATAATGCATAGAAACAAAACCCGTTTCCCTATTACATGACACAAATGCCATGACGTTTAATTCACTATATAACATCATGCAATTCAAGACTTGTTTGCAGTGATGCAAATCATAAATATTTTTTAATCCAGATTCCAGAACAATTTTATTTCCCATCAGATGGAAAATAATTTTTGGTATGAGTGAGCCTTAGAGTCTTCCAGAGATGCTGGAGAACAGCAGCGATGCTGGTGATTTGAATGTTAGATATACTCAGTGTCTGAAGGCTAAAATGAGATGCCAGCAAAGTGGATGATACTGAATAAAGACTGAGAACAGGAAAAGAGAAGCGGTAATACACTGGAGTAGGTGAAGCAATAATAAAAACTAGATTCACCTTCGCAGTAATAGAATTTATTCATAAGCAAGTGAGACATTTATTACATTGTGCTCATAACAGCAAGCAACAAGGCAGAACAAAAGCAGTGGTGTTCCTAGGATGACAATCCGTATCGCTGCATTGTATGAATGCAGCACAGAGCAGTATCTTTTGTCATGGCTCCATTCTCTGGTACAGTCATTATACAAAAAGCCTAAAAGTGTCCTGCAGCATCATCAGACAGAGTTTCTTTCATTTTTTAATCTTTTAAGAACAAAAATGAATGCATTGATTCCATCTCATGTTGTTCATGTACTCCTTTCAAGATTTTACCAATCATACAAAACAAACAGAACTTTATTCTGTTGTGCAAGATATTGCAGGTAGAAAAATTGCATTGTTTTAATTTATTTTTGCAGGGGCAGCCCACTGATGCAGTGATTAGCACTGCCGTGTCATATGCCTTGCTTCTATGGTTTATTCACATCTGGGGTACCTTCAATATGGTGTTTGTGTCTCATGGGTGTGATTTTCTATAGATCTTCCATTTTTTTTTCCCAGATCCCAAACACATACTGGCAGGTGAATAGTGATCCTAAAAAGTGTGTGCGTGTGTGTGTGTGTGTGTGTGTGTGTGTGTGTGTGTGTGTGTGTGTGTGTGTGTGTGTGTGTGTGTGTGTGTGTGTGTGTGTGTGTGCAAATGCTTTTACAACTGTCCTGTACATCTCTATGTGCTGTGTTTACCATGCTCAGTTTTTCTAATTAGTAATTAAGAAAATGTTTTTCATTTAAACATAAGGTGTGTCTTGCAGTATATAAAGTAAATGACCTATTCATCTCATATGTGCCCTTGAATCTCTCTAGAAATGGAGAGAATATTCAATTTCCTAGTGCAAGCCCCATACCAGCTAAATCTAGTACTTGTAAAATACAAAGCTGTGTTGTCCATACATTTAAAACACAGCCTCCTAGAAATAAAAATCATTACATTTCCCATCAAGATGCTATAGGCTTCTCACCATCTAGCTCCAGTATATATGTAATACACTGGTGCGATCAATGCTCCAGTATAAAGTCAGTTAGTCTGAGATAATGGTAGGTGTAGGTTCGGCACTGTCAGGTATCTGCAGTACAGAGAAATGTTATTCTTTAATAATAAACTGACTGTTGTCTCCACTGCCCTACCAAGAACACACTAGGGAGTTCGCTAAATCAAATGGCAGCTATCCAGTTTTGGTGAACAAACCGTTGCCTACAACTTTGGTGTTAATGACTTAAATGAAACAAAAATCCAACTCATTCTTTGACTTTCTAACTTCTGACTAAAACACTGTCACATTAGGTTATTATTGAGTTTATATTACAATCCTCACTGAATACATTTTCATTTGTAATATAATCCATGTCTGTGTAATATACTTCTGTATACTGCATTTCTTTATACAAAATATACTAAAACTTGCATTATGTTAATAAAGAAAATATATTTTGTCTGTGATCCTGTTGTTACCATTATTTTATTTATCTGTATAGTTTTTAATGACAAATGGCTCTATCATGGTTGATATGGGTTTGTGTGCCAGTAGAAACATTGGGGTTTTATATTAAAAAAAAAACTATCAAATTAAACGCAAAATGAAAAATACAGATATCCAAAGTACAAACTATAATTAATTGTATGATGTATTGTAACATGCTACTATACTCAGTACATTTAATAATGTTAAAAATCCTGTCTATAAGCCACCTTCTTGGGCAATCTGTCCTGGCATCGTGTTTTTGCCTCACAATGTACAGCTCACGGTCATTGTGTGAATTAATTCTCTGGACAAGAACCACACTTGAGAAGTGGTTCCGTTTTATGCAGGATTTCTGTTTATGCAAGGTGAACAAGTTGGAATCACAGTGTGGAGTTATCATTTAGGGACTTCATCAAAATAAGTGGTGGTGTCATTTTACTCTGGAACAAATTATGATTCTGTGACTTTCTAGTATTTCTGTCACCCTTCCATTAGTTTTATTAACTCTGTTTATGCAAGACAGTTTGCATTTTATTGAGTATTACCCTAAAACTTCCTGATGCATGATACAGCTTGGCTAGTTCTTGTGTTTGTTAGAATACCATCACAGTACTGGGAAAGATGTCTCATCCCCAAACTTGCAAGGTGCTTCCTCTGTCCTGAGTTGTGAATGTGGACAGATTTGCCCCCTTCTCCAAATGATTATTTTCAGTTTTGTTCATTTTTGTGGTTATTTTTGATTTACTGATTTTTTACTTTTGGCTTGGATTTCTTTTATGTATGATGTTGCAGTGCCTGGCTGGTTTATGACTTTGTTTTTGGTTTACACTGGCACAATGAAATACTGTTCCATTTAATTTATTGTGATTATAATATAAGATATCAGTCCTCCAATCCATCTGTTTGCTAAACCACTTGACATGCTGAGGGCCTTTATCATACCAAGCAGAACAGGGTAGACCAGACTTTCTTATCCCAAGCAACAGTCTACAGCTCTTCCTGTGGAGGTCCCTATGGGGGTCCCTGGGTCATCCTGTGGAGGTCCCTATGGGGTTCCCTGGCTCATCCTATGGAGGTCCCTATGGGGGTCCCTGGGCATTACAAAGAAAGCTGAGAGATAAATCTCTCCAACATACCCAGAGTCTGCTGTGTGGCCTCATCCTAATGAACGTGTGCCACGGAAGGTACCCCAGGGTGGATCTTCACAAGGTGCCAATACCATCCTAATGAACATGTGCCATGGGAGGTACCCCAGGGTAGATCTTCACAAGGTGCCAATACCATATCAACTGGCTTTTTCTTAAATGGAATATCATGATCTGTCCATTGAGCTCCTCTCATATTGATAAACCTATCAATCCATTTTGGAAAGTGAACCCAGAAATCTTGTGAAGGAACTGAATTCCTGCTGCTTGCATCTGTGATCTTAACCTTTCAGTCACTACCTAAATGTTATGACTATAGGTCAGGATGGGGATACAGACACTGGTTATCTGAAAGCTTCATTTTATGAATTCATCCTGGTCTGGTGCAATTCCTTCAGTACTGCCAGTTGCCATGACTGCATCTGTCAGCTGGTGTCCCTCCCAAACCTTCTACCTTATTTGCGAACAAGATCCCAAGGCACTTAAATCTCACCTGAGGTAGCTACACCAAGCCAACTGGAAAGCATAATCTATTTTTCCAGGCCAGAACAATGTCCGCTGATATGGAGGTTGTCATCTTTAGCCTGCCTGCTTTACACTCAGGTTGAAATTGCTGTAGTGTATCTTGGGGGTACTTATAGCAAAGTAGGAAAACATCATCTGCAAACAACAAACATGCCACCTTTACCTCCCCAAAATTAGACAGTCACCAGCTCTTTCATTTGCCTTGTTATCGTCTCCATAAAAATCACAAATAGCAGTGGACCTGGGACTCGATTATTATAATGCTTCCACCAAGACAGTCCAGTGTATACTGTCATATACTTTCTTCTGTCCACAAAAACATGCATATATTACTATTATGTACAACATCCCAATAATGTTGAACACCTTCACCATTTCTGGATATAACATAAGATACGTAGACTGAGAAACTGGAGAACAAATTCTGAAAACTACACAGGTTAAGAAAACACATTTTATCTGATAAGCTGGCCCCTCAAATGGTAGGTCTGAGGTTGTTCAGACTGCATATATGCAATATCACCTAGGATTATAGGACTCAAATACTATCAGGGACATTTTTGGATAGTTTTACCGACTCAAAAACCCAATTAAACCAAGAAGAAACTTATCTTATAAATGAAGGAGTACACCTTTGGAGAAGAAGTCCAGTTGTTCAGCAGTAAAATCCAGGAAGGCAAATGCCTAGTTATCAGCTTTCAGTCACTTACATTTGGTCAGACTTGCCATTGCAGATGTTTGCGAGCTGTTTCTATTTCACAAAGGAATGAGATTGTAATGAACATGTTAGTGGTCACTGTGTGGTCAGATAATGTAGCTCCCTGAGAAGAGAGAGAGAGACAGGATTTGCCATGCCTGTCAGTGAGACAGGTGGTACATTACCTGACAGTGATCATGCTTTGTATAAGGTGTGGTGATTTCAGAGTGAGACTAATAAGGGGAAGGGATATTATGAGATAACGTCCCACACATTATAAGTGCACGAGGTGTCACCCCTGTGCAAAAATGACAATCTGTCATGACTCAAAGGTAATAACATGACAAGCCTGAATATATGTATAAAAGCAGATATGTATTCAAGCTGCCAGTTCTAAGGTGAGGTTGTCAAGCTATTGGAATGCAAGCTCAAATGTTTCCTGGCCTATATCAGTAGTCCATTTATAATATTACACTTTATTACAGAAAGATCAATGCACTAAGAAATTCGATAAGCTGGGCTATTACGTCTGCAAAGGTCTATTTAGAGAGAGAAAAAGACATGAAGTATATTGAATGGCAAATGTAAACTGCCCATAGGTGTGTGTGTGTGTGTGTGTGTGTGTGTGTGTGTGTGTGTGTGTGTGTGTGTGTGTGTGTGTGTGTGTGTGTGTGTGTGTGTGCTCAACCTACTTACTGTAGCAGTTCAGAACAGTGAATCTGAAAATTAGAAAGGAAGGTCACAAGCTTTCTGTAGTTAACATTGCACTAGACTGCAGTTACCTAGGTCATGCACTGATTGCATTCTTGAGTTAAAGATGAAGGACAAGGGGGGAGGGTCATTTAGCTTTCCATCTTCTCCTTTTAATCAAGTTTATGAGTCCTCAGAGAAGGTACATTTAGAGACCAGGGATTTGTCATGACATTGGAGGATATTGAGGGTTTGCTCCCTGCATAAAATTATTTTTCTGTGTTCTGTTACCTTGGGGCATCAGTGATTTGAGACTGCTATCTCCTGTGTTTTGGCTTTTCAGTATTGATTAATCAATCAAGTGTGTGTGTGTGTGTGTGTGTGTGTGTGTGTGTGTGTGTGTGTGTGTGTGTGTGTGTGTGTGTGTGTGTGTGTGTGTGTGTGTGTGTGTGTGTGTGTGTGTGTGTGTGTGTGTGTGTGTGTGTGTGTGTGTGTGTGTGCTTATGCACTCATGTGTGTGTCTATGTATGTAACAGGTGGGTGACACGCATACAATGGCTCTGCAATTCATATAAAATGGTGCCCAAATTAAACCAAGTAGCCTTGCATGATTCCTATTTCTCAGATTTGGCCAAATACGTGAGAATATATTAGGATAATTTCTTTTATCCAACTTCTTGGACTACTTCAGATCCTTTGTGAACATGTAATGCCCTCTCACCCAGCCATTTCTGTTTTCCACTCCCTCCCACACAGCCCTTATGACACTCCCCATCACGTCACACCCTCTCACCCACCCATTTCTGTTTTCCACTCCCTCCCACACAGCCCTTATGATACTCCCCATTATGTCACACCCTCTCACCCACCCATTCCTGTTTTTCACTCGCTCTCAGACAGCTCTTATGATACCCCCATCATATCACACCCTCTCACCCACCCATTCCTGTTTTCCACTCCCTCCCACACAGCCCTTATGACACTCCCTATCACATCACATCCTCTCACCCACCCATTCCTGTTTTCCACTCCCTCCCACACAGCTCTTATGATACTCCCCATCATGTCACACCCTCTCACCCACCCATTCCTGTTTTTCACTCGCTCTCAGACAGCTGTTATGATATTCCCCATCCAGAATATTTTCTGTACTGCTGACTCAAGTTTTCAATACTGAACACACTAGAAAATTTCGGGTCTATATTACAACACCTAACATTCAAAATTTCGAGTTTTCTAATATCGACCCGTTTTCAGCGAAAATATCGAAGAAACAGAAAACCAGATTTTTTCCTAGGGAAAGAATTTGGTTGTCCGTTTCTGTTGCTTCAGTATTTTTAGCGCTGTGGTTGAAAGTTATGGGTCTGGTTCAGGTAAGTGTGCGATTGTGTGGACATGAGGGTTAGGGCAGGTTAGGTGAGTTAGGGTTAGGGCGTGGGTCAGATAAGTGTGCGATTGTGTGGACGTGAGGGTCAGGGTGGGGTAGGTGAGTTAGGGTTAGGGCGCAGGTGAGATGACTGTGCGATAGTGATGGACCTTAGGGTTAGGTTTAGGGTTAGGGTTAAAGTAAGTGGATAGTTAGTGGTCTATGTATAGTTTAGTGTAGGGTTAGGTGTAAGAGTTTAGGTGTATGTGTGTGGATTGTTGTTTGTTTGGAGTGCTTGTGTTGTGTGTATGTGTTTTGGAACAGCAATTTATTTCCCTAGGAAAACATTTGCTGTTCTGTATGTTCGATGTTTTAAATTTTTGATTCATAGGGTTCGATATTAGAACACTCAAAATTTTTTAAGTTCATTGTTCTAATATAGACCCAGAATTTCTATTCATGGTTCTTTATAAATGTACTTTATCACTTTATAGATTCCAATCGAAAAAAAAAATGGAAACATGGCATTCTTACAGATCTAAGGATGACTTGTGACATCACAGATGATACTGTTCTTTGGAATGTTGGAATTAAGAAGCAGTTTAATGAAAATTTTTTGAGAATATCTTGTTTTTTCATAACCAGCTAGGTGGTCTACAAATACTAACACTTTTCTTCTCAGGCACAATGTACACAGAAAAGGATAAAATATTTCACAGAAGAAATAGCTGCTGGTGCAAAACCTCATACTGCGCAATCATTTGTCCTTCTAGTGCAAAAGGAAGGTTAAGTCCATAATGTCCTTGTCAATATATCCCATTTTATAGAAATGTTACTTTTATGAAAGGATATGTGTGTTGGGAGATGGGAGGGGAGAACATGTGCATGTTTATGTGAGCATGCCTTAACATGTGTGTGTGTGTGTGTGTGTGTGTGTGTGTGTGTGTGTGTGTGTGTGTGTGTGTGTGTGTGTGTGTGTGTGTGTGTGTGTGTGTGTGTGTATGTGTGTGTGTGTGTGTGTCTGTACACTTTTACACCAGTCACTGGTTTAATGTAAAAAATGTAAGCAGCTCTGAAATGTAGCGTGTGTGTGAATGTGTGTGTGTGTGTGTGTGTGTGTGTGTGTGTGTGTGTGTGTGTGTGTGTGCGTGTGTGTGTGTGTGTGTGTGTAAGAAAGCATTTTAGTAAATGATACCATTCAATAATACAAACACAAATCAGATGACAGAGCGGCTCTGCAGGTAGCATTGCTGATTACACTGCTTGGATCCTTATTACTCACTCACCCACCCTAACTCCGAAGGTTTGATTCTCATCTGTGTCACCTCCTATGTGGAGTCTGCATGTTCTCCATATATCCATGTGAGACTAACATAGCTGAAAAAACAACAAACGTGCACTGAAAATAGCTAGAAAAACAAACACATTGCACCCATGAGTGAACAATAACTCAAACTAAATGCGCAACATGTAATACACTAGAACTGCTTTTAAACACTGCAGTTTACTTCGCAGATAATATAAAAATGATGCACCACATGCAGTGAAGGCATACATTAAGCAAATAAAGCTTTTGGCCCAAAAGCCTATATGGGACTTCCTCAGAACAAAGTGTGTGAAAAACACTGTCATCTTTTTAGAGAAAATGTAAGAAACGTGATCACAACTAACCTGTAATTAAAAAGAAATTACAAGAAGCAGAAAAAGGTTTGATTTAAAGGAACACTTACAATATTATGTACTCATTTACTAAAAACAGTAAATAAACAGTTAAAAATACATAATGTTAAACTTAATTAACTGGACATTTCATACTACAATACTACAGTGAAACATGAAATATTAGCCAATCTGCTATAAAAATAGAAACTTTACTTTATAGACATTAGTTATTCATCAAATATTAAAAAAGAAATCAGAAACGTCATAACTTCTGTCTTTTGTCTTAGCACAGATAGAATTGAAACATAATCATTAATTCCTGGTGGAGCCATGGTGTTCAGTTTAACTTGCCATAATAATTCTTTATACTCAGTTTTGTTTTCCCATGAGCCGACACAAACATTAACACCAATTTTCTCAAGAATAACAACATTAAATAGTTTAAAACCCTCAGAGGCAACACAATGCCTGAATAAAAAAGTCTGAGTGTTGATTATTAGAATAGCAACATTGCGTAGCCATGTGAGATTCCACCACTATCTGTTTTTTGCTTCACTTCAACGGCATGGCGGCAAGGTGATTGGCAATGTTGCATTGTCCCTACATGTGCATATGCATGTGTGTACCCTGTGATAGAGCAGTATCCCATTTGAGGCCAGATTTTGCCTTATGGCTACTACATGCTGGGATTGACTCTAGTCCCTGTGGATCCTGAATTGATGAAAGTGAGTCTAATAATAGGTGGCTGGATGAACAGGAAGCTGATACAGAATAAGCATGAGGGAATTAAAGATGTCTGAATATCAAGCTTGCAATCTACTCATCTTACAGAAACATCAGTGATATAACTCATCTCTGTATTTCCCATAAAAACATCTAAGTTCCTTACTGTAGACAGAGGCATGCGTAGCTTAACTATAAGTGGCAGCTTGTGCTGCCAATGGGTCACAAAATGACCCCTCTCATATGCATTGTCTATAAATAGTTTTAGTAACAAGTTACCCACCAGCATGTTGGTCCTATAAGCTGTATGACCCAGACATGGTGCTTTTGAAAGGAATCTGTGTGAAAGCACTTTAACTGCAGGGCACGGATCATACGTTAGTAAGGGTTCTCCAGAGCTATCCGTCAAGGTAAAAGGTCATATTGCCACTATTTTACTTTTGGGAAACCATTTAACTTTCTCTGGTTGTACAGGATGTTTCATTAGGTAACTACAAAAAGCTACAGTGTACTTTAATTGATTAAATCTGCTGTTTAGACACACAGTTGTTTTTGTAGATCATCCTAGTATTTCAAATTCTCTTTAATATTAAATAAGAAATCCCACTCCCTTTTGTATCCAGTGTGGACACATTTTGACCAATGCTAAGAATGTCGTCTATAATCGTGCTTAGGCCCATTTTGACCGTGTCCATTTAGAGTAACTGGCTGCTCCCTATGACAAGTACATGATCAGGTAATGTGAGTCCCAATGTTTTGAGAAATAAGCTGTGATTTGGGCATGAATATAGCAAATTTGAATTTTGTTATTATACTATTTATGTGTTTTGCTTAATCCCCTTGCAGAAATCTATAACGTGTTATGACACCCCTACTTCTCCGCTACTTATGTATACTAACTCCAAAACTACTGTACCAGAGAGTATATATTACTCCCCTTCTTATGAGGATTGCAATTACAGTCCCGGGCCTTTCAACAGGAGCTCAACTTGACTATGATACGGTACTGTGGTACTATGGTACGATACTGTACTACTGTGGTACTATGGTACGATACTGTGCTACTGTGGTACTATGGTACAATACTGTGCCACTGTGGTACCATGGTATGGTACTGTGCTACTATGGTACGATACTGTGCTACTGTGGTACTATGGTACGATACTGTGCTACTGTGGTACTATGGTACAATACTGTGCTACTGTGGTACTATGGTATGGTACTGTGCTACTGTGCTACTATGGTATGATACTGTGCTACTGTGGTACTATGGTATGGTACTGTGATACTGTGGTACTATGGTATGATACTGTGCTACTGTGGTACTATGGTATGGTACTGTGCTACTGTGGTACTATGGTACGATACTGTGCTACTGTGGTACTATGGTATGGTACTGTGCTACTGTGGTACTATGGTACGATACTATGCTACTGTGGTACTATGGTATGATACTGTACTACTGTGGTACTATGGCATGGTACTGTACGATACTGTGCTACTGTGGTACTATGGTACTGCACTGGTCTAGAACTTCTCCTTACAAATACTCCTTCATTCTCTGTGTTCTGTTTAGTAACCAGGTTTTGAGCCATTTAATTCTATCATACTTCATTACTTACTGCTGTATTTTATCTTATCCAGAGAACATACATGCTGGACTCTGTCACGTGCTTCAATAGCTAAAGATATGCTATCTGGAATATTAACTCTTTTGGCTTATCCATGTGTGACTGTCTCTGGTGGTGGGTTAAGTGCACCTTAGGCTCTGGGCATTTTTCAAATCATGTCCTCCCCACATGTCTTATTGGATCATGCATAAATACACACGTTCTTTTGACTTCACCCTCTTGATTACGTTGTATACTTAAATTCCAACCAAAACAGTGTATTGACTGCAACTTCCAGACTACTAATATCATCCACACAGGCAAATCCACCAGATAGGAATGAGTCCAAGAACCAACATGATGAAATCGTAAAATAAGAAAATATTATTTGTTTTATATTTAGTACTTTTGTCCTAGTGATGTGCTCAATGGACTTATTCAGAACATAAAATGCCTGCCCCACATATCATCATTTAAATAAACTCCTGGTCACATGATCAAAAGAAACTGTAGCATGGAATCAAGAATTTAAAAAGACACAATCTTTACAAATGAATTAATGCAGCAAATATTAAAAATTTTATCCAGATCAATAAAAATGTTATTATTAAAACTCATAAACTTGATTCAACCACGTGTTATGCATGTGTACTAAAAATGTAAATATATCAAATGTCAACATACATACAACATATTCTCAGACCAACATTATTATAATTACTCAAAAATATGCATTAGTTGCCTGAACATCCTAGGCAAAGTATTTGTAAGTACTATAATTTGGGTGCTATTTATGGAGATATGTTCATTTAATCCAAGAAATACATTAGCTCATAGTCTTAATTGCCATACTAATTCCCTATATTCTGTAGTGGTCTCCCACTCACCACCCCTAGGATTTTTCATTTAATCTGTAAAAAGGCAAATCTTTAAGAACATAAGGAGCCACAAGCAGAAACATGTTTGTATACAGCATTACTTGCATTCTTTTTACCAATATAGTACAAGTGTTCATAAAGTCGTAAGCATTGTTCTGTCTTTGCAATATAATATGCTTGGCACTGATTGCATGTAGCTCTCTCTCTCTCTCTCTCTCTCTCTCTCTCTATATATATATATATATATATATATATATATATACATATATTAGATCCTTAGATTAACAATTCCCTGAAACCTTCAACACAAGTGGTTTCTGATGATCACTAGTGTAGATTGCGTCCCCCTCACAAATTATATACATTGAGCACATCCCCTGCACTTTCAAAATAGCCATTCAAACATTTAACTCTATTCTTTACATTATGACTTATTTTATAAACAAACACTGGTCTGTTACTAATTTTTTCAAGATGTTTGGCATCTGTCTTGAAAATTGTCCCGGTATCACTTATAATATCCCATATTTTCTTGGCAACAGAATTAAACTCTAAAATAATACCATTTTGAAAATTGTAATTACTGTCATTAATTACATTGCTACTGTTGATAGCTTCTGATCTAAACAGACTTTTCCCCAGGACGTGGTTAAAATACATTTGTTCTACCATGGGTAACCTCTTGACAAACTGGTTTTAAATTTTTTTTTTAGTAACCCCTCTTAGAAAACATGGCCATGAAGTACTCCCGTTCTTTCATAAAAGTGTCATGTTGAGAAATCATTCTGGATTTGATGAGAAATCTTTTAAGGAGTATTTGAAGAAAGGCAGGTTAGAGATATTTCTAATTGTGACTGGTAGGAAGTTTCAACCCTTTGCTACGAAGTAAGATTATAGACTTTGATAAGAGGATTTAAAAGGCTTGTGTAATGTGAGGTGTTGTTTAGTATCTGATCTAGGAGATCTTTTAGGGAATTGCATATTAAGTAAGGAGTTAAGAGTTGGGAGGCAGCAGGTTTGTTAATGATGTTATGGGCAGTTGTCAGTTAAGGGAGTGAAGCACTGTACAGTGATGGGAGAAGGAGGCTGCACTCGTAGCAAATCTGGAAATTTTGTTATAGCAACTTTCAAGTTTTACTTTTACAGAGGACTGTAGGTTGGCTAGGATTTGGGACAAACAAATCAGAGTGAGTATGAGGTAAGTTTTGACCAGAATAGTTTTGGTGGATGCGTTCAGAAAGTTTTTGTTCCCATACAGCATTCGAATTTCTGTTGTTTTTTGATGCTACTTTGGATATGGATGCCAAACTTAAGAGTGGTCATAGGCTCATAGGTTATTACTAGGCTAGCTGCACTTGTGGGCCATTTTAAGCCTGGCCAGTTTCACTTTTTGTGCTTGAACTCACCTATCTCATTTGGTTATAGACTGGCCTTACTCATCCCATGGTTGATAATTATATATTATCCCTAATGAGAATAACTGGGATCATATCATAAGTAATTTGAGAGGACACATGCATTGGATAAAATATTTGGGAGCTGCAATTGTCCATTAGTTGTACAGTGAGCAGTTCTGGGGTAAATTTTCTATTTCCCATCAATACATCTAAGTTGCATTTGAAAATGGGCAGCGATGAACTCTGTTTTAAGTGGATGGGGAGTCTGTTCCATAGCAGTGGTGAACTCTGTTTTAAGTGGATGGGGAGTCTGTTCCATAGCAGTGATGAACTCTGTTTTAAGTGGATGGGGAGTCTGTCCCATAGCAGTGGTGAACTCTGTTTTAAGTGGATGGGGAGTCTGTTCCATAGCAGTGATGAACTCTGTTTTAAGTGGATGGGGAGTCTGTTCCATAGCAGTGATGAACTCTGTTTTAAGTGGATGGGGAGTCTGTTCCATAGCAGTGATGAACTCTGTTTTAAGTGGATGGGGAGTCTGTTCCATAGCAGCGGTATCCTCTATCAAATATATCTGTCCCTTCAGACCACTCTGGTGATGTTGCAGAAGAGGTTTAGATCCCTAGGCTGAGTATTTATCATGTCTTTTAAGTTGATGTGCAGTCTGTCCATCAGTAGTGGGTGAAGTGTATAACAGCCACACTTTCACTTCTTATGGGTCTGTGGTGATAAGTATAGGATACTATGTTTAGGTTGAGGTAGGTTCAGGTGGGACATTATCTTAGGCACATATTTCATTTATCTCTGTATCTGGTGTTTGTTTTGTTGCTGCATGTATCTGGAGATATATAGCAAGCAAACAATCAATTCAAACAACTGGCCTAGTGTGGCCTGAATAAAAAAGGCCAATGACATCCTAGAATCTAAACAAGATCCCTCTGTTTTAAGTGGATGGGGAGTCTTACAACAATAGCATGTTAAATGGCATATTGTCAATGTTATAGTTCCTAGTGGGTAACTGGACTTCCCAAAGTACACAAATGCATTTTTTTTGCATTAGTTTCAGACCATGATTTGACAACAGTTTTTTATTTTTTATTTGAGACAAACTTTCCTTGGAAGTCATTTGGATGGAATTCAATCATACCACCTCTCTTCATAATGCAAAAGTCTGGACAAAAGAATAAATAAATGGAGAAAAAGCCCAAAAAAAAGACAAAATTAAATATAAGCTCTTATAAACTATACAGAAGAAAAAGAAATGAAACACAAGAGAGTTGCCAGCACAAAACTCAGGGGACTTGAACCAGTTTTAAGTGGATGACATGGGGGTTTATTCACAGTTTGTTTAGCTTTTCCACTATGCCTGAGTGTGGAATTGTGTCAAAAGCTTTGGCAAGGTCAAGGTATGGGGTGTGTACTGTTTTGCCTTCATCCATTGCTTTCATGACTTTTTCAAAAAAATCCACCAGATTGAGTAAGCATGACCTGCCATTGATGAATCCAAACTGAGACCAGTCTAGTGTTTGGAGGTTCCCTATGTCTTGCTCGATTAAATCCATGATAAGCATTTCCATGGCTTGGCATATAAGGCTGGTCAGACTTATGGGTCTGTAATTGGTTGGGTCTGTAGAAGGTTATTTCTTAAGCAGGAGAATGACTCTAACTATTAACCATGCACTTTGTTCAAAACCTGTATGGAGACTAGGACTGAACAGTGTTGTTGGGAGTGCAGCTAAATCATGCTTCGTGCTGTTTAAGGTGCATCCAGAGATAGTTTCAGGAATTATAAGTGCAGTATTTTTAGCTTTTGATAACACTTTTCAGACTAGGTCTTGTGTGATACCTGCAGGTGAGCCGGTTTCAGTTACATCTTGATGGACATATGGAGGGAAGAGAGGGGTAAAGTTACAGCTAAAGGTATTAGCCAGTAGATTAGCTATACCTTCAGCCTCAGTGTAGGTAACATTGTTCACAATCCGCTCAGCGCATTGCTGCATTGTGCTTTTGAGATTATGAACATAACTAAAAAAAGACTTGTGTATACAGCATATATCATGGGCAGAAATAGGTTAAACAATAAAAAAGACAGCTGGGTGCACAAAACCCAGGATAAAAAAGTGTCCAATCCTGGTAGGCACAATGGTGCCTGGACTGGAAAAAATGACAGTGTAGAATCCTCAAGACATGGAAACATTCCTACAAAGGGGTTAGGCCAGGCTCAAGGGGAGGATGGCACCCTCTGTTTTAGAAGGAAGTAGTAGGCCACAAAAATGACAAAAATTGATAGGCCATAAAAAGAGCCACACAGAAGACAGAGTTGACTGACTGAGAATAAGGAAGAAATTACATATTGTTACTTTGTTATTATTATGCAAGAAGCCCAGAATTTCTAAACAGAAGATATACAGAAAGATTAAGAGAGAAATTAGAGAAAAGAAAAATACTTGCAGAAGAAAAACTGTCAGAAGCTTAAAATAAAAATTTGTGTTTATTAATACAACCGATTTATGACAAACATTATATAGACAAAGAAACCTTGGGCCATTTGGAAAAAGAAGTGCCTGAGGAAGTGTAAAAATATAAATAACAAAATTTAGAGATTTTTGAAAGGTATAAAAATAAATATGGACATGGGAAGGAAAGAGAGAGATCTGATATAGTGCAATATTTATGCAAAGGAGAAAGCCAAATTAATTAACACAGAAAAGCAGCTTGAAAAGATATTTGAAAACAAATACAGGCAAATGCATCCAGATATGGAACATTTCACAATACAAAAAGTAAGATCACAATGAGAGAATGTAGAACAGAGGATTAGTAAAGTAGAAGTCAACAAAATAGAAGTTGAATTTATAGAATACCTGCAAAGGGAAGGATTTAACGGAGAAAGTCTAACAGAGGTTATATCACAGCTAGTTGGATCAAGTCCCCCAAGTAAGGAGAAACAGGAGGAGCAGGAAGCATCTGAAGAAGAAATATGGACATGGGAAAGAGAAAGAGATTTATTATGCTGCAGTACTTATGTAAAGGAGAAAACAAAACTAATCAATAGAAAAAAGCAGCACCAATGATATTTGAAGAGAAATACAAGCAAAGTTATCCAGATATGAACAATTTTACAATACAAAAAATTAAGAAAACAAAGAGAAAAGTAAAAAAGAGGATTAGTAATAGAGAAGTCGAAGAAAAAGAAACTGAAGTTATGGATTATCTGCAAAGTGAAGGATTTACTGTAGGAAAATTGAACGCTGATAACACCACAGCAGGAGAGAGCAATGGATCCCCAAATTAAGGAGAAACCAGTGGAGCAGGAAACAGCACATCACTTGCCACATGAAGATACTTTTGAGCCTTCCATAGGAAACCAGTACAAAAGTTCAATTGGAGTTGCACAACTTGGGGAGGAACAGGAACCTGTGGCAACTCTGATGCAGTCAGTGTTGTGGAGTGATAGGCCATTGAGTTTCTATATGAAAGGGCAATGGATGACACAGGATGAAACTGAATAGTGTGCGGCACAGGAAGATGCTCTGGAACTTTCTATAGAATGCCCACAGGAAATGGAGAAAAAAGAATGTGCCATCAGTTTAGAAGAAAATAATGTAAGAGAAGAGTTGCTTCATTTAATAGAGATGGACAAACATATTAAGACCAATGAAAGAAACAGACTACAGAAAGTCAATAAAACCCCAAAATTTAGAAGTTTGATAAAACAAATAAACATAGTAATTAGGACTGTTCATAGACATTTGTGCGATATAGCAGACATAAATAGGATATATTATTGTGCAACTAAATTAATAACAGTTAAAGTCTTACCACAAGACCACAGGGCAGAAAGGAAAAAAAGGGGAGAACTTAAATGCCATCATGGAAATATTGAACAGAGAAAACTATAAAGCAATTATCACTGTTAGAAGAGTATAGAACATGGAACAGATCAACAAAAATACTCAGAAAGATAAATGTGATAAAAGCAATGTACAGTATCAGAACAGATCAGGATCTATTGTGCACTATTGCAAATAATAAATTAAAAATATCAGCACATGCAGAAAAAATATAAAGGAAAAGTACAAAACAAGCAATGTACTGACGACCCAAAAAGTTATATAGGGTATTGGGAAACAAGGCAAAAGGAATTGGATACATTTTGGGAAATATCTATGAAGATCCTGTGGAACATAATGAAGATGCTACATGGAGAGAAAAAAATAAAAGAAAGAATAAGAAGTTCAAATGTACAAGATATGAAATGGGATGACGTAACGGCCAGAGAGACTGAAACAAAGTTAAGAAAATCTCCTAACTGGAAAACCCCAAGTCCAGGTGCAGAACCTAACTTCTGGCTAAAAGTACTAACATCTTTACATGAAGATTTAGCCATGAGTATGAACTATTTATAAGCACACCTTGAACAGACACCAACCTGGTTAACAGCAGGAAAAACAATACTCCTTCTTAAGAGGGAACCTGCAAGCTATCGTAAAAAACTATGAACCAATAACTTGCCTTCAGATAATGTATAAACTATACACTGGAACTGATGTCAACAGAGTTTATAGTCATTTAGAAGAAAACTCAATCATAGCAATAGAACAAAAAGTTAACAAAAGAAAGTGATATGAAACAAATGATCATCTGTTGCTAAATAAAGTCATAATGGAGAACTGTAAAGATGGAAGAATCTAAGTATGGCATGGATAGACTACAAAAAAGCATTTGACAGTATTCCACATTCATGGACAAAAGAATGCTTAGAAAATGTATAAGATATACACTACACCAATCGATTACATTACATAGACCATAAGACAGTGGCAAAGCACTTTGCAGTTCAGCCATGCTAAAGGACAAATTATTATTCCAGGGATAAAAATTCAAAGGGGGATATTCCAGGGTGATTTTTTTGTCACCACTGCTCTTTTGTCTTGCCCTTAACCCATTAAGCTGTCTACTTAACAGTTTATGTCATCGTTCCAAATTTGTTCTCAGCAAACAACGAAGTGTAAGGACTTCTCATCTTTTTGGGGATGATTTAAAACTGTATAGCTTATCAGATGAGAGTATACAGAGAAAAAAGTTGGCGAAGAAGAAGTGGGATTGTCAGAGAGATGAAGAAAGTAGACAAGAGTATAAGGAGATGAGGTGCATGGCAAAGAGAGAGGTGGCGAAGGCTAAGGATATGGCATATGAAGAGTTGTGTGAAAGGTTGGACACTAAGGAGGGAGAAAAGGACCTGTACCGATTGGCTAGATAGAGGGACCGAGCAAGTAAAGATGTACAGCAGGTAAGGTTGATAAAGGATAATGAGGGAAATGTACTCACAAGCGAGGAGAGTGTGTTGAGCAGATGGAAAGAATACTTTGAGGGGCTGATGAATGAACAGAATGAGAGGGAGAGAAGGTTGGATGATGTGTGGATAGTGAATCATGAAGTGCAGTGGATTAGCAAGGAGGAAGTAAGGAGAGCTATGAAGAGGATGAAGAATGGAAAAGCTGTTTGTCCAGATGACATACCTGCGGAAGCATGGAGGTGTTTAGGTGAAATGGCAGTGGAGTTTTTAACCACATTGTTTAATGAAATCTTGGAAAGTCAGAGGATGCCTGAGGAATGGAGAAAAAAGTGTTTTGGTACCGATTTTTAAGAATAAGGGTGATGTACAGAGCTGTAGTAACTACAGAGGGATTAAATTGATCAGTCACAGCATGAAGTTATGGGAAAGAGCAGTGGAAGCTAGGTTAAGAAAGGAGGTAATGATTAGTGATCAGCAGTATGGTTTCATGCCAGGAAAGAGCACTACAGATGCGATGTTTTCTCTGAGAGTGTTAATGGAGAAGTACAGAAAAGGTCAGAAGGAGTTGAATTGTGTCTTTGTGGACTTAGAGAAAGCATATGACAGGGTGCCTAGAGAGGAGTTGTGGTTCATAGGTTCATAGATTGGTACTAGGCTAACTGCCCTTTGTGAGCCATTTTAAGCCTAGCGAATTATCCCTTGTGAGACTAAAACCCTGAACCTTGTGTTTGCAAGGCAAACACCTTAACCATTAGGCCACCCTCCAAATACCCTTCCATGGTATTGTATGAGGAAGTCGGGAGTGTCAGAGAAGTATGTAAGAGTGGTACAGGATATGTACAAGGGTAGTGTGACAGTGGTGAGGTCTGCGGTGGGAGTGACAGGTGGATTTAAGGTGGAATTACATCAAAGATCAGCTCTGAGTCCTTTCTTATTTGCAATAGTGATGGGCAGGTTGACAGATGAGATCAGGCAGGAGTCCCCGTGGTCTATGATGTTTGCAGATGACATTGTGATCTGTAGTGAGAGTAGGGACCAGGTGGAGGAGACCCCGGAGAGGTGGGAGATATGCTCTAGAGAGAAGAGGAATGAAGGTCAGCAGGACTAAGATAGAATATATGTGCGTGAATGAGAGGGAAGATAGAGGAATGGTGAGTATGCATGGAGTAGAGGTGTCGAAGGTGGATGAGTTTAAATACTTGGGATCAACAGTTCACAGTAATGGTGAGTGTGGAAGAGAGGTGAAGAAGAGAGTACAGGCAGGATGGAGTTGGTGGAGAAGAGTGTCAGGAGTGATCTATGACAGACGGGTTCCAGTAAGAGTGAAAGGGAAGGCCTACAAGAGGGTAGTGAGACCAGCCATGTTATATGGGTTGGAGACGGTGGCATTGACAAAAAGGCAGGAGTCAGAGCTGGATGTGGCAGAGTTGAAGATGTTAAGATTTGCACTGAGTGTGACAAGGGTGGACAGGATTAGGAATAAGTATATTAGAGGGTCAGCCCAGGTTGAAAGGTTTGGAGACAAAGCCAGAGAGGCAAGATTACGTTGGTTTGGACATGTGCTGAGGAGGGATGCAGAGTATATTGTGAAAAATATGCTGAAGATGAAGCTGCCAGGTAACAGGAAAAGAGGGAGGCCTAAGATAAGGTTTATGGATGTGGTGAGAGAGGACATGCAGGTGGTTGGTGTGACAGAGCAAGATGCAGACGACAGGAAGAAATGGAAACAGATGAACCTAATGGGAGCAGCTGAAAGAAGACGAAGAAGAAGAAGAAGAAGGAGAAGAAGAAGAAGAAGATAGCTTATCAGATGAGAAGCTGAAAGCGCAACTGCAAGTGGTCAAATCTCTTTCAGATGATATAAGACTGTTATTTTGTCTTGATAAATGTGCAACAGCAATATTTAAAGTAGGAAAGCTGCAGTACCAAGAAAGCATCAGCCTGGGACAGGAATGTGATTTTAAATGAACAGCAAGAGGAAGTGTATAAATATTTGGGAGTTGATGACAGATCAGCAATAAAACATGAACAGATCCGAATAAAATTTAGTAAGAAATATTTTAGAAGACTAAAATTAATACTGAAAACAAAGCTGATATCTAGGAACAAAGTCCAAGCTATAAACCAATGTGCTCTTCCTGTCCTAACTTGCAGTTTTGGAGTGACTGACTGGCTTCAAAAGGTGTCAGATCAGTTGGACAGGAAAACAAGAAGGATGCTTTATGCTTATCAAATAATTTATAAAAATCAGTGCACACCAAGACAATATATTCCCTGTTCTGAAGGAGGTATGGGCCTCCTCAAAATACATTACATGTATAGATCTGCAATCGTGGGACTCCACACATATCTGCTGACCTCACAAGACCCAAAAGTAGTGAAAGTCTTGAAACATGAGGTGAATAAGTGTAAGATGACTTCCTTGCTTAGTTTAGCAGAAGTATATCGGTGTCAAGCGGGAGTGGAAATCAAGCCAGAAGTAGATAAGAATCAGGCAGCAACTGAATGTGCCAAAAAACAAAAGAAACAATATAAGGTGAAGGGTCAGATGAGAAGGCAAGAAATGTGGAAAATGCATAAATATAGTTGCAAGTACAGAAAACTATTAGAACAACCTCATGTTCATCAGGACTGAACACAGTAATGGTTAAGGAGGGGTGAATTTAAATCAAAAGGCTAAATGTTAATATTGGCAGCCCAAGATAGTGGATTACCTACACATTGTTTTATAAAGTCCATTGAAAATTATGGAGAAACAGACAAATGCAGGTTCTGTAAAACAGAAACAGTCACACATCTTGTTGCTGGCTATGATACACTAATAGCAGATGTATACTGAAAGGCATAATAATGTGGCAAGACTTGTGCCTTGGGGATTATGCAGACATTATAATATTGCAGTAGCTGAAAAACATTGGAAACATGGAGCCACAAAGTATAATAGAAAATGATAAAATTTATGTTACATGGGATCATCCACTGCCAACAGTTCAAAAAATAGATGTGAGAAAACCTGATATAGGAGTTCATGAAAAGAAGACAGAAGTAGCATTGATCATTGAAACTGCTGCATCCCTACATACAGAGAGACATAAAGTCATAAAATAAGATTTGCATCAGAAATGAGGGCAATGTGAAGAAGGGTACCCAGACAGTTCAATAGTAGTAGGGGCAATAAGTCTTATACAAAAAGCATCTGCATTCATGCTTAGATATGTTACCAATACGTATAAGTCAATATGAATTGCAGAAGTCATTACTGGGCACATTGTGGGTGCTGCAAAGAGCCTTTTGATAGTCTTGGCTATTTTAGCCTCATACTTGGCTTTGTTGGAGTTTATCAAGCTCCTGAGTTTTTTTTCCAGTGTCAGGGGCACTAACATTCTGGGAATTACTCCTCTTACTTTGGTTAAAATTATGTTAGTTTTATCTTAAAGATTGTTGATATTATGGTTCTACCTAGTGGGTTTGTTTCTGGAGTTTGCTCTGCTCCAGGGTGCAGCTGCGTCTGTGTGTGTGTGTGTGTGTGTGTGTGTGTGTGTGTGTGTGTGTGTGTGTGTGTGTGTGTGTCTGTGTGTAGTGGATGAAACAAAAAGGCAATAAGCAATCATGTAATTATCTGTCCTAGCTCAGCTAATTGGTTATCACCTATAAAATTCCTTGGCTAACTGACACAAAAGACCTGTTATTAGCATCATTAATGTGCATAGTATAAATCAGTATCCTATTCTAGCTGTTTATTAATAATTCTGTACTTTTATTTAAAATCTGTTTAGTAAGGCAATTACAAAAATATTAGCAATTTGTTTCTGATGGCAATGTTTGGCTGTACACGTGACCACAGATAGGCAAATTCAGTTGCTGATAAGACAGATAATTTTCCAAGGTCATCCACTTACAATTTATCTTTAGTGATTTGTGAAATGGAGATAATTTAGTGCTGTAACTGGTGGTCTAAACTCAGTAATACAGAGCTGGTTATAAATATTGTGTAAGTGACTTTTATTATAAGTGGATATTAGCATGCAGCATGTGCCACAGAAACCTGCCACCAAATCTGTTCCACTTGCCCTATCTGTGGTATAGCCATAGCAAGTACCGCAAACATATAAAAGCTTTATTGTGTCTCTATAAGATAAAATTTACATCCTCATGGTTTGTGATTCATGGTTATTCTGCTGTTAGCAAAGGAAGCTTTCAATATACCCAGCATGAATAAAAATGGTAACTTTACTCAATTTCCTGTTTTTCATTTATTTGATACTACTGTTAGTTTCTCCATTTTTGGTTCCTGAGCTACCATTACCCAGTAAATGAGATTAGGAAATTAGATCATGGTGTTTACAACAACTGCAATAAACTATACAAATACACATAGTTTAATGCATCATTTCACTGCAGTAATACAATTCATATATTTTTTCAGATCAGTTTGTACTCTGAGATGGAATACATTAATCTACTTTGAATGAACTACATTAAATTGTTTGCCCTCTTTTTCATATCTCTAGCTTCAGTTCAGATTATATAACAGAGGGGTGCTACACCATGTTGTCTAAGGCAATGCTGTGTCATAAACAAGCTTACTGTCTCTCCTCTGTCCATATAGTCACATGCATGGCAGAAAAGGAATGCTGCTGTGAATAGTATAACTGAAAAATAACAAGTGACAACATTCTTAGTTGTTCGTATTACAAGAGAAAAACATCACTCTGCACGTTACCAGTCCAACCAAGTAGAAAAATTAAAAAACAAACAGAAAACAATTACTTTAACTGACATTTTTTTTGGGGGGGGGCTGTACTTCTTGTAATTAATTTAATGAACTCCAGAGTCACTGCACCATATCATACAGGAACTTACCTCTCCCAGTGGCCCTTTTCAAGCCACAGAACCGTTAACTGGTGCTGAACATTTGATAAATTACATTCATTCAATTACATCTTACTCACCTGCAGTTTTCCTACTGAGATTGCAGTGAAAGAGCTTTCAGAAAGCCTGCAGCAATACATCTGACCATGACTTATTTGTTGATCTCCGGATTGTTTCCTTCTTAATGAAAACCAATCATTTGTCTGTACAGTAAAATGAATAATTCTCTAATGTCATGTATCTAAATCTGTATTTCTATGTAGTATTTGGATGTAGAAGTTTAACAGACACAAATTGTTTAGCCAGAATGTTTTGAATTTCACCTCATCTTCCAGAGTTCAAAGCCCCCCCCCCCATTCCAAATATCCACTCCTATAAATCAGTTCATATAGTGTTTTGACATTGCACCAGTGACACTATGAAAATTCATGGTGCAGCCAGAAATTGCACATTTGTACCCTAGTCTCATATCTTGTTAATGCTTTCCAAATTAATTATACATCAACCTGAAGTTCTATACTAACGCCTCCCCATAATAATTGCTCTCCCTCTCAGAATAACTGTTCCTTTTCCTGTGTGATGTATCCCATATATATAATTAAAGAAGTAGGGCATAAACAAACTCTCATCATAGAAACCTTTAACTGGAATCCTAGCAAGATGAGACCCATACATCACTGTCAAAATGTTTAGTTTGTTTGCTAGCTCACTTGACCTCTGTCATTCTCTCTCTCTCTTTTTATTTATTTGTTTGAAACTTGCATGCTTTAGTATCACTAAAATTGACAAAGTGTTAACTCCCCCAAATAATTTATACACCACTACTTATATGTTGTTGGCCTGGTTGTACCCCTGCTTAAGTAAAACATTGCTCCATACTTGTTCACAAACTCCATGCCTCTGTAACATAGTTTGGTCATGCATCTGGGTATACTCCATCTTTTAGTTTTAACATCCAATAGTGCAGTATGCCCTGGATTAAGATAATGTTCCTCTTTATTGCTAGTATCTGACCATTGTACTGTGATCACATCACTGGTTCATTTTGCAATAGATCATGTCACCCTGTTGTTATTGCTAGCTTATTTAATGCTCTTATTGGAAAAGAGCAGCTTGCAGCCAGAGAATCTTTAACAATGTCTCGTAATCCAACTATTATCCTATAATCCAACCACTGCAGATGACAATATTGTAACTAAGAAAAAAGGCACATGCATCATCATACAGGGCTGGGCACTGCTAGAAACAATAACAAGTCAGAGTTGAAAATGGAACGAATTTCACCACATGAGCAAAACTGTGAAGTATGTGGCTTCAAAACGTATTGCCTTCCTCCTAGTGCCTCCACTGAAAATGGGTTGTTGATACACTCTATAAGGGGAAGCATGGTCCAAAGAGAACTGCCCTTCATTGTATTCAACATATGTGGGGGAACGGAAAGGGAGTGAATAGGGTATAAACCAAAAAATCTCCCTGGAAAGAAGAACAGATGAGCCAAGCCCCCCCCCCCCCCAAAGCCCTGTACCCTTAGTCAGCATCAGTGTACCTTTGGAATTTTTTTTTTCTTTTTCATTGGTAACTTCAAAATGCCTAAATAATCTGAACAATCTTTAGTTTTTATTCTTGCAACTTTTCATGTTTCGGTGGTAAGTATGCTCAACTCAACTTATCTGCTATGTGCAGTTTCTTGCTTGGTACATATTTCACTTTTCTGTCATCCAAGGATATGTGGACTGTTTCCTCATGAAATGGAATTTATCATATCCATATACTGTTGGTAAGACTTCCTTTACTAACTTAATTTGCATTATAGCATCTTAACGACAGAACCTCTGCAAGTGGGTTTTAAATATTTTAAGCCTTTTCCTCTTCATATTCTACTGTGAATCAAATCCAATGACATAAAAGGAACAAAGTCTTGACTACAACCCAGGTGACCTGGATTAATTTAGATGCTTATGTGTTAGTTAGAACTGGAATAGGAAGGATGAATGTACCCATCCTGTGAGGAGAGGGCAGATAGAGCCGTAATAGGAATGATGGGTGTACCCATCCTGTGAGGAGAGGGCAGAGCGAGCTGTAATGGGAATGATGGGTGTACCCATCCTGAGAGTAGGGGGCAGATACAGCTGGGGTGAGAAGGGTGGGTGTACCTACCCTTTGATATGGGGACAGATAAAGTTGGGATTTTGAGGATAGGTGTACCTATTCTGTCAGGAGGGATCAGATAGACTTGGCATGGGCAGCATTGGTGCACTTATCCTGTGAGAAGGGGGAAGATAGAGCTGGCATTGGGAGAATGAGTATGCCTATCCCCTGGGCAGATGCAGATCAGGCCTACCTTATGCTACATTCCCTAAGAGAAGGGCATGCAATGTAATGATGCCTCTGGGGCAGGTGTTTTGCCCCCATGCCACAAATACAGCAGCCATCATCTTGGATCCATAGAAGTGTGTACTTGGACAGGGGAAGGCATAAGGCTCCCATGGTGATGTGAGTCATAGATAACCTCACCTAGCAGAGGAGTTAGGCCTCATACTATATGTTTTATTTTTTGTGATGATGTGAGGGCTCAAAATACCTACATGGTTGCCTGAATGGTATTCCTTCTGGACAATTTTCACTCCTCCATGTAGCTATGGGCAGAGTATATAGAAAAAACTCCATTGCGAAACTATGTCTTGTTCTAACAACTTTCTTAAAAATATAACTATCATAGAAAATTCAGGTATATATTTTGCAGGATTCTGTAGCATTCTGAAAGACCTCCACAAAATGTACTTTTTTCTATGTCTTTGATTTTGTAAACTGCTCAGGCCATCTGACATTAGACTGTGACAGACGTATTTTAGGCTTGTCACTCATGTTAGATGTTGCTGTTATTTAACTTGAAACTATAAGTTCCTAATCTGTTCTGTATCAGCCTCTTCTTGTGTTCAATTCACTACTAATAATTTATCAGCTATGTGTACAACAGATTCAAAGCCCTCAGTTACATGTACAACAACTTTACGGAATACCTATGCTGCTGATGAATACACAGATATCTAAGGCTCTGTACATTATTAAATGTGTATATATGCACAGATTGGAGCTTTCTTTATTTAGCTTCATCTGCCGGAAACTATAAAGTACTTCTAGTATTGAACCTAACAATATGGCATTATTGTAAACATTTCTTTATCTGTAAGCAGTGGGCAATGTTCACTATTACTTAATTTATGCAGATTATGCTGATGAATATAAAGTGAATCTTGTTTTACAAGAGTAACTATACCATTCAGCCATTACGTTTGCTCTAAATGATTTTAACATCAGCATTTATTTTAACACAATATTCTCATGTAAACTTTCTAACTCTATAAATAAATCAGTATAGTCGTGAAGGACATCATTGCTACGATTCTAGAGACTATTCAAGATTTCAAGCTGTTATGTTACTGTGTAACCAGTACTGAATTCAGTCAGTCTTTGTTGTCACTCTGTGCATTCATTTTACCAATTCTAGCTTCTTACAAACTAAATGACCCAGAATATCAGGAAAATTAACATCTTTAAGTGTTATGACTTGGAACAGAACTTTGCAGTTTTTATATTCCCATGTAACAAGCTGTTGGTCTTACGGTTTTACTCAATGCATTGATTATGTTAATGACATGTACACAACCGTCTTTTCAGTATAAAGTGAATAGTTTAAATTCATCATTTCACATATTACTTCTCACCATTTCTATAAATCAGTCTGACTAACATTTTTGGCACATTGTCAGACTACACTATAACCACTATTTTCATTTTAAAAGTACCAGTAAATAGCTCATTTGCATGTTTCTGTTTGAAAACATGCAAATTAATTTTAACACACTCGTCTTTCCCCCACAGAAATTTAAAAAATGTTTCTTTCTTGCACCGATTCTACAGAATTGATAGGGAGCAGGATGGTGCTTTCTCTCATGCATACAGCCACACATAGTACACAAGGATAGGGAGCAGGATGATGCTTCCTCTCATGCATACAGCCACACATAGTACACAAGGCTTTAATTTAATTGATAGGAAGCAGGATGGTGCTTCCTCTCATGCATACAGCCACACATAGTACACAAGGCTTTAATTTAATTGATAGGGAGCAGGATGGTGCTTCCTCTCATGCATACAGCCACACATAGTACACAAGGCTTTAATTTAATTGATAGGGAGCAGGATGGTGCTTCCTCTCATGCATACAGCCACACATAGTACACAAGGCTTTAATTTAATTGATAGAGAGCAGGATGGTGCTTCCTCTCATGCATACAGCCACACATAGTACACAAGGCTTTAATTTAATTGATAGGGAGCAGGATGGTGCTTCCTCTCATGCATACAGCCACACATAGTACACAAGGCTTTAATTTAATTGATAGGGAGCAGGATGGTGCTTCCTCTCATGCATACAGCCACACATAGTACACAAGGCTTTAATTTAATTGATAGGGAGCAGGATGGTGCTTCCTCTCATGCATACAGCCACACATAGTACACACAGTACACAAGGCTTTAATTTAATTGATAGGGAGCAGGATGGTGCTTCCTCTCATGCATACAGCCACACACAGTACACAAGGCTTTAATTTAATTGATAGGGAGCAGGATGGTGCTTCCTCTCATGCATACAGCCACACATAGTACACAAGGCTTTAATTTAATTGATAGGGAGCAGGATGGTGCTTCCTCTCATGCATACAGCCACACATAGTACACAAGGCTTTAATTTAATTGATAGGGGGCAGGATGGTGCTTCCTCTCATGCATACAGCCACACATAGTACACAAGGCTTTAATTTAATCGATAGGGAGCAGGATGGTGCTTCCTCTCATGCATACAGCCACACATAGTACACAAGGCTTTAATTTAATCGATAGGGAGCAGGATGGTGCTTCCTCTCATGCATACAGCCACACATAGTACACAAGCCTTTAATTTAATCGATAGGGAGCAGGATGGCGCTTCCTCTCATGCATACAGCCACACATAGTACACAAGGCTTTAATTTAATCGATAGGGAGCAGGATGGTGCTTCTTCTCATGCATACAGCCACACATAGTACACAAGGCTTTAATTTAATCGATAGGGAGCAGGATGGTGCTTCCTCTCATGCATATAGCCACACATAGTACACAAGGCTTTAATTGCATCTGCACTGTATTTTTTGTTACAGTGACTTTGTACCTCTTGGTTTACCTTCTTGTCTCCATTACTGCTGCGGTACATTCTCATATGGTCTCTTTTTCATATCCATTATGGTTACAATATAAGAGAATTAGAATTCAAAAGCCCACCAATGAAGCTCAACCAGTCTGACAGCATATTCTTTAGTCTGTAAATTAGTACAGAAGATTATGTCTGTAATCAGTGGTTTGATTCCCTCTGCCTTCATTTGCCTCATGTGGGACAGCAACAAAGTTACATAGCCATACAGCACTCTCGGGCAATTAGAAATGAGTTTGTATCCTTAATGGTCTCCTGGACTGCTAGAGAAATACAGTTCCAAAAGTTTCATTAATTCACTGATTACCTCCTTAATCCAGTTCACGATCACAAAGGAGCTAGAGCCTGTCCCAGCACTCCCAGAGCACAAGGCAAAAGATGTATTCTGGCTGGGGTAACAGCCCATCACAGAATGCACTCATGTGTGTGCTCTCTCTCTCTCTCTCAGACACACACACATACACACACACACACACACACACACACACACACACACACACACACACACACACACACACACACACACATACGGCATACATCAAATGGTGTAGAAAAGGAAATATTATATACCTCTTTCCCTGAAGAAGTGGGACGGATGAAGTATCTGATATGCGGGATCTTGTCTTCCTTCCAGGTCCTCTCCTTTGGTGCCATAATACTTGCACTCAGAGTCACTGGTGCCAGTGTATTTAATTCCATTTCAGTTTTGCTTTTATTTATTTGTTCAACAGCTGAACTTTTAAGCTCAATTATAATTTTTAAGAAGTCATTCAGATAAGATTTTTCCCGGGGGCAAACAGTCACTAAAAGGGTCAAGGGAAGGGCTGAGAGAATAAAAACTCAATGGTTTTGGGGTAGATGAAACACATTTTATAGACAGTTTCACATTCATTGATGTTAGAAAGACAAAGGACTGAATCTAGAAATGTTGCACTAAGTGTTGTTCCTTATAATTTATACAAAAAGCTGTATTATCTGCTTATTTCATATAAAAATGATGTTGCTAGATCACAAGATATGGAAAAAAGCAAGTTAATTTTAGAGAAATGTTTGCAGCAGTCATGAATATGGGTTTGTTTGTAGTAGAGAATGATTTTATTGGTGGTTACAGTCTTTCTGACTGACAGTTAAATTGGTTGTCTGGAAGAGCAGTCTGATAGCACCACCTAATATTATAGTCAGTAAAATTGTTCACTGTCACTCTCTCTTATTATATTTAGGAGGAAGTTCTTGAATGTTCTAATATATTTCAAAATTGTTAAAATTCTACAATTGTAGGCAGACATTTATGTTCAATCCCCACTAAAGCACTTGCTGTACTATGATTATTTATAATATGCAACTAAATGTGCCACAGACAGTACGATTTCATCAGAGAAACGTACAGCAGATATTCATTTCAGCAGAAACAATGGTATTGTCAGACCAGTACCAAAGTCAGTTGGTGCATTGGGTGATATCCCCATCTGACACTCCCCAACACCACCGGTTTGAACTTTAGGACCAAAAAACAAAAGGAAAACTTTCTCTCAGAGCTGAGGAGCAAAAAAATGTCTTTAGGTTCAAGCTAAGCTGAACAATTTTGCTTATCAATAGCAAATAAGAGCTGTGTTCTACAGCTCACTGTGTTGCCATTTTTGCTTACATAAAAATAACGTCTTCAAGCTAAGCAAAGAGCTATTTTATATTGGCATAACAGATCTTTGCTAAGTATCTTCAAACACCTTGCTAAAATGTAGAAGAAATGAACTATACAAGGACCTTGCTAATTTACAAACACTAACTGTAATTTAAGCGGGTCTATATTAGAACATCAAATATTTAACAGTTCGAATCACTAAAGGTCAACCTTTAGTGATTGAACTGTTAAAACATCAAATGTTCAGAAAAAAAATAAAAACAACAAAAAAAACCTAAACGGTGTAGGCAGGGGGGAAAGCCTCCCTGTACCCCACACACCCCGTGCTACTTAAATATACCAACTCTGAGACTGCCCTACATTGAAGTAAACAGAAATCTCCCCTTACGGAGATTTCCGTTTACTTGTTCAATGTTCTGCAATTTTGCTGTTCTCGTGTCGACAATGTCAGATTCAACATTGTTGGCTTTCAAGAATTTAATATAGACCCATTTAGGTAAATGCAAATGTATCGTGGCTGCAGAAATAGTACCAGAAATAGAAGGTTTAGGGACTGAATTATGTCTGCGACTTAACAGAACATGCTGGACAGACAGATATGTCCCAAAGACCACCCCTCCTATGGAACAGACCTCCCATCCATGTGAAGCTAAGTTTGTCTACTACCCAGTTTAAGCACAACATGGACAAGTGGATGAGAATAGGAAATTTATACCAGGCCTGACAGCCCTGTCTCTTATGGACAGAGGTAGCTTATAAATGGCTGGCCCTCAATGTCCTATTTGGATGCAGGACATCATTATTCTTACAGGAAAACTTGTCTAGGCTTAGAAAGGCCCCCCAGGTTGTTAGCCTAGTAACAGTCTATGAATCTATGAAATGATTAGGTACTTGCAGGTACCTAGTCTTACCTATTCTACAGTGATGACAATGTCCCCTAACACCTTCCACCTGATGCTAAGCATCATCCTCTTGACTCATCATTACCACAGGTTTGGGTATTGGGGTGGTTTTGTATGCACACAGCTGAATAATTGTTTTTTTTCATATCAAAGCCTTTCACTGCCTGTGTGTGAAGATAGGTTTGTAGCACTGGGTACCATGGAGTTTAAAAGAGTTATTTATATATCAGATTTACACCATAGCCGTTATCTTTATCTGCTCTCAGCCATTTCAGAGGTGGGGGCAGAACTTTTGCCAGGTCACAACAGATGTAAGGCAGGACTGGAACCAACTATGGATAGCATATTAGGACAAACATGTTTAATCAGCCATACTTATATGCACACTTAGAAAAAAATAACACCTCCAGTTAACCTAGCAGACTAATTTTGAAGTGTGGAATGAAAGCAGAGCCATCATTGTAAGACCATTAAGAGGAAGCATACAAACTACACATGTACAGCATATCAGCTGATACTGATGATGGAACCAGGCTCTATGAGACAGTATAACTATGAGCCACATCACCATGCCTACAACGCATACCAAACTGCTACTCATAAATGATGTTGTCTGTTACTGAAAAATATTAAAATTTCATGTTATGTTTTTCTTATCTGTCACAATTTTGCTCCCTTCTAATAATTACATTCTCTGTGTGGTGTCACGAGTTTTCATTTCTCATTAAGTACTTTCTATGGATGCAGGCATCGTCCACCCTATTCACTATATTACACTGCCAGCGCTATAGCTTATTACTTGGTGATACCGCTGTTAAAAAATGAAAGGTATTTACCTGTGATGTCACTGTCATTTAGAGATACTAATGATAATTTTGATGGTAATACAGACGCAGCAAAAGTAGGATAAGTGCCAGGTAGGTTGATGTTGCGCACATGCAGTATATCAGAGATACTGAAGAGGCTAAATAGAAAGGGGGAAGAAAGGAAGATCCGGTGACTTCTTTTCAGCTTTTTTACTTTTTTTTTATTGCCTGCCTCATTCATTGGGTAATCTTTCTTAAGACTGTTAACTCATTTACCAATCAGTCCAGTACACTGCAGTGTTACAACAAGCAAATAATAACAAAATAATAAAGCGGTATTTTATTATTTTTTGTTATTTTTCTGCTATTGATTCATTACCTGGAATGTCATTCTTCCAGTAAGATACTCATGATACGATGCAATAATGAATGAATCCTCTTATTAAGCAGGCAAGAAAGGTGAAGATTTTAATTTATACTGCATGAACAGATTCAGGTTTCTGAGTATAAACCAACACTTGTAGTAGCACGTAAGCCCATTATTCTTTGATTAAAATATAAAAAATATTTATTTATATTTGCTTAACTGGAAGGTCCTACTGGGTACAAAATAACCCATTTCCCCATCCTTCCATGATCTCTCAGCAATACTCACCTAAGGATTGCTGAACAATCCTTATATCTATAACTCATATATATATATATATATATATATATATATATATATATATATATAGATATATATATATATATATATATATATATATATATATATATATATATATATATATATATAAAACAATAAGTATCCTTTTCTGTGCTTTTAAACTGTTTTTTTGAGTGTATCTGCTTTATTTTCTGAAAACAAAACAAAAAAACAAAAAACAAAAAAATAAGAAGTTATGTACTCACCATAACATTCTATCTGAGTAGGTATCTTCATTTGTCTGCAACCTTTGGGACCTTTGGGATATGGATCCGATCTCGGATCTGAGCCGGCAACTTCTATCACAGCATAGATCCGAGCTCCTAGCTCCTCCCCTTACCCATAATCCCCTGCCTACCCTGACTGACCTCAGATCAAGTTTGCCCCATAGCACAGCTGATAAAAGTGTCCCAAAGGGAACAGATGCTAATAACCTCAAGAACAATCATTTTGGTCAGGGGGAAGGAGGGGGGGATGGTTGCAGACAAATGAAGATACCTACTCAGATGGAACGTTATGGTGAGTACATAACTTCTTAATCTGAAGTAGGGACTTAATTTCTCAGCAACCTTTGGGACAGAGTCCCCAGCTATCTAAATCTTGGGTGGCCTTCATGGAAGGATATTCCGAAGCACCGCAGAGCCAAAGGACGCCCTACCTCGGGAGACAACATCTATTTTATAGTGGCTGATAAAGGTGTGAGATGAAGCCCAAGTGGCTGCGGAACAAATGTCATCCAGTGGAACCCTAGCTTGAAAGGCCGCAGATGTGGCAATGGCCCTAGTAGAATGAGCATGGACTCCTTGAGGTGCAGGCCTTCCCGAGCTCTGATATGCTAAGAGAATACAACTCGAGATCCATTGAGAGAGAGAAACTTTAGAAACTGGCTTTCCGAAATTACTTTTGGCAAAGGAGATAAACAACTGATCGGATTGCCTATGATCAGCAGTTCTATGAATATAAAAACATAGTTGTCTGTGTACGTCTAAGGAATGCAGCTTGTACTCTCCTTTGTTTTGAAAGTTGGGGAAAAACACTGGGAGATTGATAGATTGATTGATGTTCGCTTCTGAAGATACCTTAGGGATTGATCCTGAGGTAAACCCTATCCGGGTGAAAGACCAAATATGGTGGTTTGACACAAAGAGCTTGCAATTCTGATACTCTTTTGGCTGAAGTTATGGCCACCAAAAAGGCTGTCTTCCAAGAGAGAAATTTGAGATCAACCGTGGCCGCCGGTTTGAAAGGGGGACCAGTCAAGGCCTGTAAGACTAGGGATAAATCCCATGGAGGTACCACCTCTTTGACTGGAGGCCTAAGGAGGAAGGTACCCTTGAGGAAGGTCTTACACAGTTTGGAAGTGATAAGAGGGCCAGACTCTTGCCCCACGTGATAGTATGAGATTGCTGCAAGTTGTACCTTGACTGTGGAAGAACTAGTCCCCTGGTGAAAGAGAGAGGTTAGAAAATCTAGAACTGACGTTATCAGGGCTGTAAAAGGGTCTAAACGATGATGTTCTGCCCAAATGGTGAAGCGTTTCCACTTACTCCGATAAACCCTCCTGGTGGAAGGCTTGTGGGCTGCTACAAGAATGGCTTTGACAGGTGATGAGATCCTGGGAGTCCTTATGAGGAGTGGAACTGGAGCAACCAAGCCGTCAGCTTGAGGTTGACCAGGTTCGGAGTCGGAAGATCAAGATGGTGAGAAATGAGATCAGGGAGGGGATCTAGAATCCATGGTGGATACACTAGGTGAGACCATAGGTAAGGGAACCACGTCTGATGAGGCCAAAATGGGGCAATGAGGATCATCTTGCTCCCCAACTGCCTGGCTTTCTGCAATAATTTCAACATCAGGGGAAGAGGAGGGTAAGCATAAAGCAGACCGGGAGGCGAAGCATGAACTAGAGAGTCTCTCGGGGACTCCCCCGGAGGGGGGATGAGAGCGAAGTAATCGTTGCATTTGGTGTTTGCAGGAGAGACAAAAAGATCGCAACAAGGTTGCCCCCATCGGGCAAATACTTGCTCTGCAACTCGAGGGTTGAGAGACCATTCATAAGGAGTCAGGAAAGTACGACTGAGCCTGTCCGCTAGAATGTTGGACCGTCCCGGAATGTGCGTTGCTATGAGAAAGCGGTTGGTGGAAATCGCCCATTCCTACACTCTCATGGCCTCGCGGCAAAGGGGGGTAAGACCTGGTTCCCCCCTGTTTGTTGATGTACCAGACGACTGACATGTTGTCTGTCTGTACTGCAATCGTCCCTACCGGAAGAGAGCTGTGTAGTGCCTGCAACGTCAAAAGCACCACCCTCATCTGTAGGACGTTGATATGCAAAGAGGTCTCTATATCGTTCTATGTGCCTTGGACTGTCCTGCCTGAAAAATGCCCCCCCCCCACCCCAGGCAAGAAGCGTCCGTGGTCACTGTGTCGACTGGCAGTGGTAGTGAGAAGGGACGTCCCGTGTGGAGATTGGGGGACTGGAGCCACCACACAAGCGACCTTCTGCAAACCTTGCTTAAGGAAATGGGATGAGACAGGGGGTTGCAAGACAGGGACCATTGTACCTGAAGGGTCCACTGTAGGACCCTCATGTTCAACCGGGCCAATGGCAGCAGAGGGATTGCAGCCACCATAGATCCTAAAGCCTTCAGGACCAATTCCGCCGAAGGAGTTTGCAGTTGAAGGATGGCCTGCACATGCAACATCAGGTTCCGAAGCCGATCTGGAGTCAAGAACGCAAGCATCTGTCTGGAATCCAGTCTCGCCCTATAAAATCCAACACCTGTGTAGGGATCAGAGAGGATTTGGTCATGTTGATGGTTAATCCTAATAGTGGAGCCAGACTGAGGAAATAATCCCTGCATGAACAAAGTAGATGCCTTGTCGGGGCCGTAAGGAGCCAGTCGTCCAGGTATAGAAAGACCTGAATTCCCTGGAGTCTCAGGTGGGCCGCTATTATCGCTAGGACTTTGGTGAACACCCTGGGGGCTGAGGTGAGGCTGAAGGGGAGGGCCCTGAATTGAAAGTGACTGGCTCCCAGCCGGAAGTGGAGAAACCTCCTGGAACGCCTGTCCACTAGAATGTGATAGTATGCATCCTTGAGGTCTATGGAGCACATCCAGTCATCCTCCCGCAATAAGGGGAGGACGGATTGCAACGTGACCATTTGGAACTTTTCTTTGGGTACCGCCAGGTTTAGGAGAGAGAGGTCGAGGATGGACCTCAAGTCCCCCATCTTTTTTGGCACCAGAAAGAACCTGGAGTAAAACACTGATCCGATTTGATATGGGGGGACGGGCTGGATGGCTCTTTTTTGCAGAAGCTGCTGAATTTCTGCAGCAGCCACCTCCCTCTGACTGGGTGGTACGTCAGGGAGGCCTCTGATTCTGGGGGTTACGATAAAGGGAATTTGGTAACCTCTGGATATAATACGAAGCACCCAGCGATCCATTGTTATGGACCCCCACATTACTAGGTGCCTCGAAAAATGCCCCCCGACTGCCTCCAGAGTGGAGCAGCTGGGTAACCCCTCAGGGGTTCTGCGTGGGCCTCTCAGAGAATGGTTCTCTGGACCCAAAATTCCTGGGACCCCCTCTGCCTCTGGGGCGGCATCCTCCCTGTTCTACTCTGCCACGAGAGGACTGGTTGTCCTGAGCAGACTGGGATTGATGCGATTTTTGGAACCACATCTTCTTCTGACCCTTTTGGTTCTTGGCAAAGGACCTCTGGGACACAGAGAAGCGGACTCTGAAGGCAGACAAAGTCTTCCCACCTTTCTCGCTCTGGACAAGAGTGTCACGAATGGTTTTGCCGAACAGTGCAGAACCATCAAAAGGGGCATTCGCGAATGATGCCTTAAAGGGTCACAGTGACGGAGCCAGGCCTGTCTCCTCATGACAAGCCCGACTCTGCCTGCTCTAGCCGCTCCCTCCGTAGCATGAGACAACAGCCACATAGAGGTGTTAGAAATAGAGCGGAGGGTGGCCATTCGGGAGGAGTACAGATCCTTGTCTCCCTCCGACATGGTCCCTGGGGGGGGAAGCAGCGTATTCCTTAATTAGATCCCGCTGCATCTGAATAACATGTGCCATGTAGTTCAAGGCCCTCATAGAGAAGGTCGCTGAACTGAAGGCCCGCTTCCCAAGATGGTCCATCGCGAGACTCCTTGCTTGGAGGATGAACCATGGGGCTCTCCTGAGCCAACTCTTTCTTGGTGGCTGCAGCCACCAACATGGCATCCACAGGGGGACCTCTGCTCCAGTGTGATCTCTCTGCAGGGGGGCTCAAAATTTTGTCCAGGCGCTTGGGGATTGGCTCTATGGTGTCTGGTTCCTTCCAAGCCCTAGTGGATATGAGATCCACCAAGGGGTCGGGTGGAGGGGACACCCAAGAGGTAGATGGTCCTGCCTCAAATGCCTCAAGGAATACGGACTCATCAGAGGAAGCCTTGGGGGCAGACCACCCACCCCTGATTTTGAGCATTTCCGTGATGTCTCCGAAGGAGACATCCTCAGGGGATGACCTAGGGGAGCCTTCCCCTTCATCTAAGTCCGTATCTTCGGTGAGACTCTCCGGGGAGTCTATGTGCCTCCTCTTGCACTTTGCCTTGTGAGGAACCTCCTCGGGGGGGGCTGTCCAAGGAGTCCTCACGGGCTGTATCTTGTTCCACTGGAACTCCTAGAGGCGCTGAGGCAGGCTGCCCCGAGGGCCGGATGAGGGGAGCCAGGACCAGATGAGAAGGAGTGCGGGAAGGAGCCGAAGCCAGGACCAGAGGCCTGGAAGCACTCAACAGTGCCCTCTCCACCGCAGCAAAAGCCGAGGGGGAGCCACTCTCTGATGGATCCGAGACCCGACTCCCACTCGGATCTGAAGCGGGGATCGGACCTGGTGCCGAGAACGTCGGATCTGAGGGACCAGTGTGCTCCGACCGGGACAGAGCCGAAAGCACACCGAATCCCTCGGATCCGAAGCTCGGCCCACGGCTCGGAGAGGTCGGATCCGACAAACTCGAGGGAGCCGTCGGAGCCGACGTGCCCAGCACGGTCGGCTCCGACCCACCCCCGGATCCAACGTGGTACGGCTCTGAGTGCTCCGAACCCTTAATGCGGGTTGGAGAAGGAGCAACAGTGGTGAAAAAAGGGGTCGAGCTCCCCCCTGGAGGGGTGGAAGGCAAGAGCACTCCCATCTGCATCTGGGCCTGGATGAATCTCCTCATCATCCGGTCCATGTCCGCATCTGACATGCTAAAGGTGGACCTCAAAGAGGCCACCGAGGCCGACCTGGAGTGCTGCCTCGATGACCTAGACGGGGACTGGGTCACCTCCTCCTCGGGTCCCGGGGAGAAACAAGGGGATCGGATCCGAGGAGGAGGAGACCGAGAAGACCTGGACGGAGAAGCCCTCTTGGCGGGCGGGGCCAATGAAGAGTCCTCGGCCCGCCGCTTAAGGTGCTTCTCCCTCCGCTTCTCTTTCCTGGACTCCCTATCCTCCGGAGCCGAAGTGGGAGGTTGAGTCCTGGTCAGAGGAAGGGAGGCAGGAGTGACCGCTACCGGGGGGGTAGCGGTCACCGAAGTACCGGAGGCCGAAGCAGAGTCTGGGGGTAAAAGGCCCGCCAGAACCAGCTTCGACCTCCGATCCTTAAGTGCCCTGGCATTGAACGCCATGCAAATCGCACAGCCCGAAGAGAGGTGTTCAACCCCAAGGCACCTAACGCACCAAGTGTGGCCATCAGCCGTGAAAGCTCGTGACCACACACAGAGCATTTCGAAAAAAATGGCTTTAGGGGCCTCCGACATAACTAAAGTAAAGCACACTCACTAGGCCCCTACACTCAAGACACACACACACGCTACGACCAGTGGGGAGGGAGGAAAAATTTAAATTTAAGCTAAGTAAGCTAAAAATAAGAAGTTTTAGCGTTAAGGGTAAACCTAACACGCACACACAATCACTCAATCAGAAAGGAAGAAAAAAAAATTTTTTCTCACAAAATCGCCAAGATCTCTGGAATCTAGCTGTTGCTTGAAGAGCGGCAAACTAGATCTGAGGTCAGTCAGGGTAGGCAGGAGATTATGGGTAAGGGGAGGAGCTAGGAGCTCGGATCTATGCTGTGATAGAAGTTGCCGGCTCGGATCCGAGATCGGATCCGTATCCCAAAGGTCCCAAAGGTTGCTGACAAATGAATTCAGGGCTGTGTTACAAATCTCTGTGTTTGCCCATACCTTACTTGGATAGAAGGAAGTTTCTGTGCTCAACTGTGAGAGAGGGGAGCTTTGAGCAGCCTATCTGTCCCTGGAGGTGTGGTTTCAGCCCAGAAATTAGTAATTTATTGGCCATTTTGGGCTAATTTCTATCTCTTTCTTTTCCCTGCTATAAATACCGTATTTGCCCGGTTTTGTGTGCTGGGCAGCACCGGTTAGCTAGGGTAAAATTATTCCCGGCTCCACAAAGTCTCCTCTTCAATTTTTCCCTTGCAACTAGACAAACTTTCAACTTAAGCACTCAAGCCATTCATTTTTCAGCCTGGCACTTGCTCAAAACTTATAGCAAGCACTTATAAACCCTAGCACTAGACCCTCCTGTACTGTACAGAAGGACAAGGCTCTCTATTCGATCTTACCAGCCATCCAGTCAAATAGTTCACTGTACCTATCCAGGCATGTCAAAAGGGCAGTTTCAGGTGTACTCTCCAGTCCAACTGGTGAATCCGGGCATTTTGAGGCAATGTTACAACTGTCTCATATACACAGACAACCCCCTCCTCCTACCACCAAACACTAATACATGCGAGAGATGCAGTTATACAGCCAAACTAGAGGCTAAGATCTCTCAACCCAAGACTCGATCAGACAGTTAAGAGGAGAAGGCAAATACTTGCATCACACCACCAGTCTTACATAGACCCATTAAACCAGCACCGGCAAAAAACACACATAAATACATGAAAACATACTCGGAGGCTCTAAATAAAAATCTGCAAAACCAACAGAGATCTCCAAAGCAAACATCCAAGCAACCTCCACCCCCCAACACAAACCATGAAACACATACTTCACAAAACCAGTGTGCCAAACAATCACAGCCCTTAAGGCAAAATAACATACCTAACATACTAGTAACAGGTGACTCTATGGTCAGGCACACTGACTTCCCACTCACTAGGCTGAATAAGGAGAAGGTTACTGTTAGCTCCCTGTTGGGTGCCAGGATCTGCCACATAACACAAGCACTCAGGTCACTCCAGAACAAGTACAGATATGACTCTTTCATTGTTCATGTTGGTGTGAATGACCTGAGCCGTAACTTCCTGGACTACATGAAGAGAGACATGGAAGAGCTCTCTGATCACGTAGCCCAGGCCAGTATGACCCTGACCCTGAGTAGCATCCTGCCCTCACCAAGAATGATACCACGGTATAAAGAAAAAATTCTCGAGTTCAACAATTGGCTAAGTTTCTGGTGTCATTCAAAGAGGATCCAGTGTCTGTCCACCTGGGATGACATGCTCGACAAGCCACGTTGCTTCGCTAGAGACAGCTTGCACCTGTCACCCTTAGGCTTTCGAATACTGGCCATGGCTCTTGCCACCCCCATAGTGCCTTTTTTAGGCAAGGCTCAAAAGACAAACTCACTGCTGTAAATAGCACAAGAAACAAAAAACTGAGGGTAATGCTACTGAATGCCAGAAGTCTAAACCTCAAAATGCATGCACTCAAGGCACTCCTCAGTATGGCGAAAATCTATATATGTGCAGGAACAGAAACCTAGTTTAAGGCTCCAGAGAGCACCCCAGCACTACCAGGCTACAACTCATACCATACATTTTGGCCACAAAACACAAACCGAGATACAAAAGGCGGGGCATATCCATATTCATCAAGGATAACCACACCTCCAGGTTAGTGGCACAGCACGATGCTTCAGAGATCATCCACGTGCAACTAACAATGGGCAAAACTGCAATTCAAATTGTAGCTTGCTACAGATCACCCACCATGTCCCAGGACCCCCATTCTGCATTTCTGGAAACACTGGGAAACATAAAGGTCCTACCAAACGCCCTAATATTGGGTGATTTCAATTATCCAAATATTAAGTGGGAGAACTATTCAAGTACTAACTCCCTTGCCCATATAAACTCAAACACCCTGGTTCAACTGGTCAACACTCCCACCAGAGGTGACAACATATTGGACCTGGTCATCACCAACATGGGTGACTGGTGTTCCACACCAGAGGTCAACCCCTTGCTGGTTAGATCTGACCATAAACAAATCACTTTGGATATCCATATTCCGCCCCCACCCCCGGACAAGAAAACCACCATGAAAAACTTTTCAAAATCAAACTTCATGTTACTTAAGACCAAGGTGGAAAGTTTCAAAGCCCCCATGCTGAAGGATGACACTATCCAAGCTGCAAAATCCTTTACTAATGCATTCTACGGGCAGCTACAAGAATGCATGGATCGCGCCATCCCAAGCAAAACCAAGACTCACTCCTCCAAGAAATGGAAACCAGTCTGGTGGACTCCTGCCATAAACAAGCGATACAATAGAAGGAGGAAACTAGTACAGAAAGGAGAAAAATCCCAAGAAGGGAAGACATCCCTGATCAGTATCAGCAAGAAACTATGATCCCTCATAAAATCATCCAAGGTGAGCTTTGAAAGAAAAATTGCCATGGTCTCCAAAGATAACCACAAAGCATTCTTTAGCTATGTCAAGAATCTAAGTGGCAATGCTCAGATCTGCTCAGAGTTAGTGCAGAATGGCACAAAATACACTGAACCGACCAATATCACCAACATCCTGGCAAACAGGTTCAGCACAAACTTCACCCCCTCTCACCCCCAAAAGGGCCTATAACCATACCAGAAGAATGTAGATTCCCTGAAATCACAGACATTCAGGTTAAAACAGCCCTCTCCAAAGCCAAAAACACAGCATCAATGGGACCAGATGGTGTCCAAGGCTGCATCCTACACAAGCTCAAAGATGAACTAACCCTCACCTAAACACACTGTTCAGACTCAGCCTCTCCACAGGCTACATACCCATAGAGTGGCACACAGCAATAGTTATTCCACTCCACAAAGGTGGAGCCACAACAGACCCCGGGAACTATCACCCTATAAGGCTGACTAGCTTGGTCTGCAAGGCTATGGTGCGCATCATCATGGAACTCATTATCAGAGACATTGAGAACCTCCAAATACTGGACCCTACCAAGTCTGGCTTTGTTAAGGGCAGATCATACCTCCTAAACCTGGTGGACTTCTTTGAGACAGTTACCAAGGCTATAGATGAGGGAAAGGTGGTACACACAGCCTACGTAGACCTCGCTAAGGCCTTCGACACCATTCCTCATTCTGGTATTTTAGACAAGCTCACCAGCTTGAACATAAACCCTTACATCACAAGATGGGTTGCCAACTGGCTCACGGAGAGAACCCACATGGTGAGAGTTGCGGGAGCTAGGTCCGACTCTAAACCGGTTATAAGTGGCTTTCCCCAGGGCTCAGTCCTAGGACCTCTCCTGTTTGGCATATACTTCTCAGAGGTACAGACAAGCACAGGAGGACTATGGCTGACCAAGTTCGCAGACGACTGCAAACTAGGGGCTATAATTGAATCTCCGGCTGACACAGACATCCTCCAAAAGGGTCTCACTGAGATGTATACCTGGTGTCAAAATCATGGCCTCAAGCTAAATGCCAAAATGTGCATAGTCATCCCCTTTGGAAAAAACAAAGTACCCACAAACTACCACATAGGTGGTAGTCCCCTAAATATGGAAGACATAATAAGGGATCTGGGGACCTAAGTAAATAGCAATCTCACCTTTGATAATCAAATTGCCAAAGTGGTTAGAAAATCCTTCGACTTGGCCCACCTAATCACAAAAGGGTTCACATCCAGATCAAAAGAGGTCATTGTGCCCCTCTACTCTTCACTCATCAGACCCATCATAGAGTACAACGCCCCATTTGGGATGTATCTTACAAGACACCTGCAACAGCTGGAAAGACCACAGAAGTAACTCACCAAGAGGATCACTGGCCTCAAACAGATGCCCTATGCAGCTCGACTGAAGAAACTCCTGTTGTACTCGGTTGCATACCGCCTACTCAGAGGTGATCTCTGCCTGACATACAAGGCCATGTCCAACCCAGAATTGATGGGCATGCTCCACCTAAAGAAAACCTTATCACCTTGAGCCACACGCTCTGGGGATCTAAACCTCACCACAACAATAAATAGGACATGCTGGAGGGATAGATTCCTGTCCCAGAGACTTCCCACACTTTGGAACAAGATCCGAGTATACATTAGGCAGAGCTCCTCACTAACACTCTTCAAAAGAAACCTTGACGAGTGGATGGGAAACAGAAAGTTTACCTCGGGGATCACTTCAGTGGCTCTGCTGGACAGAGGCACAGGGAACTAATCTAAGGGGGTGGCAAAAGCCAACACATTCTGGTTAGGCTTATAAATGCCTTCGGGCAGATAGCCTAGTACCAACCTATGAACCTATGAACAAATATTCTTATTGATTTTCACAAGTACATTTAAGATAATGACATAATAATGTAGAATGACATTTACCATTCCAATCTTCCATTTTTCACATCCTAACATAATAGTTTTCCTTTTATGTGCTTTGATTTATTGCCCCACATTCAGGAAAATAACCCACCATAGCTGTTTATTGCTTCTTAGTAAGTAACCACACCCCTTCTTTGTACATACCTAATAGAAAAATATAACTTTTAATACCATGAACTTGTTTCATATGACATAGGAAATATTCTCCACTTTTGTAATATAGCTTGCATCTTAACCAAAATGTTTTCTCATTATTTTTTGTCTATTGCTTCATCCCCAAAAGCAATTCTTAAATCAAAAATGTGTAAGAATAAAAAGGCACCCTTTCTGTCAAATCCAGCTCCTTCATTTTTATCTTGATTCTCAGCCACAACTTCATTAATATATCTCCTACTATTATGAAGATCTGTTTGAATATTTCTGGAATGTCCACATATAAAAGCATATTGCATGTGTAAGTTAAAATCACTAGAATTTTCAGTTGTATATCTGTTTATAATATGTATATAGAGAGCACTTCTGTCAAATTCCACACTTTATTAATAAAGGTGTTCCAACAAAGCCATTTATTTGTGGTCATACACATGGATGACCATAAATTTCTGTTAGCCATGATACCATTCTATTGCTAAACACTAATTTCTCTAGTTTGTGTAACAATGAACCATAATGTATGGAATCATGTGGCTTTATGATATGCAGGACAAGGGTCTACTACAAATCTTTGCATACCATTAGCTTGCAGCATACTTTCCTGCTGTCCCTCATTGGTGTTGGTAAGTGACCCAACTCCCACCACCCTGATCCATATGCAGTACTAATAAACTATTTGCCCCTTAAAGAACCCTTACCCTGAAAACATCTTATAAACACTTCCTAAACCTAAAATCCCCCTCCTTTCCCAAACCCTAACACTGAATCAAGTCCCAATAGCTCTTTAAAACTAAAATGATCTTCTATTCCCTACCCCTAACTCTTAGCCGACTCCTGATTACTGCTTAAAACTAAAATCCCTCTCCCTAACCTTAACTTTGGACCAACTCATGAAGATTCCCTAAACCTAAATTCCCCCTCCCTAACCTTAGTCTTGTGCTGAATCCTGGTCACTGCCTAAACCTAAATGTCCTTGCTTCCCTAAACCTAAAGCCCCTCCACACTATTTCCCTTCCCCACTTACCAGTTCAGTGATGAGAGCTTCATTGCCTGTGACCACTGTGGACGCTACATCCCTGAACTCATGTTCAAGTTCAAGCAGCTGCTTGGCCACTTGAGCTCATGGGTGCGAGTTCGTGGATTTCAAAAAGCTAGTGTATGACTGGCCTGAAAAAGTCCCACAGTTTCTACTGTAGCCTCTCTTCTCCTCCTAGCTGAAGTTGTCTCATATATTCTTTTTTTAATCACAACACTCCCGATACTCCTAAACCATAAATAATAGCTTGAAGTTTAACAGGTAAAATTTTAACTAGTTGATCTTGATTTCTCTACTGCATCATGTATGCCGAAATTTTATGATCACAATTCAACAAAGAAATTGGTCTTCAGTTTTCTAAATATGTTTTCCTAGCCTGTCCATATCATGTTTAACATAAAGCTTAGCAATGATCAGTGAGGGAGGTTTTTACACCTGAAGCGATCCATTCATTAAACAGCATTAACAATTTGTCAAATTGTAATTGTTTCAACTTTTTTATAATAATAAAAAAGGAATGTTATATTTTCTTGTTGTATAATTAACATTGGCATATTTAAGGCTAATTTTAAATCTAATAAATCAAAATGTTTGGCCAGTTCTTGTCACTTTATTTACTTCTTGTCAGCATACATTCCCATGTCTTTAATATCTCTTACACTAACATTTTTAATGGAAAAATTTACTTTTTTCATAGTATCACTAATGTGCCTTAAATACTGTCCAGGAAATATTTTCAGAATATCCACGTGACTTGTCTTTTTTATGTTCTTTAAAATGAATTGGTCACATATTAACATGTTATTAACATGTTAACATGTTTTCAGTTCCTAAGCTGATTTGACCATATAGTTTTTTTCTGCTTATAATGCTTCCTTTATTCTTCAGTAATACAACTAATGCCTTTGTCTTCCAAGATGGCTTGGTTAAATTCATGTATTAGCTTGCCAAATTCATCTGCCTCTTTCCTTATCTCTTTATCCATCCTCCCAATATATTCTGCAATGTATGTATTTTATAGTAAACACCACCATTCCAAACAATTTTGAAACAATTCTATCTCCACATGATTTTGACAGTCTCTGGTTAACTAAAACTGATAGTTTCTCATGTAAGTCTTCCCTTAGCTTAAAATACCTTTGATTATCTTGTTCATATATTTTGTCATTCTCCAAGTTTCCTACTAATGCCTTATGACTTGGGAATACATTTCCCATAATTTCTGTTTTTGTTCAAATCACTAATAGTAAAAATGCAATCCTAATAGCTAAATTCCCAATGAAGTAAATAGGTTGTCCAAGTGCCTAGAACAGAATGTTTTTCTTTAGGAAGGCCTTGATGCTTTGTAATATCTGATATCCACATCTTCTGTTTTCCTTTTCTTTTTTATTGCTTTCAGTCTGGAATTAAAATATTATTCAAGTGTACTTTGTACATGTAACCATGTTTCATTTTTATCCCGCAACTCTTTCCTTTTGACTAAACTAGTACAGATACACATATTAATTATTCTCTACCTGTTACCTCTATTTTCTATATCCATTATCAAAACTATCAATATTCTTCCTGGTGCAGTTACATTCACATATGGAATACAAGCAATACGCAATAAAATAAAAGAGATTACCCCTAGAGCACAGGTCTGACCCAAACAACTACAATCCAATACCTCAAACAAACCAAATTAACAATATTGCTCATTATTAAAAATGTTACTAATATCCTGAAAGATATAAACATAAAAAACAAATTGCTTGGCACAGTTTGCAATTACCCACCTGTGAGCATTTGATATCCAACCATTAGCATTATTGGAAAAAGATAATATTTTGTGTATCGATCTCTTTTCAGATATTTTCTTTGTTTTTAGGTGCATTCATTTATCTTACTGTTTCCCCTTCTAATACATTATTATTATTTTTCTCAGTGTCACTGGCCAAAGCAGCTTAACTTTGGTAATAAAGAGTGCTTTTAGCTGAGTACAGTCACTCTGAAAAAACTCCAGATTACTTGTATTCAACCATAGAACTTAATCACTTCAACTTCAGATTAGTTGGATCCAACCCTGGGACTTAATCACTTTAAATTTAAATTACTTGGATCCAACCCTGGGACTTTATCACTTTAACTTCAGATAACTTGGATCCAACCCTAGGACTTTATCATTTTAACTTCAGATTACTTGGATCTAACCCTGGGACTTTATCACTTTAACTTCAGATTACTTGGATCCAACCCAGGGACTTTATCACTTTAACTTCAGATTACTTGGATCCAACCCAGGGACTTTATCACTTTAACTTCAGATTACTTGGATCCAACCCTAGGACTTTATCACTTTAACTTCAGATTACTTGGATCCAACCCTAGGACTTTATCACTTTAACTCCAGATTACTTGGATCCATCCCTAGGACTTTATCACTTTAACTCCAGATTACTTGGATCCAGCCCTAGGACTTTATCACTTTAACTCCAGATTACTTGGATCTATCCCTAGGACTTTATCACTTTAACTCCAGATTACTTGGATCCAGCCCTAGGACTTTATCACTTTAACTCCAGATTACTTGGATCCAGCCATAGGACTTTATCACTTTAACTCCAGATTACTTGGATCCAGCCCTAGGACTTTATGACTTTAACTCTAGATTACTTGGATCTATCCCTAGGACTTTATCACTTTAACTCCAGATTACTTGGATCCAGCCTTAGGACTTTATCACTTTAACTCCAGATTACTTGGATCCAGCCCTAGGACATTATCACTTTAACTCCATATTACTTGGATCCAGCCCTAGGACTTTATCACTTTAACGTCAGATTACTTGGATCCAACTCTGGGACTTTATCACTTTAACTTCAGATTACTTGGATCTATCCCTAGGACTTTATCACTTTAACTCCAGATTACTTGGATCCAGCCCTAGGACTTTATCACTTTAACTCCAGATTACTTGGATCCAGCCCTAGGACTTTATCACTTTAACTCCAGATTACTTGGATCCAGCCCTAGGACTTTATCACTTTAACTCCAGATTACTTGGATCCAGCCCTAGGACTTTATCACTTTAACTCCAGATTACTTGGATCCAACTCTGGGACTTTATCACTTTAACTCCAGATTACTTGGATCTATCCCTAGGACTTTATCACTTTCTTTTACATTTTCATTATTATTATTCTATTTACTGTTTCTGGGCAATCCACCCAAAAAGGATCCTTCCAAAACCTAGTGCACATTTTATCAAAATTCTGTTTAATAAGACTTTTTTGATCACACTCTTAACATGTTAAAATGTCACAATTTATAGGTTCATAGGTTCATACTAGGCTATCTGCCCTAGGGCATTTATAAGCCTAGCCAGAGTATGTTTGGCTTTCGCCACCCATTTTAAATTAATTTTGCTATGTCCTTTTTCGAGGTTAGTATACTGTGCCTCTGTCTAACAGTGACACAGAAGTGATACCCGGGGTAAACCTACGATCCCCATCCACTCATCAAGATTCCTCTTGAAGAGAGTCAATGAGGGACTCTGCCTAACCTGGACTGGGATTTTATTCCAGAGTGAAGGGAGCCTCTGGGTTATGAATCTGTCCCTCCAGCATGTCCTATTTATTTCAGTGCTGAGGTTCAAGTCTCTCAAGCGTGTAGCTCAATGGGATTTGGATTTTTTGAGGTGCAGCATGTCCCTTAATTCCGGGTTGGACATGGCTTTATACATCAGGCACAGGTCACCTCTGAGCAGGTGGTATGCCACTGAGTAGAGCTGGAGTTTCTTTAATCGGGCAGCATATGGCATCTGTTTGAGCCCTTTGATCCTCTTGGTGAGGTACTTTTGGGGTCTTTCCAGTTGCTGCAGGTGTTTGGTAAGGTACATCCCAAAAGGGGCATTGTACTCGATTATGGGCCTGATGAGGGATGAGTAAAGAGGCACGATGACCTCCCCTAATCTAGATGTGAATCCCTTCATGATTAGGTGGGCTATATAAAATGTTTTTCTAACCACTTTGGCCAAGTGGTTGTCAAATGAGAGATTGCTATCAACTTGGGTCCCCAGGTCCCTAATTACTTCTTCTGTACTTAATGGATTACCACCTATGTGGTAAGTTGTGGGCACTTTGTTTTTGCCAAAGGGGATGACTATACACTTTTTGGCGTTTAGCTTGAGCCCATGGCTCTGGCACCAGTTGTCTTATTCTATGAGGCCCTTTTGGAGGATGCTTGTGTCAGCTGGAGAGTCGATTATGGCACCCAGTTTGCAGTCATCTGCAAACTTGGTCAGCCACAGTCCTTCTGTGTTGGTCTGTACCTCCGAGAGATATATACCAAACAAGAGAGGTCCCAGGACTGAGCCTTGTGGGATGCCAGTTGTAACTGGTTTGGAGTCTGACATGGCTCCAGCAATTCTAACCATGTGGGTTCTGTCCTTGAGCCAGTTTGCAATCCATCTATTGACATAGGGGTTTATATTTAAGCTGGTGAGCTTATCTATAATGCCCGAGTGAGGTATTGTATCGAAGGCTTTTTCAAGGTCCAGGTAGGCTGTGTGGACCACCTTCCCTTCGTCAGTGGCCTTGGTGACTGTTTCAAAGAAGTCAACAAGGTTTAAGAGGCAGGATCTGCCCTTAACAAAGCTGAACTGGGTAGGATCCAGTGTCTGTAGGTCCCCAACATCTTTATTTATGAGGTCCATGATGATCCTTTCCATAGCTTTGCAGACCAAGCTAGTCAGGCTTATGGGGCGATAGTTTCCAGGGTCCGTTGAGGCACCACCTTTGTGGAGAGGGACCACTGTTGCTGTACGCCACTCTTTGGGTACATATCCTGTAGTAAGGCTGAGATTGAACAGTAGTTTTATGTTTGGGTTTAGCTCTTCTTGGAGTTCATGTAGGATGCAGCCTGGGACACCGTCTGGTCCCATTGATGCTGTGTGTTTTGCTTTGGAGAGGGCAGCTCTTACCTGAGCATCTGAGATGTCAGGGGCAGTACTCTGCTGGGATAGATATTTGCCCTTTTGGTGGGGGAGTTTGCACTGAACCTGTCAGCTAGGATGTTGGCAATGTCTCTGGGTTTGGTGTATTTGTCATTTTGGACTAATTCTGAGCATATCTGGGAATTCCCACCCAGGTTCCTAACATAACTAAAGAAAGCCTTGTGATTATCCTTAGTGTTCTGTGCAATTTTTCTCTCGAAGCTGGCCTTAGATGATTTTATGAGTGCCCTTAGTTTTTTGCTAATACTGATCAGAGATGCCTTCCCTTTTTGGGATTTTGCTCTATCATGTAGTAGCTTCCTCCTTCTATTGTATAGTTTGTTTATGGCTGGGGTCCACCAGACAGGACGCCTGCCTTTGGAGGATTGGGTCTTGGTTTTATTTGGGATTGCATGATCCATGCATTCCTGAAGGTGTTCATAGAATGCATTTATAAAGGATTCTGTGGTCTGGGCTGTATTTTCCACAGGCCCGGGGGCTTTGAAGGATTCCACCTCGGTTTTGAGGAGTGTGAAATTTACTTTAGAGAAGTTTTTCACTGTGGTTTTCTGGGCAGGGGGTGGGGTCGGGATGTGATTATCCAGTGAGATCAGTTTATGGTCTGATCTTACCAGTGAGGGATACACTTCTGGTCTGGAGCATAGAGTCCCCATGTTGGTGATGATCAGGTCCAGTATGTTTTCCCCTCTTGTGGGAGTGGTAACAAGTTGTTCCATACATTTGAGTTTATGAATTCTAGGAACCTTTGGGCTAGGGTGTTGGAGCTAGAGTAATGCTCCCAGTCTATGTTTGGGTAGTTGAAGTCGCCCAATATAATGGTGTTTGGAGAGACCTTCATATTTTCCAGTGTTCTCAGGAAGGCTGAGTGGGGTTCCTGGATTTGGGAGGGTGGTCTGTAGCAGGCTATAAACTGGAAGGCAGTTTTACCCACTGTTAGTTGCACATGGATAGTCTCTGATGCTTCGTGCTTTGCCATCAACCTGGAGGTGTGGGCATCTTTGATAAATATCAATACTCCCCCTCCTTTTGTGGTTCGGTCCAAGTTTTGGGGCCGAAAAGCATGGTATGAGGTATAACCTGGTAGTGCTGGGGTGCTCTCGGGAGCCCTGAACTAGGTTTCTGTTACTGCACAGATATCGATGTTCTCCATGCTAAGGAGAGTTTCAAGTGCGTGCATCTTGAGGTTTAGACTTCTGGCTTTGAGTAGCATTACTCTTAGTTTCTTATCCCTTGTGATACCTATGGAGGTGGGTTTATCTTTTGAGCCTTGCCTAAAAAAGGCACTATGGGGGTAGCAAGAGCCTTTGCCAATATCCAAAAGCCCAGGGGTGACAGGTGCAAGCCGCCCCTAGCGAAGCATCGTGGCTTGTCGAGCATATCATCCCAGGCTGACAGGCATTGGATCCCCTTTGAATGACACCAGTACTTAAGCCAATTGTTGAAATTGATCATCTTGTCTTCATATTGTGGCATCATTCTTGGTGAGGGTAAGATGCTACTCAAGTCAGGGTCATACCGGCCTGGGCTACATGCTCAGAGAGCTCCTCTATGTCTCTTTTCATGTAGTCCAGGGAGGTACGTCTCAGGTCATTCACACCAGCATGGACAATGACTGAGTCATATTTGTACTTGCCTTGGAGTGACCTGAGTGCTTGTGTTATGTGGCGGATCCTAGCGCCCGACAGGCTGTTCACCGTGACCTTCTCCTTGTTCAGCCTGGTGAGCAGGACGTCAGTGTGCCTGACGATAGAGTCACCTATTACAAGTGTATCAGGTGTGTTGTTTAGCCTTAAGGGCTGTGACTGTTCGGCACACTGGCTTTGTGAGATATGTGTTGCACGTGTTTTGTTTTGGGGTAGCGGTTGCTTGGGTGTCTGCTTTGGAGGTCTCTGCTGCTTAGGCAGATCTTTATTTAGAGCCTCCAAGTATGTTTTTGTGTGATTAAGTGTTTGATTTGCTGTCATGGTAGGTCTATGTGAGACTGGAATTGTAGTGAGTGTGGTTTCCTTCTCCTCCTGACTGGTTATGCCAGTACTGTGCTGAGAGAGCTTATCCTCCAGTTTTGCTATATGGTTGCATCTCTCACATGTGTTGGAATTTGTTGGGAGGAGGAGAGGGTTGTCTGTGTACATGAGGCAGTTGTAACATTGCCTCAAGATTCCCAGGTTCACCAGCTGGACCGGAGAGGAGATTGATAACTGACCTTTGAACATGCTAGAATAATATTGGGAATTCCTTTATAATTGAAAACAAGGGCCAATGGGGAGTGAGGGTGTAGTGCTTTTAATTTTTAGTGCTGACTTATATAATTGCTTTAGTGAGCAAGTGCCAGGTAACTTAAGTGCAATGTGTTACAGGTAACTTATATGCAAAAACGACAAACAGTAGCTTTCTTTCAAGTGAAACAAGGAAATAAGTACAGTAAGCAATGCAGATATCACTAGGGATCCACAGAAGCGCTGAGAAGCCGTGTTTTAGGTGGAATTAGCGTTCCAGGGAAATAACAAGCAAACAAACAACAAGCATACAAACAAAGCTAGATTCAGCAGGCCTGGATCTAGTCTATGCTACAGCAAACAAGGTGTACCAATTTCAGTAAGAAACAGTTCAAATATGCAGGCACTATAAACCTTTAACCAGAAATTCCCAGCTCAGAAGGTGCAGAGTCCAACCTCTCCTCCCACAAGAGTGCAGACCACGAACCTTCTTAATGTAAAATAACTGGCCTGAAGCCCAAGTGCATAAACCAGAACTAATGCACTTTAGGAATAACAGACACTGAGCCCTCAATCAGCAGTTCCCAACTTAGAAGGATGTAAGCTACCTGTCCTGCCACCACAGTGCAGGCCACAAACCTTCCTAATGTAAAACAACTGGTCTGAAGCCCAAGTGCTTAATCCAAAAGACTTAGAATGATAGCTACACTTTAATCAAGTTACTACCAAGCTGTAATAAATACAATTGAATACTTTAAAGAATGCCTGGATTAGTGCTCAAGTTATACAAATAAAGCTAGATTCAGCAGGCCTGGATCTAGTCTATGCTACAGCAAACAAGGCACACCAACTTCAGTAAGAAGCAGTTCAAATATGCAGGCACTATAAACCTTTAACCAGAAATTCCCAGCTCAGAAGGGCAGAGTCCTTACCTCAAATAAAACTGTACTTTGTTTGCTCTTTATATATTAGTCAGTATCTACTATTACGTACAAATACTCCATTATCCATGTGTTCTAAATGTCCATCCAATTCAAACACTTCTACATTACCTTCCCAGTTTATCGTTTATTTTCTCTGAACTATGCACAGCTTCACAATGTTTCAGCAATTGTATATGCATGTATTCTTCTGTTAAATATATAGTTTTGAACCAGATTTGAACCTTCTGTTTTCTACTTAGATGTAAATCATGTAATGCAAAGTCTAGTCACGGTGCTCAACATGACTTTGTCTCAAAGTTTTATACTATAGTTTGAATGCTGTTTCTGATTCTAAACAAAGATTATAAATTGCTCTCATATTAAATTATTGAATTGTCACTCTCTGTGGAGCTATTATTTTATTCCAAAAGTTTTAGAAATCCATGGGGATCCCCTCATGAAGAAATCTAAAGATTAATAAGAATTTCCGTTAATTCAAGCAAGTTTCCTACAGCAGCATGCAGCCCTTGTTTTTCTACCCTGCAAACAACATATGATCTTTCTGTGTCTGGGAATTGCTGATTGCAGTCAAGGTAAGTTGCTTTTCTTTTCCCAGACCACCATTTTATCATGTATAAGTAAAACAAACTCCAATCAGAAGAAATAGATCAAGATTTGTGGTAAAATGACTGAACTCTACCATATTTTCAGTAGTCATTTTTTTTGCCCCTTTCACATCTTCCCAATGGCACTGCTACTCAGTGCCACATGCTGTAGAGGTCTACCAGCTACTGCTAACCACTGGACATATTCCATATCTACTGGGGTGAGTTGTGGAACCTAAGATCATCATGGGGTCTTGGCCATCCAGATTCTGTTTATGGTATTTTTGCTTTTCCTATGCCCTACCCAATCCCCCCTTTTCCCTATGTTCATTAAGACCTGGGGCTATTCCCCTTATTTGATCATGCCTCCCCTTAAGGACTATTATCAGTGAATACCCTCCCTCCTGGGATGGTCCTACCCATGCCTGAGACACCCAAAACCTTAGTCAGTAGTTCCAATTTTATCCACAGTTTTATACCATCATGTCTCACTCAAGGAATCTTCTGCATTCTGTACATCTGTCTCTAGTAACTGCTGTGTCCTCAGCTAAAAGGAAATAAATTAGTCACAATCACCTCCTCCCAACCTGCGTTTGCCTCCTGCTTCCCTAATGTGTTAACGGTTGCCATTGCATCACTAGTACTAGCAGTAAGTTTATTGTTTCAGCTGGAGGTTGCTACAGTGTATTAAAGCACACATAAGAGACATACAATTATCAAAAACTAAAATTACATAAATATTTACTTTATCTCACTAATTCTTAAATGTAACAGCTGATTTTCCTTTTCTATAATTCTTGTTAATCCAATTTGCCATTCCAAAAATAACATTAGAAAAAGATGTCATAAACAAGATTATACATAAATCTTCCATTACCCTATTCTTTAAATGTTTACTAACTCTTTTTCCTTTATTTATTTATTAATATCACAAAAAACAGAGAACAAGCACTAACTTTCTTTGTACAGCATGCCAAATTTATAATGTTTAGTTCATTTTCTTTATGGCATCTATTATTTAAAACATTACGCTCAAATAGCTTGCATGTGTATTATAATTAAATATTTAAATATTTCTGTTTTCAATTAAATCCAAACAATTAATTACAGAAATCAGAATATCTGGTATGTTTATTTTCTATCTTTCTTTTAATCTCTATTCTTTATTAATTAGCTTTCTTAGATGAGGAATATAGATCTTATTTATTTGGATGTCCTTTTTTTCAAGATAATTTAGTCTGTATGTTATGAATATTTGTTTAACCAACCTGATAATATCTAAATTATACATTGTTTAAATTCCTTGTTTTTCTCATTTTTCTTTCCCAGCTTGTCCAACCATGACTTGCCTTTAAAATGAAAATCCCTGATGGTTAGAACTGTCATTTCTATAATCTCTTCCTCTAAACAAACAATATAAAATATTTCCATATTAAAATGAACCAGAGCTCTCATTTGTTGAATTGTCACTCTATGTGGAGATATTATTTTTAACAAAAGTGGTAACAATCAAATGGATTCAAATTCTTTGCAAATATAAACCTTGGAAAATGGTGTGGCATAATAGGTTCATAGGTTGGTACTAGGCTGTCTGCCCAAAGGCATATATTAGCCCAGCCACGTTGTGTGGAATTCACCACCCCTTTAGTAGTTCCCTAGACCCTTGTACTAGCAGCTAGTACCCTTGGCCCCTATCTAGTAGTGCTGTTGGTGTGATCCCCGGTGTGAACTTTCTGTTACCCATCCACTCATCAAGGTTCCTCTTGAAGAGTGATAGTGAGGGGCTCTGTCTTATGTAGATCGGGACCCTGTTCCATAGTAAGGGAAGTCTCTGCAAAGGGAATCTGTCCCTCCAGCATGTTCTATTCATTGTTGTGTTGAGGTTTATATCCCTAGAGCATGTAGCTCGAGTAGATTTGGTTTTGCTAAGATGGAGCATGTTCAACAATTCTGGGTTGGACATGGCTCTGTACGTTAGACAGAGATCGCCTCTAAGAAAGCGGTATGCAACAGAGAACACTTAGCTTTTTCAATAGTGCTGCATAGGGCGACTGTTGGAGGCCAGTAATCCTCTTGGTTAGGTACCTATGTGGTCTCTCCAGCTGCTGGAGATGTCTAGTCAGGTACATTCCAATTGGTGCATTGTACTCAATAATGGGTCTGATGAGGGAAGAGTAGAGGGGCACCATTACATCCTTAGATCTTGATGCAAACCCTTTCGTGATCAGATGGGTCACATAGAAGGATTTTCTAACCACTTTGGTAACATGCTTATCAAAGAAAGCTGACTATCTACTTGGGTCCCTAGATCCCTTTGTTCTTCATCAGATTTCAGGGATTACTTCCTATGTTGTAGTTTGCGGGTACTCTGTTTTTTCTAAAGGGGATTACTATGCATTTTTTTGCATTTAGCTTGAGACCATGGCTTTAACACCATGCATCAGTCTCATTTAGGCCCTTCTGGAGGATCTCCATGTCAGCCTGAGACTCTATTATAGCACCCAGTTTGCAGTCATCTGCAAACTTAGTCAGCCACAGCCTTTCCGTGCTTGCCTGTACTTCGGAGAAGTATATGCCAAACAGGAGGGGCCCCAGGGCAGAGCCCTGAGGCACACCACTCGTTACTGGTCTGGATTCGGACATAGATCCTGCTACTCTTACTTTATGGGATCTGTCTGAGAGCCAGTTTGTGATCCATCTTGTGACGTAAGGGTTTATGCACAGGCTGGTGAGCTTATCAATAATACCTGAATGGGGAATGGTGTCAAATGCTTTAGCAAGGTCAAGGTAAGCCGTGTGTACCTCCTTTCCCTTATCTATAGCCTGAGTAACTGTCTCAAAGAAATCCACCAGGTTCAGGAGACATGATCTGCCCTTGACGAAGCCGAACTGTGTGGGGTCAAGCGACTTGAGGTTCCCAATCTCTCCATTTATGAGTTCCATAATGATTTGCTCCATAGCCTTACAGATCAGACTGGTCAGGCTTATTGGTCGGTAGTTCCCAGGGTCAGTTGTGGCTCCACCCTTGTGTAGCAGGACCACCGGTGCCATGCGCTATTCTATGGGCACATATCCTGTGGAGAAGCTGAGACTGAACAGGGTATTAAGATGCAGGGTTAATTCCTTTTGGAGCTTATGTATGACACAGCCTGGGACACCATCTGGTCCCATGGAGGCAGTGTTTTTAGCTTTAGATAGAGCCTTGTTAACCAACTTAATAACATATACATATTTGTCATTAAATTTCCTCTTATTTATGACCCCTATATTTCAACTCAAAATGATATTATAAAACAAATGTACATTTTATTGCAGACATCAATGGTTTAATACATTTTCCTTCTAATTTTGTATTTAACCTATATAGATTACATATCTGTCTTTCAGTTTTGTATCACAAATAATCAATTTTTAAGGTCTATTTGCCAGTATTTTCAAAAATACTGCTAAATACTGTATATGTTTCACTTTCTCCATATTTGTCATTTACATAAATATAACTTTTTATGTTATTAAGATTAAGGATCACATACAATTCTTTTTTTATTAATTGTTAGAATAGCCATCTTTAAATATCCCTCTTTTCTTTCACATTAACTCTAATTTTGTAATTCTATTAATCTTTGATGAAAACTATTTTTCTTTACATCTTTATAAACCTGCATAAATATATATTAAAAAACACAGTGCCAATATCACCTTTTGATCTCCAGCTGATGAGAGAATTGCCTTGCTTTACATATTTTGACATGAAGCTCATATCAAATAACTCTTTTATAACTGATATTAAAACTGGGGAAAAGCTCTCTCTCATTATTCCCAGAGTATATTTCTATTCACATTATCAAAGCAGCTTCCAAATCTACACAAGGAGTAACTAGGCCTTGATTTCTGTGCTTGACATATTTTTCTGTATAGTAATTTAATAAGCAATAACTTTGAGTTGCCAATATTTGATGAACATCTGTAAATTGGTATTTAAGATCCCCTGTCCTATTTATTTATTCCATTGGTTGTTACATAATAACAGTAGTAAATATTTTAAGTAAAAAATCTAACAATGTCATAAGTTGATAGTTATTCAGATCTGATTTACTCCCATTTTTAAAGATGTGACCTGTTATGCTGTCTTTCCATGAAGTGGAATCGACCCAATTTGTTTTATATATATATATATATACATATATATTTATATATATATATATATATATATATATATATATATATATATATATATATATATATATATATATATATATATACATATATATATATATATATATATATATATATATATCTCATAAAATCTACTTTTAACTACACAGTCCATTTTCCTACTAATTTATTATAATGGTCACTTACTATTCTGTCCAGGTCTGTGGCTTTATTGTTTTTCAGCCTTAACATTATTTCCAACATTTCCTTACAGCTGAATTTGCGTGCACATTCCATTTTCCTTATTTTGTAATATACATTGTGTTATTCTTTTCTCCTCCTTTCTTTTAAATGTATTTCTTGCATAATTACTCCAGGTTTTTACATATATATAATATTTTGATGACCATCTTTTTTCATGCCTACAGACATTAATCTTCTTTTACAGTTAACCATTATAGCCAGTACCAGTAACTCCCACATAGTCTCACTGAATTATTTTTTCTGTTTATCATTTCTTTATATTCTCTCCTTGTGTATTTAAATGCCTTCACCTCTCTAGATTTTAAACAACGTATTATGCTTACCATTATTTTTTTATGTGCTTTATATTCTTGATCAAAACATTTTAGAAAATCCTCTTGTCCTTACTTATTGTTTCAGGTGGATCCTCTTGTCCTTACTTATTGTTTCAGGTGGATCCTCTTGTCCTTACTTATTGTTTCAGATGGATCCTCTTGTCCTTACTTATTGTTTCAGGTGGATCCTCTTGTCCTAACTTATTGTTTCAGATGGATCCTCTTGTCCTTACTTATTGTTTCAGATGGATCCTCTTGTCCTTACTTATTGTTTCAGGTGGATCCTCTTGTCTTTACTTATTGTTTCTGGTGGATCCTCTTGTCCTAACTTATTGTTTCAGGTGGATCCTCTTGTCCTTACTTATTGTTTCAGGTGGATCCTCTTGTCTTTACTTATTGTTTCTGGTGGATCCTCTTAATCTAACTTATTGTTTCAGGTGGATCCTCTTGTCCTTACTTATTGTTTCAGATGGATCCTCTTGTCCTTACTTATTGTTTCAGATGGATCCTCTTGTCCTTACTTATTGTTTCAGATGGATCCTCTTGTCCTTACTTATTGTTTCAGGTGGATCCTCTTGTCTTTACTTATTGTTTCAGATGGATCCTCTTGTCCTTACTTATTGTTTCAGGTGGATCCTCTTGTCCTAACTTATTGTTTCAGATGGATCCTCTTGTCCTTACTTATTGTTTCAGATGGATCCTCTTGTCCTTACTTATTGTTTCAGGTGGATCCTCTTGTCTTTACTTATTGTTTCTGGTGGATCCTCTTAATCTAACTTATTGTTTCAGGTGGATCCTCTTGTCCTTACTTATTGTTTCAGATGGATCCTCTTGTCCTTACTTATTGTTTCAGATGGATCCTCTTGTCCTTACTCATTGTTTCAGATGGATCCTCTTGTCCTTACTTATTGTTTCAGATGGATACTCTTGTCTTTACTCATTGTTTCAGATGGATCCTCTTGTCCTTATTTATTGTTTCAGATGGATCCTCTTGTCCTTACTTATTGTTTCAGGTGGATCCTCTTGTCCTTACTTATTGTTTCAGGTGGATCCTCTTGTCCTTACTTATTGTTTCAGGTGGATCCTCTTGTCCTTACTTATTGTTTCAGATGGATCCTCTTGTCCTTACTTATTGTTTCAGGTGGATCCTCTTGTCCTTACTTATTGTTTCAGATGGATCCTCTTGTCCTTACTTATTGTTTCAGATGGATCCTCTTGTCCTTACTTATTGTTTCAGGTGGATCCTCTTGTCCTTACTTATTGTTTCAGATGGATCCTCTTGTCCTAACTTATTGTTTCAGGAGGATCCTCTTGTCCTTACTTATTGTTTCAAATGGATCCTCTTGTCCTTACTTATTGTTTCAGGTGGATCCTCTTGTCCTAACTTATTGTTTCAGATGGATCCTCTTGTCCTTACTTATTGTTTCAGGTGGATCCTCTTGTCCTTACTTATTGTTTCAGATGGATCCTCTTGTCCTTACTTATTGTTTCAGGTGGATCCTCTTGTCCTTACTTATTGTTTCAGATGGATCCTCTTGTCCTTACTTATCATTTCAGGTGGATCCTCTTGTCCTTACTTATTGTTTCAGGTGGATCCTCTTGTCCTTACTTATTGTTTCAGATGGATCCTCTTGTCCTAACTTATTGTTTCAGGAGGATCCTCTTGTCCTTACTTATTGTTTCAGATGGATCCTCTTGTCCTTACTTATTGTTTCAGGAGGATCCTCTTGTCCTAACTTATTGTTTCAGGTGGATCCTCTTGTCCTTACTTATTGTTTCAGGTGGATCCTCTTGTCCTTACTTATTGTTTCAGATGGATCCTCTTGTCCTTACTTATTGTTTCAGATGGATCCTCTTGTCCTTACTTATTGTTTCAGGTGGATCCTCTTGTCCTTACTTATTGTTTCAGGTGGATCCTCTTGTCCTTACTTATTGTTTCAGGTGGATCCTCTTGTCCTTACTTATTGTTTCAGATGGATCCTCTTGTCCTTACTTATTGTTTCAGGTGGATCCTCTTGTCCTCACTTACTGTTTCAGATGGATCCTCTTGTTATAACTTATTGTTTCAGGAGGATCCTCTTGTCCTTACTTCCTGTTTCAGATGGAGCCTCTTGTCCTTAGTTATTGTTTCAGGTTGATCCTCTTGTCCTAATTTATTGTTTCAGATGGATCCTCTTGTCCTTACTTATTGTTTCGGGTGGATCATCTTGTCCTTACTTACTGTTTCTGATGGATCCTCTTGTCCTTACTTATTCTTTCAGGTGGATCCTCTTGTCCTTACTTATTGTTTAAGATGGATCCTCTTGTCCTTACTTATCATTTCAGGTGGATCCTCTTGTCTTTACTTATTGTTTCAGGTGGATCCTCTTGTCCTTATGTACTGTTTCAGATGGATCCTCTTTTCTTAACTTATTTTTTCAGGAGGATCCTCTTGTCCTTACTTATTGTTTCAGATGGATCCTCTTGTCCTTACTTATTGTTTCAGGTGGATCCTCTTGTCCTAACTTATTGTTTCAGGTGGATCCTCTTGTCTTTACTTATTGTTTCAGATGGATCATCTTGTCCTTACTTATTGTTTCAGGTGGATCCTCTTGTCCTTACTTATTGTTTCAGGTGGATCCTCTTGTCCTTACTTATTGTTTCAGGTGGATCCTCTTGTTGTTACTTATTGTTTCAGGTGGATCCTCTTGTCCTTACTTATTGTTTCAGGTGGATCCTCTTGTCCTTACTTATTGTTTCAGATGGATCCTCTTGTCCTTACTTATTGTTTCAGATGGATCCTCTTGTCCTTACTTATTGTTTCAGGTGGATCCTCTTGTCCTCACTTATTGTTTCAGATGGATCCTCTTGTCCTTACTTATTGTTTCAGGAGGATCCTCTTGTCCTAACTTATTGTTTCAGATGGATCCCCGTGTCCTTAGTTATTGTTTCAGGAGGATCCTCTTGTCCTAATTTATTTTTTTCAGGTGGATTCTCTTGTCCTTACTTATTGTTTCAGATGGATCCTCTTGACCTTACTTATTGTTTCAGATGGATCCTCTTGTCCTAACTTATTGTTTCAGATGGATCCTCTTGTCCTTACTTATTGTTTCAGATGGATCCTCTTGTCCTTACTTATCATTTCAGGTGGATCCTCTTGTCCTTACTTATTGTTTCAGGTGGATCCTCTTGTCCTTACTTATTGTTTCAGATGGATCCTCTTGTCCTAACTTATTGTTTCAGGAGGATCCTCTTGTCCTTACTTATTGTTTCAGGTGGATCCTCTTGTCCTCACTTACTGTTTCAGATGGATCCTCTTGTCTTAACTTATTGTTTCAGGTGGATATTTTTGTCCTTACTTATCGTTTCAGGTGGATCCTCTTGTCCTTAGTTATTGTTTCAGGAGGATCCTCTTGTCCTAACTTATTGTTTCAGATGGATCCTCTTGTCCTTACTTATTGTTTCAGGTGGATCCTCTTGTCCTTACTTACTGTTTCTGATGGATCCTCTTGTCCTTACTTATTCTTTCAGGTGGATCCTCTTGTCCTTACTTATTGTTTAAGATGGATCCTCTTGTCCTTACTTATCATTTCAGGTGGATCCTCTTGTCTTTACTTATTGTTTCAGGTGGATCCTCTTGTCCTTACTTACTGTTTCAGATGGATCCTCTTGTCTTAACTTATTTTTTCAGGAGGATCCTCTTGTCCTTACTTATTGTTTCAGATGGATCCTCTTGTCCTTACTTATTGTTTCAGATGGATCCTCTTGTCCTTACTTATTGTTTCAGGAGGATCCTCTTGTCCTAACTTATTGTTTCAGATGGATCCTCTTGTCTTTACTTATTGTTTCAGGTGGATCCTCTTGTCCTTACTTATTGTTTCAGGTGGATCCTCTTGTCCTTACTTATTCTTTCAGATGGATCCTCTTGTCCTAACTTATTGTTTCAGATGGATCCTCTTGTCCTTACTTATCATTTCAGGTGGATCCTCTTGTCCTTACTTATTGTTTCAGGTGGATCCTCTTGTCCTTACTTATTGTTTCAGGTGGATCCTCTTGTCCTTACTTATTGTTTCAGATGGATCCTCTTGTCCTTACTTATTGTTTCAGGTGGATCCTCTTGTCCTTACTTATCATTTCAGGTGGATCCTCTTGACCTTACTTATTGTTTCAGGTAGATCCTTAGGATCCTCTTGTCCTTACTTATTGTTTCAGTTGGATCCTCTTGTCCTTACTTATTGTTTTAGGTGGATCCTCTTGTCCTTACTTATTGTTTCAGATGGATCCTCTTGTCCTTACTTATTGTTTCAGGTGGATCCTCTTGTCCTTACTTATCATTTCAGGTGGAACCTCTTGTCCTTACTTATTGTTTCAGATGGATCCTCTTGTCCTTACTTATCATTTCAGGTGGATCCTCTTGTCCTTACTTATTGTTTCAGGTGGATCCTCTTGTCCTTACTTATTGTTCCTGGAGAATCCTCTTGTCCTTACTTATTGTTTAAGATGGATCCTCTTGTCGTAACTTATTGTTTCAGGTGGAGCCTCTTGTCCTTATGTATTGTTTCAGGTGGATCCTCTTGTCCTAACTTATTGTTTCAGGTGGATCCTCTTGTCCTTACTTATTGTTTCAGGTGGATCCTCTTGTCCTTACTTTTTGTTTCAGGTGGATCCTCTTGTTCTTACCTATTGTTTCAGGTGGATCCTCTTGTCCTTACTTATTGTTTCAGGTGGATCCTCTTGTCCTTACTTATTGTTTCAGGTGGATCCTCTTGTCCTTACTTATTGTTTCAGGTGGATCCTCTTGTCCTAACTTATTGTTTCAGGTGGATCCTCTTGTCCTTACTTATTGTTTCAGGTGGATCCTCTTGTCCTTACTTATTGTTTCAGGTGGATCCTCTTGTCCTTACTTATCATTTCAGGTGGATCCTCTTGTCCTTACTTATCATTTCAGGTGGATCCTCTTGTCCTTACTTATTGTTTCAGGTGGATCCTCTTGTCCTTACTTATTGTTTCAGATGGATCCTCTTGTCCTTACTTATTGTTTCAGGTGGATCCTCTTGTCCTTACTTATTGTTTCATGTGGATCCTCTTGTCCTTACTTATTGTTTCAGATGGATCCTCTTGTCCTTACTTATTGTTTCAGGTGGATCCTCTTGTCCTTACTTATTGTTTCAGATGGATCCTCTTGTCCTTACTTATCATTTCAGATGGATCCTCTTGTCCTTACTTATTGTTTCAGGTGGATCCTCTTGTCCTTACTTATCATTTCAGGTGGATCCTCTTGTCCTTACTTATTGTTTCAAGTGGATCCTCTTGTCCTTACTTATCATTTCAGGTGGATCCTCTTGTCTTACTTATTGTTTCAGGTGGATCCTCTTGTCCTTACTTATTGTTTCAGGTGGATCCTCTTGTCCTTACTTATTGTTTCAGGTGGATCCTCTTGTCCTTACTTATTGTTTCAGATGGATCCTCTTGTCTTTACTTATTGTTTCAGGTGGATCCTCTTGTCCTTACTTATTGTTTCAGATGGATCCTCTTGTCCTTACTTATTGTTTCAGATGGATCCTCTTGTCCTTACTTATTGTTTCAGATGGATCCTCTTGTCTTTACTTATTGTTTCAGGTGGATCCTCTTGTCCTTACTTATTGTTTCAGGTGGATCCTCTTGTCCTTACTTATTGTTTCAGATGGATCCTCTTGTCCTTACTTATTGTTTCAGATGGATCCTCTTGTCCTAACTTATTGTTTCAGGTGGATCCTCTTGTCCTTACTTGTTTCAAGTAGATCCTCTTGTCCTTACTTATTGTTTCAGGTGGATCCTCTAGTCTTTACTTATTGTTTCAGATAGATCCTCTTGTCTTTACTTATTGTTTCAGGTGGATCCTCTTGTCCTTACTTATTGTTTCAGGTGGATCCTCTTGTCCTTACTTATTGTTTCATGTGGATCCTCTTGTCCTTACTTATTGTTTCAGATGGATCCTCTTGTCTTTACTTATTGTTTCAGGTGGATCCTCTTGTCCTTACTTATTGTTTCAGATGGATCCTCTTGTCCTGACTTATTGTTTCAGATGGATCCTCTTGTCCTTACTTATTGTTTCAGGTGGATCCTCTTGTCCTTACTTATTGTTTCAGCTGGATCTTCTTGTCCTTACTTATTGTTTCAGATGGATTCTCTTGTCCTAACTTATTGTTTCAGGTGGATCCTCTTGTCCTTACCTATTTTTTTCAGGTGGATTCTCTTGTCTTACTTATTGTTTCAGGTGGATCCTCTTGTCCTTACTTATTGTTTCAGGTGGATCCTCTTGTCCTTACCTATTGTTTCAGGTGGATCCTCTTGTACTTACTTATTGTTTCAGGTGGATCCTCTTGTCCTTACCTATTGTTTCAGGTGGATCCTCTTGTCCTTACTTATTGTTTCAGGTGGATCCTCTTGTCCTTACTTATTGTTTCTGGTGGGTCCTCTTGTTCTTACTTAGTGTTTCAGGTGGATCCTCTTGTCCTTACTTATTGTTTCAGGTGGATCCTCTTGTCCTTACTTATTGTTTCAGGTGGATCCTCTTGTCCTTACTTATCATTTCAGGTGGATCCTCTTGTCCTTACTTATTGTTTCAGGTGGATCCTCTTGTCCTTACTTATCATTTCAGGTGGATCCTCTTGTCCTTACTTATTGTTTCAGGTGGATCCTCTTGTCCTTACTTATTGTTTCAGGTGGATCCTCTTGTCCTTACTTATTGTTTCAGGTGGATCCTCTTGTCCTTACTTATTGTTTCAGATGGATCCTCTTGTCTTTACTTATTGTTTCAGGTGGATCCTCTTGTCCTTACTTATTGTTTCAGATGGATCCTCTTGTCCTTACTTATTGTTTCAGATGGATCCTCTTGTCCTTACTTATTGTTTCAGATGGATCCTCTTGTCCTTACTTATTGTTTCAGGTGGATCCTCTTGTCCTTACTTATTGTTTCAGGTGGATCCTCTTGTCCTTACTTATTGTTTCAGAGGGATCTTCTTGTCCTTACTTATTGTTTCAGATGGAGCCTCTTTTCCTAATGTATTGTTTCAGGTGGATCTTCTTGTCCTTACTTGTTTCAGGTGGATCCTCTTGTCTTTACTTATTGTTTCAGGTGGATCCTCTTGTCCTTACTTATTGTTTCAGGTGGATCCTCTTGTCCTTACTTATTGTTTCAGATGGATCCTCTTGTCTTTACTTATTGTTTCAGGTGGATCCTCTTGTCCTTACTTATTGTTTCAGATGGATCCTCTTGTTCTTACTTATTGTTTCAGGTGGATCCTCTTGTCCTTACTTATTGTTTCAGGTGGATCCTCTTGTCCTTACTTATTGTTTCAGATGGATCCTCTTGTCCTTACTTATTGTTTCAGATGGATCCTCTTGTCCTAACTTATTGTTTCAGGAGGATCCTCTTGTCCTTACTTATTGTTTCAGGTGGATCCTCTTGTCCTTACTTATTGTTTCAGATGGATCCTCTTGTCCTTACTTATTGTTTCAGATGGATCCTCTTGTCCTTACTTATTGTTTCAGGTGGATCCTCTTGTCCTTACTTATTGTTTCAGATGGATCCTCTTGTCCTTACTTATTGTTTCAGGTGGATCCTCTTGTCCTTACTTATTGTTTCAGATGGATCCTCTTGTCCTTACTTATTGTTTCAGGTGGATCCTCTTGTCCTTACTTATTGTTTCAGATGGATCCTCTTGTCCTTACTTATTGTTTCAGGTGGATCCTCTTGTCCTTACTTATCATTTCAGGTGGATCCTCTTGTCCTTACTTATTGTTACAGATGGAGCCTCTTGTCCTAATGTATTGTTTCAGGTGGATCTTCTTGTCCTTACTTGTTTCAGATGGATCCTCTTGTCTTTACTTATTGTTTCAGGTGGATCCTCTTGTCCTTACTTATTGTTTCAGGTGGATCCTCTTGTCCTTACTTATTGTTTCAGATGGATCCTCTTGTCTTTACTTATTGTTTCAGGTGGATCTTCTTGTCCTTACTTATTGTTTCAGCTGGATCCTCTTGTCCTTAATTATTGTTTCAGGTGGATCCTCTTGTCCTTACTTATTGTTTCAGATGGATCCTCTTGTCTTTACTTATTGTTTCAGGTGGATCCTATTGTCCTTACTTATTGTTTCAGATGAATCCTCTTGTTCTTACTTATTGTTTTAGATGGATCATTTTGTCCTTACTTATTGTTTCAGGTGGATCCTCTTGTCTTTACTTATTGTTTCAGATGGATCTTCTTGCCCTTACTTATTGTTTCAGATGGAGCCTCTTGTCCTAACGTATTGTTTCAGGTGGATCTTCTTGTCCTTACTTGTTTCAGGTGGATCCTCTTGTCCTTACTTATTGTTTCAGATGGATCCTCTTGTCCTTACTTATTGTTTCAGATGGATCCTCTTGTCCTTACTTATTGTTTCAGGTGGATCCTCTTGTCCTTACTTATTGTTTCAGATGGATCCTCTTGTCCTTACTTATTGTTTCAGGTGGATCCTCTTGTCCTTACTTATTGTTTCAGATGGATCCTCTTGTCCTTACTTATTGTTTCAGGTGGATCCTCTTGTCCTTACTTATTGTTTCAGATGGATCCTCTTGTCCTTACTTATTGTTTCAGGTGGAACCTCTTGTTCTTACTTATCATTTCCGGTGGATCCTCTTGTCCTTACTTATTCTTTCAGATGGATCCTCTTGTCCTTACTTATTGTTTCAGGTGGAACCTCTTGTTCTTACTTATCATTTCTGGTGGATCCTCTTGTCCTTACTTATTGTTTCAGATGGATCCTCTTGTCCTTACTTATTGTTTCATGCGGCTTCATTTTCCTTTCTCATTTTATTTATTTTTTTCCATTATTAAAGCCCTTCATGTCATTTTCTACTTGAAAATTAAAATGATCATGTTACCATCTATATTCCATGTTTAAAATAAATATATTGTTGAAATTTGCTACATCATTCACTATTACTGATATACCTTAACTTAATATAAGTACTACCCAATTTCTTAACATTATTGCAGATATGCAGATTGAGAACGGGTGGCTACTTTGCACATTGGGTGTTAGTGCATTATACACTAACATCCCACATTGGGCAGGTTTGGCTGCCTTAGAGTTTTGGCTTACTCAGACCTCTTTCTATGATCCTGGGTTAACACCTTCCTATTTTGTCTTACTGAGCATGTGTTGAATAAAAATATTTTCTATTTTGACAATTTGTGTTATTTACAGTTAAAAGGGACAGCAATGGGGGAGTCCTTTACTCCCATTTATGCTGACCTTTTTATGGGATATATAGAACATAATTTGATATATGATGCTAGTCACAACATTTATTTAGAAGCCATTTTATTTTTATTTATTTTATTTTATTTTACATTTGTTGACCGGGCTAGTCCAACTGGATACATGTCCATTTTCAGTAGAGGCCCCGGGAGATAAGCTCCAGTTACACTATTAATTCAAAAGAGATATAAAAAAAATGAAATACATTGTCAATAGAGATTAAACATCAAGATCTTCAGTAGAAGGTTTACAAAAAACAATGCAGTATTACAAGAAACATATTTATATAGGAAAGGTTTGACAATTATATAGAAGTCTAGGAACAAGAATAGATTCAGACTAATAATTAAGGTTGTTTTTAAAAGTAAATGCTCAAAGTAACAAAAACAACATGAAGTTAGTATATATACAAAGTGGAAACATATGTGGTCTCAGCAAGCTGATTATTACAGAAATATGTATTCTGTGGTGGTTACCTGAACAGGTGAGACTGGATATCAAAGTAAGGAGGCGTACTATCAAAATGTAAGGGTATTAGGAGGAAGGAAAAACAGTAAGGATAAATGCGGGGGGGTGGGTGTTAGTCTGGATTAGTACATGGGTATAGCCATTGAGATTTAAGAAGTATTTTTAGTTGCTTTTTGAGGAGTGGTAATGATGTAAGAGATGTTAGTTTGCTGGGTAGCCTATTCCAGGTTTTCCCTACAGAATTACAGAAAAGAGAATCACCTGCTTTGTTGTAAGATTTTTGAATGGATACTAGTAATTTATCTGCTGAGTGAAGCGTAGTAAGATTTTTGTAGGGGGTGATGAGGCTACATTGAATAGGAGTATTACCTGGATGATACAAAGTCTTATAGGTGATAATAAGTTGTTGAGATTGTAGCTGGATTTGCAGTTCTAACCACCCTAGCTGTTTAAGATTTGACATCTGGCATCGCTATTTGGATGATTGTTGGCTGGTTTGGCATTCGGACAAAATGTATTTGCAAGAATTCATGGAGTATTTAAATGAAAATAAGTGGGGGGGTTAGGTTTATGGTCAATTGCCATCCTCAGACCATTACTTTTTTGGATGTGCAGGTTAATGTGCTAGATGAGGGGACATTAAGCAGCACTGTATATAGAAAATACCTACAGTTTAACAATTTTCTCCATGCCACCAGTTGCCATCCACAACATGTAATAAATAATATTCCTAAATCACAATTCTTAAGACTTAAGATAATTTGTTCTAGGGTGGCTGATTATGATACACTTGCTAAGAATATGACACATAGGTTTCAAATGCATTGTTATTCCAATCAAGTTATACAGAAAGCAGCAACCTCTGTGCAATGTATTGATAGACAACAGGCTTTAAAATATCAGGACAAAACCCATACACAAAATATGCCTATTAGAGTTATTATAAACTTTGGTTATAATACAAGTTTTTTGTAAAATACTATATATCGACATTGGGAGATGGATGATAGGATATCCGGGTTGTTACTAGAGAGGTGCAGGTTTTCTTACAGGAAAGGTAAGAGTTTGAGTGGGTGGTTCAATCACCATAAGAAAGGGCATAAATGAGGTAGGTTGGACATACAGAGGAGATTGGATGGTAGTCCGTTAATAGGCAGGCATCCTTGTGGGAATTGTAGCTTTTGTAAGCTAGTCCCGAAACAGAACATTTTTACCTCCTCAAATTGTTCCAAAGTATTTGATATATTGATTTTTGGTAATTGTAACAATGATTGGGTGATATATTTAGCTAAGTGCACCTGTCCAGCTTTTTATGTAGGACAGATCTCACGCCCATTCAAACTAAGAATATCAGAACATCTTACTGATATTAAGTTTAAGAGAAGTAGTAATGCTTTATACAAACACAGTATTAAACACCCTATGGCTAGATACACATTTACCATTATAGATAGAATGTATAAGAATGCAAGACCACGTGAGGGTTTCCATCCACTTTTAAATTTTAAGGAACGTATGTGGATAGTGAAATAAAGAGTATTGTTTACACCTGATTTAAATGAATTGTTATAAAGCACCAATAAGATTGGATTTGTTTTTGCATAAATGCAGTCATGTAATAGGTACATTTAAGTTAGCACTGATGAAGGCTATAAGCTGAAACCGGTATGCTGTTTTCACCCTTAGTGGTGTTGGAAGTTTATTTTGTGTTTTTTGGTTAATGGAACTTTGTCTTATTAAGTAATCTTTCACTAGTGGCTATATGGAGTACTGGCTGCTTTCATTTGGGACTTGACTTTTTTGAGCCTTGCACCATACCGTACTTGTATAGGGTTTTGTACACTAATGATCCCAGTTATTCTCATTGGGGTAGATATATATATATATATGGTTCTACCTCACATGAACAAAACCCCAAAACACCGACAACGCAATCACCGAAACCACATAACCGACAGTACAAAAACATGAAATCCCACATGCCCAACAACGAAATAACCGACGGTACACAAACACGAAACCTCATACACTGCACACACCACAATCAACAAACAAAACACATTCCCCGTCCAAAAACCACATACACAACACAAGCACACCAAAATCCCTACAAACCCACACTAAACCTCACATACACAACTACCTACAACCCTAACCCAAACCCTAACCCTAAGGTCCGTCACTACCGCACACTTACCTGGCCCGCTCCCTAACCCTAACTCACTTATCCCGCCCCTAACCCAAACGCAATCACTACTGCACACTTACCTGACCCGCTCCCTAACCCTAACTCACTTATCCCGCCCCTAACCCAAACGCAATCACTACCGCACGCTTACCTGACCCGCTCCCTAACCCTAACTCACTTAACCCACCCCTATCCCCACAGACCGTCAATATCCACACTTACCTTACTCGCACCCTAACGTCCGTCACCGCATACTTACACAGCCTTTTCCCATGTCGGCATCCTCGGCGTCGGTGCTTTCATCCGTCGGGTCGGTCTTCTGCACTGTCGATCTTCTGGGTCCCATCGCGTCGGTCTTCTGAGCTGTCAGTCTTCTGGGGCTCGCGATTTCCGTGTCGATGTTCCGGCGTGTCGTTTAAGTGAGGTAGAACCATATATATATATATATATATATATATATATATATATATATATATATATATATATATAAAATTATTAACCATGAGATGGGTAAGGTCAATCTATCATCAAATGGGATAAGTTATTTCAAGCACCAAAAGAGAAATTGGCAAGGCTGAAAAAGGGCTGCATGGCCAACTAGCCTAGTACTTACAATGAACCTATGAACCTATTTGAGACAGTGAAGGATTCCCTGTCTTTAGAGGGGTAATTAAAGTTTCCCATGGTCAGGTTGTTAGGTTGGATGTTAAGTGTCTCCAGTAGGTCCAAGCATGTACTGTGAGTTTCTTGGCACATGGATGATACCCTATTGCTGTCTAGGATATGGTAGAAGATGTTGTCTATGGTGATCTGCATATAGAGGAGCTCCAACATGTCATCCTGTTTGACCACCCTGGAGGTTTGCTTGTTAATGATGTGTATTGAGACACCTAACACCTTTTGACCTTGTCTGTGCAGCTACTGATTTAAAAGTGTGGGAGCTCTGAAATCTTGCACTGCCTGGGTTCTCTCTGCTGCTTTAAACCATGGGTCACTAACTGCATGCCTGAGGAGGGCTTACAGGAAGTAAAACTTTTTTTTTTATTTAAGCTCCTGGCATTGAGCAGTAACATCTTGAAGTTCATTTGAGTTGATTTTATTTTGTTGATAGGTTTGCCAAATTGGCATTGCCTAAAAAAGGTAATATGGGGGTCAATAAAGTCTTAGTCAGTATTCGAGAACCTCCAGGAAACAGTTGCAGGCCAACCTTGGCAAAAAACTTGGTGTGTTAAACATATCCTCCCATGATAGAGACTATTGAATACCTTTAGAATAACACCAGAAAGGCAGCCAATTGTTACATTTAATCATCTTTTACGCATTATGCTGCTCAGTGCTGGTCTTATACCAGCCTGTGACACATAGCCTGAGAACTCCATAATGTGTCGATCTTCACATAGTCCAGGGTGGTACATCTCATGTCACTTATACCTATATAGACTATAATAGAATCATACTGGTACCTGTGATGTAATGACATGACAGATAAGTAACTAACAGTCTCTTCTCCTTGTTCATGCTGGTTAGAGGGGCGTTAGCACATCTTACAATGGTGTCCCCAATGATGAGAGTCCTAGGAAGTATGTATCTTGCCTTAGGGGCTTAGTGTTTAGGGCTCCACTGAGAGTGAACATATGTGTGGTGTTAGATGTTATTTATTCAGCATGCCTTTGGTCTTGCTGAGGCATAGCTTTGCCAGCTGGAACACTAGATTATCTTTATTGTGTAGGAAGATTTTGCTTTTAAGTGCTTCAGCATATGTTAGTGTATGTGTGTGTTGACTTGACAACCTGATGTGTGCTTGTATGCAAAGTTTTGCCTTCAGCATCATTATGTAAGTACACCTCTTGCATACTGCATATGATTCTTTAAGGATTACCTGGTTGTCAGTAAACTTGAGACAATTGATACATTGTCCCATAAAGCCCATATCCACCAAGCTGGCTACAGAAAATTCAGGAAACTTCATATAATACTGTCCAATCCTTTGACTGATGAGCTACAAGTGGGTGTGCATTGGGGTTAGAAGGGTATTAAGGGTGTTTTGTTGATACAGACTAATAACGGAGCTTTATTGGAGCAGATTATGTTAAACAGTAGTAACTTCTTTAATGTTTACACAGTACGGAATTCTACTAAATCTATAGGTATTGCCACTTGAATCCCGACTAGCTGCTCTAAGCTTGGCATCATGTGAGGTATTTGCTCTCTTTACTGTTTGACAGGGTACAGTTTGTATAAACCTTTCTATAGGGAAAATTAGCTTTTTAGGTGTTTGCTACTGTACAGGGCACTGCTAACTGTGAATATGTGCAAGCAGCTCAGTTCAAACGTGCTGAATTTATGGTAGCACAGAAAAAGCAAAATCTAACTAATGAGTCCTCCTGCCAATAGAACAATGCACTATTAGACCTTTTGTGTGTTCCATAACTTAGACAGTCCACACAAACACCTGCTTCCAGAAGATGAATAAACCCAGTCCTCCTAATGCAAAATCACAGAAAAAGAGACCCACAACTGCAGTGATAATCTTTAGTGCTGCTATCAGATATCATTTATTTTGCAATTTCAAAGAAATGGCAGTTTCACTAACTGTCTAGTGGTTGCATGAGCTTTGACCTTCTGGAATTATTTTTTAATTGAGTGTGCAAAAACAATCCCCAACAAGCAACATGTTTTCAGTTATTGCTTACATATTTCTCATTGATACCTTTTGAAATGACACAAAGTTTCATCCAAGATTCCTAATTATTTCGTATTTCTACTTTTTTTTTGTCTGATACCTGAAATGGCATTTAACTGTGGGCACTGACGTTTACATTTAAGGATCAAATATTCCTTAACATGATTAGTTAAGGAATAATTCAAACTATAACTAGTTAAACTCTCTCTCTGGAGGGTACTCCTTGTAACAAGCTGTTTGCACAGAAAGTATCAGTTTATCTTGCAGGCAGTAGGACACAGACTAATTTAGTCTTGATTTATTCTGTCTTAATATTGTGCCTGGCAAACATATATTCGTGAAGTTTTACACCAATACTATGATTTTAAATAGGGAAAAATGAATTTGGAATCATCACATTATTTTTCTGGAAAGTCCTGTAGCAAACTACAAAACAAAGGACTGCACAGGAAATGGTTAAATTGTAAATCAAAATACTCAAACTATCAATAAACTGAATGCAAATTTTACGTGTCGAACTTGGTACTATACGTTGCTCTTGTTTGCATTTCTTTCAGTAATCTCATTCTTCAAAATGGTGATTTGCAAATAGGGTATTGTGACATTCCTCAGCAGTTAAGCATTGTCATGGAAATGTTCAGGCTTTGAGGGACAGAACAGCATGATTAGTTAAGGAATAATTTAAACTATGGCTAGTTTAACTCTCTCTGGAGGGAACTCCTTGTAACAAGCTGTCTGCACAGAAAGTATACGTATATACAGATTTCATTTAGTCTTGATTTATTCTGTTTTAGTATTCTGACTGGCAAACATAGGGAGATGATTTACAAAGTTATAGCACTTGAGTTTTCAAATGCAAAATGAAACTAAACAGTGAATATTTTGTGTTCTAACTCAGATCTGAATGTGGACAGCTTATATCTATATATATATATATATATATATATATATATATATATATATATATATATTTATTTTTTTTTTTTTTACAGAATACTGTACAGTACTGCTGTATAAAGGGAGACTGGAATCATCTAAAAAGGAACAAAGCTCAAGTGATACTTGCAATCATCAGGTGCTTAGATTGCTCATGGGGTGATCTGTTTGTCTTTCATCAATTATATTTAAAAAGCATTTGATTCACTCTGAGTCCCTGGACTCCCCTTGAAGCTGTTTTGTGTTTTTCCTGTAAAACTCCCATGTCATTCAGACAATGCACTCATGCGTGAAACGTAAAATTAAGATTTACAGCATGCAGACATAACATCTTAATCAAGAGCGTGGGGTGCCATACAAATGTAGTCAAGAGTCCTCCTGTCTAAAATACTTACATCAGTCACTTGTCTTCCGATAATGAAAGACTACATCTGCACAGAGGATTTAGTTAAAAAGATTTTGAGTGAGTGAAGGCACTGATTATTAAATGAAAGTAAGGTGCATTGTACAAGTTGTGTGATATTTGCATGCAAGAAGAATTAGCGAAGGTTGTGATTCTGAGCAGTAGATGAAATACCAAAATGATGGATATGTCCTATACTTACGAACATTTTGACAGGTATTGCCCACTGACTTATGGATGAATCATTTTGAAGGGCAAACTGTTTGAAAAATTAATTGTTATAAACCAGCAAGTATAAAAAATGGTGAAAACATAATTCTTTACAGTGCAGGTCACATTCAGAAAGTGCAGTTACAGCAGAATATAGTTTAAGAATTACTATACAGCCATCATGTAAACACTCTGTTAAACAGTCACAGCTAATCATAATAAGACTGTATCCTGTGCCTCCACTGCTAAGCCCTTAAGGCAAACCAGCACACAGCCAAACGTCCTGGTCATTGGTGATTCTATAGTGAATCACACCAAGGCCCCCCTCACCAGACTGTGTAAGGACAGAGTCAAGGTCAGCTGCCGTCCTGGGACTAGGGTCTGTCAAGTCACATAGGCCTCAGGTCATTGCATCGCTGGTACCAGTATGACGCTGTCATAGTCAGTATAGGTGTTAATGATCTGACACATACCCACCTTGATTATATGAAGTGAAACTTGACTGAGCTCACTGTTTATGTACCTCAGGCAGGTATGAGTCTAGCACTGAGCAGCATACTACCTTCTCCTAGGATGATGCCATGTTACCAACAGAAAATTATTGATCTTTATAATTGGCTTAGCTTCTGGTGTCAGTCCAGGGGGAGTACAATTTTTGATGGCCTGGGAGCACATGGTTGACAATGACAATACTTTGCCATTGATGGTATGCATTCATCCACTCTAGGCTTTTGGATATTGGCAAAAATCTTTTCCACACCCAAAGTGCCTTTTTAGGCAATCTCACACTGGTAAACCTACCAACTTCACTGAACATATGAAGGAATCTCTGAAGGTAGTACTGCTCAGTGCTAGACATTTTAACAAGAAATATCACTCGCTGAAAGCCTTCCTGTCCCTGGAGAGTGTAGACATCTGTGTAGTAATGGAGACATGGTTTAAATTTGCTGAGTGTACAATACATGAGCAATACAAGGTTATAATGCCTTTCATACCTTTATACCAGCTACTGCACAAGGGGGAACTAGCAGTGAAGGAGTGTCAGTCTGTATTAAGACTGATCTCACATCCAGATTAGTTAAGAGACCCACTGGAACTCATACATGTCTAACTCACCATAAACAATGTGTTGTACCATATTCTTGCAATGGTTTACTATTAAAATTGCGAACAGAGATGGTCTGCAGATGGAAAACTCAAAATATGGATGTTTGAATTTTCATCTTCCTGAACATCTCCGTGTCAAAAGTTCATATCAGCAAATTCACTGTGCATTCACTGATATGAACTTGAAGTACTATACAGAGATCGTGGTACAGTTTGGTTTGGGAAATTCATCCCTTTTCTCAATGAAGTGCGATCTTGGAGTTGGAAAATATAGTTAGCAGAGGCTGTGGAGGGTGCAGGGGAGCTTGCTCCCCTGCAAAAAAGCGATGGGAGGTGTAGGAGTTTAGTTTACCTCTGCTCCTATAAAGACATCATGTGATGTGTTCGATTTTAATGTCAAATCTGCTGAATTCATTCAGCTGATTCGAAATTGTAATTTGTTGAATGTTTTTTTTTTGTACTTCTTATTCGGTGTTCTGAGTGGGAATTGTTTTATCCTGTGACATTTAGATAGTAAACCCCTTGCAACATATAGGTCCTCCTCCATGAGCCAGGAAACGTGTATTACCTATCTCAATGTACTAGAGTCTGTCACTGTATAACTCAATGTGATATTCATGGGGGAGCTCATCTATCGCTGAACAGATTGGGAATTCTACACCACTCGTAATGCACACACCCAGCGATTTCTAAACTTTGTTAATACCGCCATCCTGGAACAGTTGCTCCATTCTTCTACCAGGGGTGACATATCCTTGACCTTGTACTCATGAACAGGAGGCCAATGTTCCTCACTCAATGTAATTTCTTTTCTTGTTAGATCTGACCATAAGGCAGTATTACTTGAAATAAAAATTAAATCCAGGGATCAAGCGAAACTAAAAACCTTTAGGAACTATTCCAAGGCTAGCCTCTCTCTCTACTAAGCAACACCTTGACTAACTTCCAAGCACCACGTACAATAGATCCAGCCAAATAATCCTTGAAAAAACTTTTTATTAGATGCCAAACGTATATACAAGACACAATGAATCAAGCGCTTTCGCATGATAATATCAGGCTTTATCAAGATACTTCCATGAAGGATGTAATGTGACTTAAATAGTGCAATAATTACCCGCTTCCAATTAATTCATTAACCAGCAGTCAATTAACAATGCTTTGAATCAGTGTAAATTAATCCTTTAAGACTAAAACAAATATGCAACTACATCCATTAACTTGATTTAAAATGCAACATTTTTGCTTATGTAAAGAATATACATATAAATGTGCGTAAATATACCTAAATATGTATATAAATATGTGTATAAATATAAATATAAAATTGGACCAATTTATGGATACATAATTTATGGATACATGCCACAAAAAATCTCAATCAATGGCATGCAATAGTATTTTAATACAAGATTTATTAATTAATATTTTAAGTAGATTTTAATGGCAAAATATGAACATTTATTCCATTTATTTAATCTTTAATCTTTGTGGAAGGAGATTTTAGAGTTATATATTGTATAGTTACTTAGTCCAATTTTATTAAAATACTAGAATCAAAACAAAATACAATGAAATAAAATAAAGTACATTTGTCAATCATTCATCATTAAAAATTGCATGCCATTGATTGAGATTTTTTGTGGCATGTATCCATAAATTATGTATCCATAAATTGGTCCAATTTTATATTTATATTTATACACATATTTATATACATATTTAGGTATATTTACGCACATTTATATGTATATTCTTTACATAAGCAAAAATGTTGCATTTTAAATCAAGTTAATGGATGTAGTTGCATATTTGTTTTAGTCTTAAAGGATTAATTTACACTGATTCAAAGCATTGTTAATTGACTGCTGGTTAATGAATTAATTGGAAGCGGGTAATTATTGCACTATTTAAGTCACATTACATCCTTCATGGAAGTATCTTGATAAAGCCTGATATTATCAGGCGAAAGCGCTTGATTCATTGTGTCTTGTATATACGTTTGGCATCAAATAAAAAGTTTTTTCAAGGATTATTTGGCTGGATCTACTGTACGTGGTGTTTTCTTCTTTTAAACGTTTGGGACCTAGTTCGTGTTTTTTGTTTGGCTGTTGGAACCATGGCAGAACGGACCAGCCAGTCCGATTACGATGCTACACCTACCATTCTGAAGGATGTTCCGGATGATACACCAGTGACCTGGGAGGAATTCCGACAAGTTATTCGCTTACTTACCCAGTTGACAAGTTCACTGAAACAAAATAATTCGGACTCCACAAACCAGTTACCGGGGAATCAACAACAGGAGTTTGAAAGAATTAAGGGTTCAGACAATACGTTTGTGAACAAACAAAACAATTTTAGCGGCACGAGACCACCTTTACAGAAAGAGGTGAGAGAGGCAGCATGTAATCTACACCCTGTTACAGCCAGCGGCTCTGGGGATGTGGCGACAACCTTTAATTTTAACGCATGGACTACGAAGCAATTTGCATTCAAAACAGGTACCTTTTCTGGTAATAATGCGATTGTAGAACCCACAGAAAACAATTTTACAACATTGAGTGATAAACTGTATGCATATAAAGCTACTCAATTAGAAATTGATTATTTAACTGAATGCATACGTGTACAGCGGGTACCGAAGGGTCTCCGCTATATGAAATTTCCGAATAATGCTTCTCCAGGGTCCGCCTTACATAAAGATTTGACTGAATTATTCAACAAAACTGGTTTGGAGATGATCAAATATATGATTAAGGACTACGAATTAAAGTTGGACATTTTGTTGACTGACTTAAACAAGCTAAATGACATTGTTGTTTCTGATAGTAATTTTGGTCAAGTTAAAAGGGATTATGACATGGTATTTCAAGAGGTGGACCAGCACTGTTGTAAAATTGTCAGTAGAAAAATAAGAAAACTAGAGAGAGATCTCAATGAATATAAAAATGGGTTTGCATATCAACCTACACACAGGGGGAAAGGGTTTAATCAACATATGAACAATAGATTTAGGGAGACAGTTAACACTGACAACATTGCTTCTCCATTAGAAGATGTGCCAAGAAGAAGTGAAAGGTTGGCACAAAAAACTAACACTAATGGAAAAAATGTACAACAGGTTTTTCAGTATCCCCCAGGCAGGCCAAACAACAGGGGCCCAGTCTATCAACAACAGGGATGAGGCAAACCACGGAGATAGTCTGCAATGATTTTTTTGTTCCGGACAGATTGGAAACAATTTTATCTGATCCACCTTGTAACCCTTGTGTTGTGGTTACTAAAGACAACTTTTCAATATATAATTATACTGACATCCACGTAAATAATGTTTATTTTGAATTGTTTACTAAAGGGTTCCATTTTGTCCCCACGCGTTCTATAGATGTTACTAAAACAATCTTGGAGTTAAAACTCTTTACTAGAAGGTTAAATCTAAACGTGTTTTTTAAGGGACAGGAATGCACGCAAGAGTTATTTTCGAGATCAAGTACATTTAATCCACCCATGCACCCAGTCCTAAAAATTTTTGAGGAATTGGTTGAAGGGGACATTAGGAACCAAGTTAGTAACACCGACTTAGCAGTTCAAAATCTGTCCTCAGATTGTTGGCAATTGATTAATTCCTTAAAAGCTGACGATGTAAGAATTATGAAACCAGATAAAGGGGGGGGGGGGTTGTGTTAATGTATAGATGCAATTATGAAGCCTCTATTTACAACATCTTACAAGATTCAGAACATTACACTGTAAGTTCAATAAATGAAGTGAATGTGGCCCGATCTAAGATTAATTATATATTACAAGACCATTTAATGCAAGGGGCCATCAATGAAAAATTATACAATTTTCTTTTTGTTAACAAACCCCTGACTCCAATAATATTTGGCATTCCCAAGGTTCATAAAAGTTTAAACCCCCCTGAAATTTAGACCCATTGTGGCCGGGGGAGGTAGCATTACAGAGCCTTTGGGTAAATTTATTGACACTTCTCTCAAAAAGTTGGTTATGTCTTTAAATTACATCTGTAAAGATTCTTGGGAATTCCTTAGAGGTATCCAAAAGGATTTTTATGAGAAGACTAGGTTCTTGGCAACTAGTGATATAGTGGAACTTTTCCCAAGTGTCCCGCATGCCGAAGGTTTGGAATGGTTTAATGAATTTCTGGTTACTTCATCAGATTTTAGTGCCAATGTTATAAGGCTACTGGTGGAATTTATGGATATTATTTTGAATAATAATTTTATCTATTTTAACGGTGAATTATTTAAACAAAAGAAAGGGGTAACAATGGGTACCCCATGTGCATTGGCGTATGCCAACATTGTTTTGCACGTATGGGAAAAGAAATATATTTTTGCTTCCTCCTGGGAAAAAAATATAGTACATTACTGTTAAAAAAATATGTACTTAAACATATATGTAGTGCTAGTTTAGAAACAGTATAATATGTAATGCATTTGATTCTATTTAACAATATGGCAGTAGAAATGATCTTGCATGTAATTGCTTGAAGCTTAGCTGCAGTGTGGTTAACCTCTGACCCTGGCAGTAGCCAGCTCAGCAGGCTTATGTCTTTCAGCAATTATTATCTGCTGGGTTAGAGAGAAATAAATATGTATGCATGTATATCTTTCTTCCTTCCACCGAGAAGGATGGCCTTGTGAGCTCTATCGAAGATAGAGTACAGCTGCTTACCAGAGAAACAAAGGAACGTATTAAGAAATGAACTGACTATTGTGTTCGTACAGGCCTGAAACCTTGAAAGAGCAACATTTACAGAAAGACATTGTAATTGACCAGGTGCCTTGCAAGGCTGTGTTATTCTCATGGGAAAGTTTTTAAAAAGCATTACCTCAGCACCTTCTTATGAATGAAATATTGTGGACTATAGTGATGTAAATGCCCTGTGACTGACCACGTCAGTAAGGTGGGCAAAAGCTGATTGTAAATGCTATAAAAACAAAGTTATTTCCTGTATAGAGCCAGTCAAAACTCTATACTTGTTTTGTATAGTTTTTTGCCTCCTGGTGTACACTAGTAAAAACGTTTTAAACCTGAGCTTCCTGTGTTATTGACTGTCATTTTAAAAAGCCTAATAATTTTTACAGTCTGATTTTAACAATTTATTTGACAATTACCAACGTTTCTTGGATGACATCTGTGTGTTTTGGAAGGGTAGTTTACAAGAATTCAATGAATTTCTATCTTATATTAACAACACCACACATTTTTTAAGATTTACACACAATATAAGTGAAGATAGTGTAAATTATTTAGATGTATCTTTGAGCAAAAATTTCAGTACAGGTGTCTTTCAATCAACAGTATACAGAAAAGCGTCATTTTCTAACTCATATCTCTACTTTGATAGTGGACATCCTTTGTCGCAGAAGAAGGGTATACTGAAAGGGCAACTCATTAGAGCATCAAGAATGTGTAGCACAGAGGATTTATTTTTAAAGGAGATTCAGTTGCTGAAAACCCTCTTCACGGAAAGAGGATACCCTGAACACTTCTTTGATAGAATGATGGGGGAAGTAGTAGGAAGTAGAGAAGACAAATATTTTCCCTTATTAGGTATGGAATCGGATCAGTTTGTCCAAGTTAAGAACATGGGGCACCAAGAAACACATAATATGTTGGTACACACTTTTAACAATGATTCTGCTAAGGTTAAAAAGACGGTGCTTAAATATTGGCCAATATTAAGGACCCATGACGACACTAATAAATACATCCCCCCACAACCTAAATTTGTCAATGCAAGAAATATTAATTTAAAGGGTTTATTTGAAAGACAGGTGAATGTGAATCCCATTTCTCATGAATCAAAAGTAGGTACATACAAATGTGGTGCCTGCAAACAATGCCCACACATATTCAATAATAATAATTATTACATTGCAGCTAGGAAATTTAAAGTCTTCTTCTTCTTCTTTCGGCTTTTTCCCGGTTAGGGGTCACCACAGCGGATCACCTTGTCCGCACATTGAATGGCAGTGGAGTTTTACGGTGTCGAGTTGCCAGCCCGGCGCCCAACCTTCCACAGAAGGCACACTCACATGCACACCTAGGGCCAATTTAGAGTATCCAATCCACCTGCAGCATGTCTTTGGGATGTGGGAGGAAACTGGAGCACCCGGAGGAAACCCACGTGACCACAGGGAGGACATGCAGACTCCGCACAGAAGGCACCCCAGCCGAGGATCGAACCGGAGAACCTCTTGCTGTGAGGCGGCAATGCTAACCACTGCACCACCGTGGCCGCCCTAGCTAGGAAATTTAAAGTAAAGCCAACAAATTATTACAATTGTGGTACTAAGGGGTTAGTATACCTTGGGGTGTGTACAAGTTGTTCCTGTTTCTACGTTGGCAAAATGGAAAGAATGCTCCGTAAAAGGATATATGAGCACTTTTATGAAATTAATAAAAAAAAGGAATCCAATGGTTTTTTTAAGCATTCGCTAACATGTCCTAATATGGTTTTAAAATTTTTGGTGTTAGAACAGGTTCCACATAACCCCAGAGGTGGGGAGTGGGAAGCATCACTTGAATATAAAGAATTATTATGGCAACTCAAGTTAAATGCTGCCAAACCCCCAGGGCTGAATGACACCATTAGTATCAGGAGTGTTTTAAAGATTAGGCGAGCTAGATTGTAATGTGAACATCAATTTCTAGTTATGCACTGTATTCGGCTTTTTTTAGGTCAGTATTTATAGGCACATGCACTTTTATTTTCATACTATTGATTTATATAGTTGGGTTGTCCAATGATGTTAAGAAAATGTACTACATAATTTATGGATACATGCCACAAAAAATCTCAATCAATGGCATGCAATTTTTAATGATGAATGATTGACAAATGTACTTTATTTTATTTCATTGTATTTTGTTTTGATTCTAGTATTTTAATACAAGATTTATTAATTAATATTTTAAGTAGATTTTAATGACAAAATATGAACATTTATTCCATTTATTTAATCTTTGTGGAAGGAGATTTTAGAGTTATGTGCTGTATAGTTACTTGGTCCAATTTTATATTTATATTTATACACATATTTATATACATATTTAGGTATATTTACGCACATTTATATGTATATTCTTTACATAAGCAAAAATGTTGCATTTTAAATCAAGTTAATGGATGTAGTTGCATATTTGTTTTAGTCTTAAAGGATTAATTTACACTGATTCAAAGCATTGTTAATTGACTGCTGGTTAATGAATTAATTGGAAGCGGGTAATTATTGCACTATTTAAGTCACATTACATCCTTCATGGAAGTATCTTGATAAAGCCTGATATTATCAGGCAAAAGCGCTTGATTCATTGTGTCTTGTATATACGTTTGGCATTGAATAAAAAGTTTTTTCAAGGATTATTTGGCTGGATCTACTGTATGTGGTGTTTTCTTCTTTTAAACGTTTGGGACCTAGTTCGTGTTTTTTGTTTAACTTCCAAGCACCGCCAACCCAATAAACACCATAGAATACACTGAACTATTCACATAATCCTTGTACAGCCACAGCCATATTGATAAAGCTGTATGGAACAAGCTGTGTCCACTCATATTAAGAATAAGACAAACTCAAAAGACAAACCACCCTGGTGGAATCAGAATATCAACTGGTTATACAACAAAAGAAAAAATACCTCGGCTAAGCGTAGGAGGAACCAAGCCATCCATACTCTAAGCCCCATGTTCAGTCTAAACAGGCAGCAAAGAGGTTCAATTAATACTTCAAAAGATAAATTTGAAGAAAAAATAGCTTCTCAGGCAAAGAACAACCACAAAGCCTTTTACAGTTATGTCCATAACCTCTGAGGAAATAAACAATGATGCACAGAACCTATTGTAACCCACACTGAACCAGAGGCCATTGCCAACCTGTTTGCTGACAAATTCATCTCAAATTTCTCCTTCAACTCCTCCCCTGATAGTTCAGAGAAAATACCATGTAACACAATCCTCCCAACCATTACTACAGAACAAATCATTAATGGACTTTTCAAGGCCAAAGACACTACATCGATGGGCCCTGATAGCATCTAGGGATGTTTGATAAATAGCTTGAAATATCACCTCTCTGGTTCACTTGAATCACTTTTAAACTGGAGCCTTCAGTCAACTTTTGTGCCCCAGGAATGGAAGATGGCTACAATCATTCCCCTACACAAAGGAGGTCCAACCACTGATCCAGGTAACTCCAGACTGTTGCGTCTTACCAGCCTCATATGTAAGGTGATGGAAAGAATCATAGTGGACATGATAAATGAGGACATAGAAAACCTACAAATGCTGGGCCCATGACAGTTTGGCTTTGTTAAATGAAGCTCATGTCTATTAAATCTGGTGGACTTTTATGAGAGGGACACCAGAGCATTGGATGAAGGTAAGACTGTACATATAGCTTACTATGACCTGGCTAAGGCTTTTGACACAGTACTACACTCAGGCATTATAGATAAGATCAACAATTTAAGCATAAACTCTTTTATCACTCACTGGATAGCCAAATGGCTCACTGGTAGTAGCCAGGAGGTCAAAATAGGTGAGGCCACCTCCACTAAGAGGCCAGTCACTAATGGAGTCCCCTGGGGCTTGGTACTGGGCCAGCTCCTTTTTGGCATCTATTTCTCTGAAATGGAAACAAATGCTGAAGGTTTATGGCTGACTAAGTTTGCAGATGATTGCAAGCTGGGGGTTATCATCGACTCTCCTGCAGATACTAGCATTCTTTAAGAATGTCTATCTCTGACTAATAAATTATGCCAAAGTCACAGTCTTAAACTCTATACTATAGCAATAACCCACGCCTGGGTGTGGGTAATGCGGGATTTACCCACGGTTGGCATGCCAAACAAAGACAACAGTGGGTAAATCCCGCATTACCCACACCCAGAAGTGGGTTATTGCTATTATACTATGACATTATTTAAGAAAAGAAATAATTACTTTTCTTAAATAATGGCATTGTATAATGCCTCTTTGCTGCCCTTCTGCAGCTGGCTGGTATCTGCGGCAGTTCTGATGTACTGCGCATGCCTCCGAGAGATCTCCGTTGCTTATTTTAAAGCTGTCTTGCTATGTTAAACCCATTTAACATAGCGAGACAGGTTTAAAAAAAAAAGCAACGGAGAAAGTAAAATCTCTGTTGCTTTTTACAAACTGTGTCACTATGTTAAAGGAGTTTAACATAGCGAGACAGCTTTAAAAAAAGCAACGGAGATCTCTGTTGCTTTTTTTAAACCTGTGTCACTATGTTAAACTCTTTTAACATAGCGAGACAGTGTTTTAAAAGAGACTTATACTAATGGAAAAAGTCCGGGACGGACCTTTTTCCATTAGTATAAGTCGATTTACAACATGCACGCTGGCCAATCAGCGTGCATGTTTTGGAATATTAATGGGGGGTTGTGGTATAATAAGAAATACATAATTGTATCATTTGGGAAATCAACCATCCCAGCTAATTACCATGTTGCTAATACACCCCTAAGAGTCTACCCATTGTGGTCAGGGAAAAAAGTATAGCTTATTTAATGCAAGATAGTGATGGGCATACGTTAGGCACTCTGCTGTGCAGAAACCATAGATTTCTAGAACTCATGGGTTTGGCATCCAAACAATATCTTTGCAGCAGAACCAGCTTTCCAGCTTTTATTATAGACACACTGCTAATATTTATCTTGAGACTGTATAATGTAGCTGTCTTATTATCTCATTTCTTTATATTTGCATGGTAATGTTCTTGTTTGAATTACTGTGCATTTACTGTACCTTCAATATTATTTCAAGCACTCAGCCAGACCATTTAAGCATTAAAGGTATGTTATCTTAGTGCTTTTGTTCATTAACATGTACTATTATTATTATTATTATTATTATTGTTATTATTATTATTATTATTATTATTATTATTATTGTTATTATTATTGTTATTATTATTTTATTATTGTTATTATTATTATTATTGTTATTATTATTATTATTATTGTTATTGTTATTATTGTTATTATTATTATTATTGTTATTATTATTATTATTGTTATTATTACTATTATTATTGTCATTATTATTATTATTATTATTGTTATTATTATTATTATTATTATTATTGTTATTATTATTGTTATTATTATTATTATTATTATTGTTATTATTATTATTATTATTATTATTATTATTATTATTGTTATTATTACTATTATTATTATTGTTATTATTATTATTATTATTATTATTATCATTACTACTGACTATATTTTAACGACTTGTTGCTTGCTAAGCTTTTTAATCTTCGAATATAGTGTGTTTTATAACATGCAATAATACTACAATTAGGGTAATTATGTAAATGCATTAAATGCATGGATTCATACTAGATTCAAGATAAAGACATATAAATAAGCCTTGAGTCCGAGGAGTTTGGTTTCTTTTTGCTTTAGTATGTTTTTATATGCAACCTTATCTTTAAGTTAGAGAAGAAGGGGTTATCTGTATCAGTTCAGGTTTACAAATAATTTGAACATAAGGAAGATAATCTTACTTAGGGTATTGGACAATAAATGCTAACAACCTGCACAGTATAATTGGAAAGATCATTCCCTCTTGCACTGAAGTTCATTGACAAACACTAGGCTATCAGTCTGTATACTGCTACAAGCTTTGCCAATAACATGAAGTCAGAACCAAATCCAACACCTTCTACTTGGGAGGTAAGGACTTTGACCATTATGCCAAAGTCTCTCTTCCTTGCTACTGACCGACAGTGTTGCATCTGTAATTATGGCAAGAAAGGATGGGCTATCTGATCTAAAAATCATTTACAATCTCACAATAATAAACTAACACTGATATAAATGTATGTGTAGATCAGAGTGTAATGTATGCTATATCTTTAAGAAGCATGCGATGCTGTGCGTGCACGTATAAATTCCAGACACGTGCAATCCCTAGTGCTGTTTTGTAGAAGCATCCAGAGTGAGAGCATGCATGATCGCAGTTGATAGTCTGTATATAAGTTACTTAAGTTATAGTCAGTAAGCATCTTTAGTTATGTGTTTGTATAAAATAAAGCTGCCTGAACAGAAGCCACAAAGACTTGTTTATTCGTGTCCTAACACAAAAGCAACAGTGTGGCTCTTCTGATAGCAGCTGACACTAATTAACTCTTAAAAACAGAGTACATCTTTTATGTTTTCCACATACTTTTTCAATTGTTTAACATGGGTAAGACAACTGATCCATAGGGAGCATTTTGAGGATCAGCCTATTGAAGAACACAAACACACACATGCAAAAAACAAACATACAATTTAAACAATTATCAAAATACAGTATCCAAAAAACAATTATGAAATTCAAGAACAGATGTTAAGTATGTTAGTTGCACCTAAATGCCGTGACAGGTACAGTCTGTAGCTCCAGGTGTAGGGCTGTGCTGACAGTGAGGAATAACTGGTGTTTCAAAGAATTAGAAAATGGGGATAGCATGAGAGTCTCTGACATGTCATTAGGACAGTACCTGCGTTGGGAATGCTGGGACGGTACTTGTTATGTGTACAGCAGGTACGGTCTGATATGTCATTAGGACAATACCCATGCTGAGAATGATGGGACGGTTCTTGTTCTATGTACAGCAGGTCCGGTCTTCATGTGATTCTTTGGTTAGTGAAGAATGTACATAGCATACACACCTATGAACCTATGAACCTATACTGCTTAATAATGAAAGAAGATTTGAGTTGCCTGAATTTTTATAAAAGTGGCACTGTTTCCAGTTTTTCTGGCAATGATTTTCATGTATGTGGCACCACTGTTGAGAAGCAATGGTCTGTGGAGTGGAGTGGAGTGGAGTGGAGACTATTGTACAGGTTGCTTAAGGAGAATGAAAAAGTTTATGACCTCAGGTTATAAATGGAGGTTGTCTTAGTGAGTCAGCTAGCAAGTTAGCAGATGCAAAATTGTTTGTATGTAACGGATGCAATAAGTACTGTCCATCTTTGTTTTGTTGGCAAGGCCACTGCTACACATGACACGAGGTTGCTGCATCATGTGGGACAAGGCCATACCACATGTGACAAAGCTGCATCACATGCCAAGGCTGTTGCACCACATATAACATGGACCCTGCTACACATGTGAAGAGAATGCTGTACCATACATGACAAGGCTGTTGCACAATATGTGACAAAGCCATTGCATCGCATGTGACAAGGACGTTGTACAACATGTGATAAGAATGCTGCTACACTTATGACAAGGAGGCTGTAAAACGTGACAAGTCTGCTGTAACAAATATGACAAGGCCACTGCTGCACATGTGACAAGGCTGCTGCTACACATGGGAGGCAAGTTGCTGTAATGCACACAGGAAATAGAACTGCTGTGATACTCACTAAGAACTTTAACATGCAGATGGAACACATACTGCAGTACATTTAGTCCTGCTAAAAACTATAGGCTACAGAGAGATGAAGCAGTCAACCTAGAAATCTAATATTCCTGATTACTCTTTTCATATATTTTGCTGTTTTTTCCATTAAGATGGGGAAAATCCTATTCAGGTCATCCAAATAACACGCAAGTAGAGTATCAGTATGTTATGCTTATTGGGTGAGCTGAGAATCCCAAGCATAGCTCTAGATCTTTGTCATGTGACTATGGAAGAGTCCTGGGACTGGGAATAGCATCCCTGTCAGTCTGAACCAGCCTGTTAGCCAGCTTACTGGTTCAGCTCCACAGGTCAGGTAACCTGCATCAGGTTAGGAAGAATCCAAATAGGCATTCATCTCCAAGCCAAATCCATAGTGTATTACTGGATTTCAGGCCTTAAGTACATAATCCCATAAACATTTGTAAAAAAAAATGTAAACCAAGTAATGTGGGATACTGAAAACACCTTCTCAATGTTGATTTAGGTCAGCGGGCAAGACAGCGCATGCAATTTATAAACATGAATCATAGTATAAAAATATGATATAATGCTTGTCACATAATTGCATTAGCTAATCCCAATGTAAAGACAGCAGTTTAAGCCTCAAATAATCATACGCCATATCTAAATTGTAAAAATAATTATTTGTGACAGTGGTAGCAAGCACTAAACAGCAGGCATTAGAAATAGAGGGCTTACAAAGTGGAAAATAATTTGAAATAGCTTAGATTAACAGAAAGAGCAGAAGGAATCATACATGAAGGGGAGATAGATTAAATGTGTAGATAATACAGTTTATTAATTACTGTTATATGAATAATCCAAGTGCGACAATGGGAGATGAGGACCGGTTCTATTTATTACTAGTAAAACAGCTCCAGCTTACTTGAACTTTCAGGTCATTAAGATTTTTTTAACTGTTATTGTTGCTATATTATTTTACATTAAAAAAGATCTCTGCATCCTACAACAAATATACTAAGATATCATGACATCTGTCTATTCATTAGAAATGAAGTTTTTGTAATAACATGCACTCTTTATCATTGAAATGTTTGATTCACAATATGTTAGTAATAATAACTTATCATTTTACTGTTCTGTTTATGTTGATTGAAGGGCTTGCTATATTTTTCTTTTATTCAGATTTTTTTTTCAAGTTGGATTGTGGAGCTGTCCTTGTTGCTCATTTTCACTGAAGGTCTAGGAGCACTGTCTGGTAAAGTGACTTAGTCATAATCGAACAGCAGGCTTAAGGAGAATGAGGGAGGATGAAGCTTACATCTTTAATCCTTCGTAGTGAGTGGCAGAGGTATTTGTGGAAATTCAGTTTCCAGTAATATGTGTTACTTATCCTGACAAAATAAGATTTACTCATATAGTTATTTAATGTTTATTAACTAGGTTTTGAGGGCTGGTACAGGAGCATTGTTAGCCTCTTCCTAGGCTGTATGGCAACACAAAGTGAAACGACATGTAACGATTTAACAGAAGTACATATAAGCAAGCATACTACTGCTATATTGTCAAATAATTTATCATGGAAACTCACATTTGATGTGAGAACAATTCATTATGTACAGCAGTATATATGCAGTACAGACACGCATTTCCTCCTTGCAGTTTAATACATGGAATTCACCTCACAGCAAGAGGTTCTCCTGTTCGAGTCTTGGCTGGGGTGCCTTCTGTGCAGAGTCTGCATGTCCTCCCTGTGGTTGCGTGGGTTTCCTCCGGGTGCTCCAGTTTCCTCCCACATCCCAAAGACATGCAGTAGGTGGATTGGATACTCTAAAATTGGCCCTAGGTGTGAGTGTGTGCATGTGTGTGCCTTCTGTGGAAGGTTGGGCATCGGGCTGGCAACTCGACACCGTAAAACTCCACTGCCAATCATGAGCAGACAGATGATCTGCTGTGGTGACTCCTAACCGGGAAAAAGCCAAAAGAAGAAGACGTTTATTATATGGAATTACAAAACATGTTGCTGTACAACATTGGCAAGCAAGTATTAGTACTAGCAAAATATTTGCAGATGAGCCATAGAACAAGCACATTTGTTACCGTAATACAAGTTATTTCCATATAGTAGGGCAGAAAGAGAATAAATTAACATTTACAACAGTCTGTGGAGCAGATAGTAGAAACAGTTAGACAGATTAGCACAAGCGATGTATGTCTTTATCATTGTATTTAAAATACCTGCAATTGCAATCATTTATATGGTGCTGCTTCAGCGGATTTATGAATTTTTAAGGTCACAGGTGGAAGTAATCTCTGAAGGAAGACTCTACCATGGAGCCGGGGTAAGGTCAAGTCACATACCTCTCAACTGTCCAGATTTTCACAGAATGTCCATATTTTTTGCCTCATATTTTTCGTCTGCTCCTTTTAAAAATTATGTTTTTCTGCCAAATCATGGAGGACTGAAGTAACTAAATAATAACAAATGTGTGAGTTTCAGACTGCATACCCTACAGAAAGTGTATGCCAATGCAAAACCTATTATTCAACTTTCTAAGATTTCATCAGTAATATTTAAAAGTTGACGCTGTTTTGGGGCCTTTGTTTCCACATTATTTTTGGCTTTGTCCAGATTTCTTGCAGTAACAGGTTGAGAGGTATGGGTCAAGGAAGAATTCACAAATAACAAGAGGAAAAGCATGTCTTATTAGCTTGGGGCCTGCTGAACTGCATAGTTCATAGGAAGATTCATGAACAATACGTTTGTTGGCAAGAGCGTGATGGCGTCTGTCATTCACCAGGTCAAAGGTTAGTCAGCCACCAGAGATGGGGCGACATTTGGCTTTGGATATAGTGTTAGAATGGTGCTTATCAAGGCTGGCCAGGTGCATTAGTCACAGAGTTTTATTTTCTATAGTATTCATCATGGAATTATATTTCCCATTGTTTGAAGGCAGAAACTATTATGGCCTATTATGGTGCAACTTGTGGCAAAGTATATTTATGCCTTGGCAGAGGTACAGTAATAAAAGTGAATTGACAAGCCATTGGAGTTAATATTTTAGTGAATTTAAAGTTAAGTTTAAGTTGAGTGGAAATCTTTGCTACAGTGGAGTGGCATTGAAATAAAGGGATATCATCTAAGGTGATTTACCTATACAGTTTGGTAAAACAAATGACATTATCAATGGAATCAAAAATTATACAGATCAACAGAAGTGAAAAAAAGTAAAAAGTAAAGGATATCCCAGCAATGGCACACCAGTTCCATACTGGTAATGCACTCTTTGTAAAGCTGGTGTAGTTGGTATGCTATAGTTTAATGCCGTTTTATTATAATATGTATTACAACATGTAATCTGCAAAAAGAAAAAAACTCCATTCTGTATTACCTGTTGAATGGCTATCCTGACAGCGCTGCTGTCTTTCTGCTCCCCTTAAATAGGAGTTCTATACTATCATACGATAAGATGCTATGTGCCATTTTATTTAAAAAAAATACAGCTTAATGTGTTCGCATAGCATTTTGCAAGTGGTAGAAAGCAGGGTATTACACTAAGGGAAGCGATAACATAACAGTACAATACTGTTTTCCTATAAAACCACTCATGCAAAGGCTACGTTGTGTGCAGGACACACACCATGTGTCCACAGTGGAGTATATCTGGAATTTATACACCATGGTAATATTTGGTATGTCAGCTTTATTGGTGTTCTGCAACTCTGTAATAGTCTAATACTGCTGTGGGGATACTGTGGAATAATCATTACACAGAATGAAGACAACATTAGGTCTGATGTAAAACTGTATTAATAATAAAATCTACTGATGCTAGAAATAAAGCTGGAGTGAAGTTAACTAAAAAAAAATCTATTTAATGCTTACATTCTGAACTGGATAAATGTGGGGATATGTAATGTTAGGGGCTTTTCACTTCACTGAAAGTTACATTACTGGTTACTGTTTTATTTATTATTATTTATTTATTTATTCATTCAGCATTTGTTTACTGGGAAAGTCCGACTGGACACAGGTCCTTTTTTAGTGGAGGCACTAGGAGAAAAGCTCCATGAGTAACAGTAAATTTTAATTAATGAATTACAGTAAATCAATAAAGTATCAAGTAAATGCAATGTAGTATAGATAAGAAAATACAAATTTGTTACATCATGACAATGAAACCTAGGTTTTGAACTTAGCTAGTACTATTTGTAAAGTATGACTTATGTCAAGATATAAGGTTATGACAGGCTAGTAGGAATAAAGGATTAAACACAGGGGAAGAATTTGGATATGGTTGGGGTATACTGTGATGTATCCTTTATCTTTACTCAGTTGTAACAGTTCAAATATCAGCATTATTAGTTTCAATTTTTTTTCTGGCGTGTGATTTTAAGTTTATATCTGTTTAGTTTTAGATAGGCCATGGTGGCGCAGTGGTTAGCATTGTCGCTTCACAGCAAGAGACTCTCCAGTTCAATTCTCAGCTGGTGCACCTCCTGTGCCAAGTCTGCATGTCCTCCCCACGGTCAAGTTAATTTAAAGACATGCAGGTAGATGCGAGTGGGTGTGCCTTCTTTGAAGGTTGGGCACCGGGCTGGAAACTTGACACTGTAAAACTTCACTGCCAATCATTAGTGGACTGGAGTTCTGCTGTTGCAAACCCTAACCAGGAAAAGCCGAAAGACAGTTGTATCTGTTTTGTCTTTGAGAGGTACAGAGCCATAATGATAGATGAAGCAGTAACTTCAAGCCATGCACATAACGTCTCGAACTTGTCACTCGTTTAGTATAAGCGTGAACTAATATTAAGCAGTCTTGTCACTCGTTTAGTATAAGCATGAATTAAACAGTCTTGTCACTCATTTAGTATAAGCGTGAACTATTATTAAGCAGTCTTATCACTCATTTAGTATAAGCATGAGCTATTATTAAGCAATCTTGATACTCGTTTTGTATAAGCGTGAACTATTATTAAGCAGTCTTGTCACTCATTTAGTATAAGCGTGAACTATTATTAATCAGTCTTGTCACTCGTTTAGTATAAGCGTGAACTATTATTAAGCAGTCTTGTCACTCATTTAGTATAAGCGTGAGCTATTATTAAGCAGTCTTGACACTCATTTAGTATAAGCGTGAACTATTATTAAGCAGTCTTGTCACTCATTTAGTATAAGCGTGAACTATTATTAAGCAGTCTTGTCACTCATTTAGTATAAGCGTGAACTATTATTAAGCAGTCTTGTCACTCGTTTAGTATAAGCGTGAACTATTATTAAGCAGTCTTGTCACTCGTTTAGTATAAGCGTGAACTATTATTAAGCAGTCTTGTCACTCATTTAGTACAAGCGTGAACTATTATTAAGCAGTCTTGTCACTCATTTAGTATAAGCGTGAACTATTATTAAGCAGTCTTGTCACTCATTTAGTATAAGCGTGAACTATTATTAAGCAGTCTTGTCACTCGTTTAGTATAAGCGTGAACTATTATTAAGCAGTCTTGTCACTCATTTAGCATAAGCGTGAACTATTATTAAGCAGTCTTGTCACTCGTTTAGTATAAGCGTGAACTATTATTAAGCAGTCTTGTCACTCATTTAGTATAAGCGTGAACTATTATTAAGCAGTCTTGTCACTCATTTAGTATAAGCGTGAACTATTATTAAGCAGTCTTGTCACTCTTTTAGTATAAGCGTGAACTATTATTTAGCAGTCTTGTCACTCATTTAGTATAAGTGTGAACTATTATTAAGCAGTCTTTTTTTAATTTGCCTTTGGCATTGGCCTGGGCATGGATGAAAATGGTCTTTGGGGAACGCTGCTTTGAAGATCAGCAAATAACAAATCTTTAAACCTTCTCTTTACAGTGACAAACAAAACACCACATGTTTACACAAGTTATACAGGCAATGCAGTTTAGAAAGTGGGGGAGGGGCTGACTGACTGGGGCCACCCCCTCCCGTTTTATAAAAAAGGGACTAAATGAGATTTATAACAAGGATTTCAAATTAAGCTTTCATGAATACTGAAGTCATATGGCAAACCACTAAAGCCACTTTCTGGCTCAGCAAATCTGACCCTTGGTCTGCAAGCCCTATCTCCAAAAACCCAAAATAGCTGTGATATCAGGAGGGACACAGCTCTCACTATGTTCATCACTAACAGATTAGCTATACAGCTGCAGCATGTCTAAACCAAGGTCAGCAAACATATTAGCAGGTGACAGACAATTGCAGTGTTGTTACACAGCTTACGTGTCATTGTTGTGTGTAGATGCACCAAGGCAAGCAGCAGATGGATCTTAAGAAACTGTTTTGGCATCTTTTTGTACTCATTTAATATATCAGATAATACTCATAATACTCATTTAATATATCAGATAATACTCATAATACTCATTTAATATATCAGATAATACTCATAATACTCATTTAATATATCAGATAATACTCATAATACTCATTTAATAATCAGATAATACTCATAATACTCATTTAATAATCAGATAATACTCATAATACTCATTTAATATATCCGAAATCCTGCACTGCCTAAGGCACAATGCAGGAACCTGGTTTCATTTAATATATCAGAAATCCTGCACTGCCTAAGGCACAATGCAGGAACCTGGTTTCATTTAATATATCAGAAATCCTGCACTGCCTAAGGCACAGTGCAGGAACCTGGTTTCTACTGAATTTTAGCAACAAATTAAAGAAACTGCTAATTAATGAGTCATCAACTACTGATATATTCTTATCATCCCGATGTGAAATTATGTTTAAACCCTCTCTTTGCTACTTATAGACTGCTTACTTTGTTTTATCATTTCAGAAATACTTGGACCAACTTTGAGCTCCTGGTATTGAAATCAGTTAGTGACAAAATCCCAACACCATTTAATGAACAATACTTTTTTCAGTATTGGTAGACTCTGAGACGTTTTCTAAGACAGCATAGGGAGCCCAGTCATCTTGACTACCACAATGCATCAGGCTATAAAAAAGCACGTGCAGGAATGCTACATAAAGCAAAAACCCATGACAGCTAACAATTCCATGGGCACTAAACAGGACATAAATGATTATAAATGTAACATCAAGTTGTTAAATTTCATACTACTATACTGTAGGATTCTAAAGAGCATTAACTTATTGTTAGCAAATTATAAAATAAAAAATGATAGCTCCATACAATATACATTAAAAATGTAGAACAGTGTGAAAAACAAAACAAATAGATGAATTCGAAAAATGTGTATACTAAGATGGTAGTAACAAACAGAAGTAGTTTTTAGCATATTTGTGTCCCTGACAAATAGAATACTGTACAGCCTTTGCAGATGGTGAACACTGTATCAGTGCTGAAATCCTCCAGACTCAATGATTATATTAGTTTCTGTCCTGTAAGAAAGGCATTCACCTTGTCAGCCTATGTATGCAGTTTGCCATCTTGTTAGAATGCAGAACAAAATTATGCATGCAATCTTTCTTTAAAAAAATCAGACTGCTAACACTCTTGTAAGTATTGCTTATTAATTTTATTTCAAGTGGAAATCTCCCATTTGTACATGGGTGGACTGATTAGCTTCTGCTGAAATAGGAGAAGTGATCTGCCTCACTCTCCCACAACCCTACTCCTCAATATTCTACCCCGTCATCACTTATAGACACTTCACTCTCCATTCCCTACACACCCAACTGATATACCACCTTAAAATGTGTTACCTCACAGCCACAGTCTGACCACCAGTGCTAGCAATAAGAGACAAACATGGGGAGAGGGCGAGATAGGCACTACAGTGCACTCCTAAAATGCACAACAAATCCTAATCTCTCTGTCTCTCTGTCTCTTTGTCATAAGAGACAAACATGGGGAGAGGGAGACAGGCACTACAGTGCACTCCTAAAATGCACAACAAGTCCTAATCTCTCTGTCTCTTTGTCATAAGAGACAAACATGGGGAGAGGGAGACAGGCACTACAGTGCACTCCTAAAATGCACAACAAGTCCTAATCTCTCTGTGTCTTTGTCATAAGAGACAAACATGGGGAGAGGGAGACAGGCACTACAGTGCACTCCTAAAATGCACAACAAGTCCTAATCTCTGTCTCTTTGTCATAAGAGACAAACATGGGGAGAGGGAGACAGGCTACAGTGCACTCCTAAAATGCACAACAAGTCCTAATCTCTCTGTGTCTTTGTCATAAGAGACAAACATGGGGAGAGGGAGACAGGCACTACAGTGCACTCCTAAAATGCACAACAAGTCCTAATCTCTCTGTGTCTTTGTCATAAGAGACAAACATGGGGAGAGGGAGACAGGCACTACAGTGCACTCCTAAAATGCACAACAAGTCCTAATCTCTGTCTCTTTGTCATAAGAGACAAACATGGGGAGAGGGAGACAGGCACTACAGTGCACTCCTAAAATGCACAACAAGTCCTAATCTCTCTGTGTCTTTGTCATAAGAGACAAACATGGGGAGAGGGAGACAGGCACTACAGTGCACTCCTAAAATGCACAACAAGTCCTAATCTCTCTGTGTCTTTGTCATAAGAGACAAACATGGGGAGAGGGAGACAGGCACTACAGTGCACTCCTAAAATGCACAACAAGTCCTAATCTCTCTGTGTCTTTGTCATAAGAGACAAACATGGGGAGAGGGAGACAGGCACTACAGTGCACTCCTAAAATGCACAACAAGTCCTAATCTCTGTGTCTTGTCATAAGAGACAAACATGGGGAGAGAGGAGACAGGCACTACAGTGCACTCTAAAATACACAACAAATCCTAATCTTATTGTTAGCAAATTATAAAATAAAAAATGATAGCTCCATACAATATACATTAAAATGTAGAACAGTGTGAAAAACAAAACAAATAGATGAATTCAAAATGTGTATACTAAGATGGTAGTAACAAACAGAAGTAGTTTTTAGCATATTTGTGTCCCTGACAAATAGAATACTGTACAGCCTTTGCAGATGGTGAACACTGTATCAGTGCTGAAATCCTCCAGACTCAATGATTATATTAGTTTCTGTCCTGTAAGAAAGGCATTCACCTTGTCAGCCTATATATGCAGTTTGCCATCTTGTTACAATGCAGAACAAAATTATGCATGCAATCTTTCTTTAAAAAATCAGACTGCTACCACTCTTGTAAGTATTGCTTATTAATTTTATTTCAAGTGGAAATTTACCATTTGTACATGGGTGGACTGATTAGCTTCTGCTGAAATAGAAGTGATCTGCCTCACTCTCCCACAACCCTACTCCTCAATATTCTACCCCGTCATCACTTATAGACACTTCACTCTCCATTCCCTACACACCCAACTGATATATCACCTTAAAATGTGTTACCTCACAGCCACAGTCTGACCACCAGTGCTAGCAATAAGAGACAAACATGGGGAGAGGGCGAGATAGGCACTACAGTGCACTCCTAAAATGCACAACAAATCCTAATCTCTCTGTCTCTCTGTCTCTTTGTCTCTCACATTATCTCTCTTATGAGTTACAGACAACTCCTAGGGTGACCCCCCACGGATGTAGCAATGCCACTCTGCCACCCTCCAAATTATTATTCAAAAAAAGCAGACACTAAACAACATATTTGTACAGCAAAGAAAAGGCACTGAGTGGGAAAAGAAAAATATAATCAAGGCTCCTGTGAAGAACCTTTCTTCTAACAAAAAGTAAAACTAAGGTAATCTGCTGCAAAGTAATCTAGCCATGTAATATACCTCTGAGCATCATCTAATTTATAAGTCATGAAATTATCAGCCACTGTATCACAAATACCACAATGTTCTTAACAGCAAATGCCACAAAAAGTGGTCAACATAAACAAATTCAATAAATTAATTAGCAAGCAATCAAACAAGCATTGTCATCACTATCCTCACAGCCAAACCAATCAAAAGAGGACATCAGTCATAATCATGAAGTACAGACAGCTACTAAATGGAAGAACCATGCACCCTTCAAAAATATACACACGTATCTAATAAAAAATGTCTCTATTTCATATATGTGTTTGGCCTAGATGTAAAAGGATGACAGAGAATTGAAACAAATACAGATTACTGAAAGGAAGAAATATACAAAGTAGAAAATAAAATAATGTAACCAAAATGAAAATTAAACATGAATTCAGAAAGAACTTATACAGCATGTAATTAAGACAAATATACAATACACTATGTGGAACCCCCCCCCCCCAAAAAAAAATATGCTCATGCTGTAGAAGCCTACAAACTTGGAAAAAAAATGTAAGCGGTTGAAGAAGTGAAGAACTACAGCATATAAAACAGAAATGAAAACAAAAAAGATGGAAAAGATTGGAAACGAATAAAGAAATACATGCATACATATATGGAAGAACTGAATCGGAGCAATCAAGCATGAAATAAAGGAACCACTCCATGAATATCTCCTCATTGACCTACAAAAGAAAAAATAAATCAAAATAAGAAACAACTAAATGAATTTTGTAGCAAAATAATATCATCAGCAGAGAAAATGGGCATTACAAGCAGACATGGCAAACTGTAAGGATGGGCCATGGAATCATAAACACAACGTGCACTTATGAAAAGGCAGTCTGTGCACTATGACGTCATGCATTACTTTAATTCATAAACACAGACTGCAGTGATGGCAGATGGTGCTGGAAATATGACAGCCACGATGATGCACTGTGGGTAAGAATCCCTGCACTCTTGAATCACTTCTTTAATTAGTGCATGTTTTAGATTATATTATAAGAGATGCCTTTTGCTGTTTGTATCATTTTTATTAATTTGTCGAACTTCATGGACAGTATATGGTGTTGCTTGTCCTGAACCTGACAGTTGAAAACTCTGAAATAAACCTAAATGGCAGATATACAGAATGAAAAAAAATATCAAACAGAAAAAAGTGTATAGAGGATTCATACTCTACCTAGCCCAATGCAACAAGGTTACAGTCAACTCTATCCAAGAAGAACTTACTAAACCAAGTAAATAATGCTCACTGGAGGGAGCATTTCTCCCCGGGCATCCGCTGAAAACAGGCTCTGTGGAACCTAGTCGGACATTCCCGGTCAACAAATGTTAAATAAATAAAAAATAAATAAAAATAGGTTTCTAGCTGAGTATATTCCCAGCTTACAGAGTAAGTTACCAGTGTAAGTTACCAGTACAGGTCAAGCAAAGTACTAATTTATCTGCTTTCTAGGTTAGTCTTAATTGCTGGATGGGGAGATGCAAATTTATGTCAGGGTTGTCATATATATGAAAAAAGACAGAAAACCTCTCACGCGAAACTTGCACGGCCAACCAATCTTGAAAACAACACAACGGCCAGCAATACAGTTCCAAATGCTTTATTTAGCACAAAATGGACATAGAAATGTCCTGTTCATTATCCAACATAATGTTCCAAACTGGTTTCGGCAAATAGCCTTCCTCAGTGAAGCAAGAAATAAGTGCCATCTGATGTAACTACGCTATTTATAGCGTTAAATACACCAAAAAACAGCCAATCAAATTATTATTTCTAATGGTGGTCTGAATAAGACCTTTACTTTGATCCACACATATCTAATAACAAAAGATTAATAACACAGATATATTGTTGTAGACATTTGTCATTAATTCATGAGACACTGATATAAATGTATATATCTCAATATATATGTTTTGAGTGTACAACTCCATAAACTAATAAGAAGTAGCTATGGTGAAATGGGAATAGTAATATTAAATATACCCAAAATGTTAATTACTATATATTATAGTAAATGTAGATCATATGTATTATCCTCAAAAAGAAAAAAAGGTAATAATCCCTTATTCTAAATACAATAATATACAATACTATATAAAAAACATAAGTATGTATGATAAATGAATATACTGAAAATTATCTCTGAATAGATGGTATTGTGTATACATAGAACAACAATACCTTAAGAAATTATACTTTATAAATGGTCATTAAGACCTGGAGAAAACAAGGCTCAAAAATGTATTATCCAGTATTTTTCTTTAAATGTGAGTGTATTTTCCCACCCCTGTTGATGACTTCTGTCACCCACTATTCGATCTATGATGGTGAACATGAAATGCGCTGTAGGATGCTTAAGTGTATGTTGATATAGGGCATTGGTAATTTTCTTATTCTTAATATTACTTCTATGTTCGCCAATCCTAATCCTAAGTGAGCGTGATGTTTTGCCCACATAGAAAGATGAACACTGACATGTCGCAAGGTAAATGACCCAGCTGCTAGAACAGTTCCCAAAGATTCTTAAATCGTACACTTTGCTGGTATTAGCACTACTAAACTGTTTAGTTTTGTTTACTTGACTACAGGACATACAATGTCCACATGGAAAAGTACCCACCAATTCTTTTCCAGTCATGGTCAGTTGTTTGTATTTTGCTCCTCCACTATCATGATGTTTATAGTGTGAAAAAATAGAGCCTAATGTTTTGCCCCTTCTATAGGAAAGTTGACACTGTTCGCCCAAATGTTGCCTGAGATAATCGTTAGCAAGCAGGATATTCCAATTCCTGTCCAGAATACTTCTGATAATCTGGTTATTTCTGCCGTACGTGGTTACAAATCTCAAGACACTATCACCTCTGTTTCTTTTATCGTTCTTGTATTCTAATAGTTGTGTTCTAGATTGATTGTCCGAGCAATTTTTGGCTGATATGATGTCGAATGCACGATATCCCCTATCCAAAAATCTTTTGGTTAAATCCAAACTAGCATCCTCATAATCTTCCAAGGAGGAACTGATATGATAAATAAAGCATTTGGAACTTTATTGCTGGCCGTTGCGTTGTTGTCATATATATGACCCTGCTTGATTCGAGAGGTAAGCACTATTAAGTCCTTGGGAAGGTTGAAAACTTAAGTTTGTCTATTTAAATTTCTATATGGCTAGTCATATTGTGGTTCCTGTCATCATGTACTTCATATATCCTTGTTCTTTCTAAGTATCAGATACTTCATTTACTGCATCACAGTCACCACATGTATTCTCTATAAATACACACTTAGACAAAGAGATATACACAGACACACAAACTCACATTTGCTTATTGTATGATTCTGAGCAAGACACTTAACCAGGCAGTGTTTTAGGATAATTGGGAAATCGGATTAGGTTTCTCAACGTTCTCCTGGGCTGCATGCTTTTGAGCCCTAAGTCAAGTCTGTACAAATCAAAGTTCTTTTATGAAGACTTCAAACACTGAGGAAATCATAAAGTAATCCCCATGGAATTATCTCCAAGCTCTTCCAAAAAAAGCAGTGATCCACTCATATAGCATAACTGGATTGATGAAAGACTTGAGAAACTTACCAGATATGAAAACTGACTATGGATACAAGTTGTTTTTTCTTTTTATTTATTTACTATATTTATTAATATATTTACAGGTATATAAGGAAACATCAAACAAGCTAAAAACAAGTAAAATATCAAAGTGAATGCAGTAGTACCACACTATTCTCCTACAAATTGATACATAAGGGACCTCCTGAAGGGTACCTTGGTACTACATGCTTAAATTAGGAAAGGTAGCAGATTCCATAGGACAGAGGTGTGGCAAGCAAGAGACACCTTAGCAGATATCTCACACTGAGTCAGTCTCTCTGCTAATGATCTAAGATGCCTCACCAAGCAACAAAGACCCAGGTTGTGCATGGCAAAAAAGTCTAAGTAAAAAAATCTTAAATGTTGACTTGACTACAACCGGTAACCAGGACAAGCATGATGCATGGAAGTGATATGAAGAGGGTACAATGCTTCTTATAAAATTCTAACTGCCAGGTTCTGCACATGCTACATCTGCAAGTTCAAAATCAAAGCAAGATGATATAAGCACATGGAACTCCGTCACCAGCTCTGAAGACAGCATAAATTTCCAGACCTGGGAAATATTCTTAAAAAGGAAATAAGATGACCTGTCAGCAAACGAAACTTTCTCCTTTATAGAAATTCCACTCCAACAAGAATATCACAAATCACTTCTGATCTATTTTCCCCATAGATAACATTAAGGCAAATGGAAAGGAAGGTATAACAGACAGACGATAGGTAAGACCCATATCACCTTTGTCCTATCTAGGCAGATGTCCTGCCTAGATAGGACACTGAAGGAGGGAATCCAGACAGTTTTCAACACTGAAGTCTGACCAGAAAGGCTCATCCAGACTCTGCTACACTTTGCTGTGAAGGAAAGGTTAGTTTGCTGTTATTTTTTGTATTTCTGTATTGCCTTTCTATATTTTGAATACTGTAGTTTGTTTTCTTTATCTTGTGTTTTGCTTGCATTCTGTTTTAAACAGCATATTAAAACTTCAGACCACAGCTCTCTCTTTCTGAATCAAACAAGAATTTTTTCCCTCCCACCCATTTAAGTTGTCTTCTTAAATACCACTGTCTTTCTAGTTGCCCGCCTCTTATGTTAATCTGACCATATATCTCATTTCTCTCTACTTATGTGAGTAATCACAAAACCATCACTTTTGAAACCCCACCCTTCAATTATTTAAATTTATTGGCCATCCTACAGTATTTCATAGTACCAAAATACAAAGTAACCACCCCTTTCAGTCCATCTTGCTGTTTAAACAGGTAAAACTCAAGTTACCTACTTTCATATCTAACTTCTCTAGCACACACTGCAGTGTGCATTCTTTTCAATCTTACCTTTAAGCATCCTGTTACTAGCACTTTCTCTAAAACCTAAAAGATACTTTCTTGACTCCACTCAGACTATTCTCTATCTGTTAAACCTAGCACTTGCTCCTACAGTACTTATATTACCTTGTCTGACACTCTTATAGATAGCACCCAAAAAAAAAAAACCCATTTCGGTCACCCACATCCCCGGAATCTCTTTTAAAGTTTTTGTCTAGTCCTTCTAGCATGTCGAGGGGATCAGTTGAGTGTCCTCTCCTGCTCAGCTGGTGAACCTGGGAATATTGAGGCAATGTTACAATTGCCTCATGTACTGAACACCCCTCTCCTCCTCCCACAAAACACAAATACATGAGAGCAACTAATGCGGCCAAACTGAGGCTGAGCTCTCTCAACATAGGACTGGCAAGACCAGTCAGGTACCATCACAACTCAAATCATACACATAAACACACAAAGACATACGCGCGGCTCTGATCAAAATCTACCAAAACAGCAGAGGCCACCAAAGCAGACACCAAACAACCACCACCTCAGAACACAACACCTGCAACACATAGACCTCACAGTCAGAGTGTCAAACAGTCACAGCCCTTAAGGCCAAACACAATGCCAGACACACGGCGTCCCGCTCACCAGACTGAGTAAGGAGGGTCCTCAGTAAGCTGCCACGTCGGTGAGAGAATCCACACATAACGCAAGCACTCAGGTCTCTCAACAGCAGTACAAATCTGACTCAGTCATTGTCCACGCTGGTGTAAGCGACCTGAGGGCGTACCTCCTTGGACTACATGAAAAGAGACATTGAGGAGCTCTCTGATTATGTAGCCCAGGCAGGTATGACCCTGACCAGCAGTATCCTACCTTCACCAAGAATGATGCCACAATACAGAGATAAGATGATCAGCTTTAACAATTGGCTTAAACTCTGGTGTCATTCAAGGGGATCAATGTCTGTCTGCCTGGGATGACATGCTGGACAAGCCACGCTGCTCAAGAAAGGATGGCTTGCACCTGTCACCCTGGGATTCGGATATTGGCAAGGCTCTTGCCACCCCATAGTGCCTTTTTAGGCAAGGCTCAAATTCTAAACCTAATGCTGCTCAATGCCAGAAGTCTAAATCTCAAAAATGCGCACTCGAGGCCCTTCTCAGTATGGAGAACATCGATGTCTGTGCAGTGACAGAAAACCTGGTTAGGCTCCCTGAGAACACCCCAGCACTATCAGGTTTTACCTCTTATCATGCCTTCCCCCAAAACGGACGGACAATACCAAGAAAGGGGGTATCCATATTCATCAAAGACACCCACACCTCAAGACTGGTGGCATACGCGATGCACCGGTCAGGTGCAATTAACCATATTAAGACTGCTCTGCAAATTGTAGCATGTTACAGGCCACCCTCACAAACTCAGGAACCTCACATGGCCTTCCTGAAAACACTAGAGGGATAAATGTATCACCAAACACCATCATACTAGGTGACTTCAATTACCCTAATATAGACTGGGAACACTACTCAAGCCCAAACACCCTAGCCCAAAAGTTCCTGGAATTCATAAACTCAAATGCCATGGAACAACTAGTCACCATCCCACAAGAGGAGAAAACATACTTGATCTCATCATCACGAACATGGGAGCACAATGTTTCACTGGTGAGATCAGATCACAAGCTGGAGGTCCTCATCCCACCCCACCTGAAATAAAAAGACCACAGTAAGAATCTCAAAGCCGACTTCACACTTCTAAAGACTAGTGTGGTCTCCTTTAGGCCCCCCCAGGCCGGCGGAAAACAGTACTCAAGCCGCTGAATCACTTACAAATGCCTTCTACCAGCACCTGCAGGACTGCATGGATAAGGCAATCCCAAGCAAAACAAAGACTCTTTGTACCAAGTCAGAGCGTCCAGTCTGGTGGACCCCAGCCATAAACAAACTCTACAACAAAGGTAAGACACCCTTGATCACTATAAGTAAAAAACTAAGAGCTCTCATAAAATCATCCAAAGCAAATTTTGAGAGAAAAATAGCTAAAGACTCAAAAGACAATCATAAGGCCTTCTTTAGCTATGTTAGAAACCTGGGAGGAACCTCCCAGATATGCTCAGAACTAGTTCAAAATGATGTGAAGATTACTGATCCTACAGACATTGCCAACATACTGGCTGACAGGTTCAGTGCAAACTCCCCCCTCCCAAAGGAGAGATATCTATAGCGATTGCAGCCCCCAAACATCTCCAAGTGAGAACTGCTCTCTGCAAAGCGAAAGGCAGAGCTTCTATGGGTCCTGATGGTGTCCCCGGCTGTGTGCTCCACGAACTCAACGAATTAAACCCACAGCTAGGACAGCTGTTTAATCATAGTCTTACCTCTGGATACATGCCAGGGGTGGCGCACTGCAACTGTGGTCCCACTTCACAAAGGCAGTGCCTCCACCGACCATTAGCTTGACAAGCCTTATCTGCAAAGCCATGGAGAGGATCATAATGGACCTCATAAATAAAGACATAGGAATTTGCAGACTTTGGATCCATCCCAGTTTGGCTTTGTCAAAGGCAGATCATGCCTTCTAAACTTGGTTGACTTTTTGAAACAGTCACCAAAGCCATTGATGAGGAAAGGCAGTCCATACAGCCTACCTCGATCTGGCGAAGGCCTTGATACAATACCCCACTCGGGTATCATTGAAAAACTCATCAGCTTAAATGTTAACCCATACATCACAAGATGGGTTGCAAACTGGCTGAGTGACAGAACCCACAGGGTCAGAGTTGCTGGCACCATGTCAGACTCAAAGCCTGTCACAAGTGGTGTACCACAGGGCTCAGTCCTGGGCCCACTCTTGTTTGGCATCTACTTTTCGAAGTACAAGCAAACACAGGAGGGACAAAGTTTGCAGATGACTGCAAACTGGGCGCCATAGTAGAAAACACATCTGACACAGATATCCTTCAGAAGGGTCTCACAGAAGCGGATAACTGGTGCCAGAGCCATGGCCTAAAGTTAAATGCCAAAAATGCATAGTCATACCCTTGGGAAAAACAAGGTTACCCCTAGCTACCAAATAGGTGGCAATCCACTGAGCATAGAAGAAGTTATCAGGGACCTGGGGACCCAGGTTGATAGTAGTCTGTCATTCGACACCAATGTAGCTAAAGTAGTTAGGAAGACCTTCTACATTGCCCACCTTATCATGAAGGATTCTCATCTAGATCAAGGGAGGTCATAGTCTCCCTATACTCATCACTCATCAGACCAATGATTGAGTACAATGCCCAATGTATCTGACCCGACACTTGCAGCAGCTGGAGAGGCCACAAAAGTTCCTTACAAAAGGATAAGGGGTCTCAAACATCTGTCCTATGCTGCCCGACTGAAAGAACTCCAGCTCTATTCAGTCCACAGCTGCTCAGAGGTGACCTTTGCCTAACATACAAGGCCATGTCAAACCCAGATTTGATGAATATGCTTCACCTCAAAAATCTAGATCCGTCAGAGCCACAAGGCGGGAGACTTAAACCTCGACGCTATTAATAGCCAGCGCTGGAGGATAGATTCATCACCCAAAGACTCCCTATGCTGTGGAATAAAATCCCGGTATATGTGAGGCAGAGCACCTCGCTGGCCTTGTTCAAGAGAAATCTTGACCAATGGATGGGAGATCGCAGATATACCCCAGGGATTACCTCAGTGTCACTGCTCAACAGAGGCACAGCAAAATAATGGGTATAGTTCCCCATACTAAAGGGGTGGCGTAAGCCACAAAACTATGGGCTAGGCTTGTAAATGCCCTCGGGCAGATAGCCTAGTATGAACCTATGAACCTATGAACCTATGATGTTATCAGCATAACTCTGATGTCATATATCTCTAGGCAGCGTGACTTCCTTAAATGACATAATGCACACTGAGAACAAAAAAGCCACAAAGATCAAGCCCTGAAGCACTCCATACATCATTATGCAATGAGTAGGGGTATTAACCCTAGAATCCACCCAAGAATAACAGAAGAGGTAACAGGCAAACCAGTCAGGTATGGATTCAGTAAGAGCATAAAAGGTCTTAAGCTTTCTAATTCAGGATGGTACAATTTATGCTGTCAGAAGCCACCAACAGATCAAAGAGAAGTTAAACATGCAACATTACTAAATTGCCTGAATTAGGTCACTTATGATCCTAATAGGGCCTTCTCATTTCTATACATCCATCCATCTAAAGCAAGTCTGACAGATATCCAGGAGGTCAGTTTAAATCACATTCTCAATAAGCTCAGCTAAAAGAGGGGATGTTATCTAATCTATAGGGTAGCAGTATTTTCCAGAATGCACATGTCCAAAAATAGCTTCCTGAGGCTGGAATTATCAGTTCCTCTTTTAGTAATAAGAAAAAGAACCCTCAACCTCAAAGACAAAAGCGCAATATGGAAATAACCTGACCTAAAGTTTCAAAGTAATATGTAACTCTCCTCAAGGTTTCAGGCTCCAGCTTGGAGTAAATCAGATATTAAGATGAAACCATGTTCATAACCTTATGGAAAGTAAAAAAAATATATATAAATATACACCAGCAGAAGTCAGAATCATCTAAGAAAAAAAAAAGAAAGAAAAGCCATCTGCAATGCACTGTTAACGTATCAAAAAGAAAAGACTGTCTGATATAGGTTTACAGATTTATAGGCCCTTCTAGGCTATTGATCTGTGAGGATCACAAGAAACCTAGCCTTACATTCCCATGGCAGGTTTTAGCTGTTATATTATGCATACCGTACAAATAACCCAGAGATAGGCCAAACAAGGCTAAATGAAAACATTAATTATGACAGCCTTATTTACAAAACACTGTGTGGCTTCCTCACAATGAGAAGGAAAAGCCATCCTATATAGTGTAAGACAGACTTGCCCGTACAGGCTGTCATAACCCTATAGTACATTGACAGATAACTTGTTGCAGCAAATGCAAAACCATGCACCGTATGTGAACCACCTGTTCTATATGTTAATCATGGACATTAAACTAAGTTTTGTACTCCAGTGGGCATGTTCTCTTCTGTCTGTATTCCAACTTCAGCTTCAGGCGATGCATTCCAGGGAGCTCATGATTAAACCAGGGTTGTCTTACTGGAGAAAATCTTGGACATGCACTTAGTGGGATGAAAATATTCAAAACCCCTATTATGGCCATATACTAGATCACAACATAGCTGCCTATATCACTGTAACTGATAATAGTTAGTAGCTGGCGTATTACTAGCACAAAACCATATAAATGCCCAGCTAAATCAAGCACTCACTCAACTAACTAACCAGCAAACAGATGAACAAATAATGTATCAATCAATCAATCAATCAATCAATCAATCAATCAATCAATCAATTAATCAAATCAATCAAATCAATCAATCAATCTATCTATCTAGCTATCTGTCTATATATGTATATGTCTATCTTTCTATCTGCATATTCATTTACAATTTGTTGTTTGTGTTAGCCTTGCTAGAAATGCTCATTTTTTTTTTGGGGGGGGGGGGGGCTGAGCTAAACAATCAGGAAAAACTCATCCATAAAAACAATATAAAGCGTAATTTTATGTCAGATTTCATTCAATACAGTGAGAAGTGTGTTTATTTATAGGACATTGGTTTGGGGTGAAGGGAACAGACAGGAAAAATGGAAGGATTTAGTAGACAGTATAACAGGATGGAGGTGGAAAAAATAATGTTGTAAGTACCACAGGGGAAATGCAAACAGCAAAAAATTGTAATGCAAATGACTAAAGGTCAGCCTGTAACACTCACAATGACAAAAAAAAACAAACAAACAAAAAAAAACAGTCTGATCAACAAGGCTAAAGTCATAAAACCATAAATTTAATAAAAACAAATAAAATGGATAAGCGCTTTCACACAAAGTGCTTCATCAGATCTTAAAGGGTACAAAAACAGGTGGTTATTTAAAATACCAATAACCAATCAGAACTCAAAAAGCTAACAATGTAATGGATGAGCCTTCAGGGCCAGTTTTAAAGGTATATTAGCATTCAGCCCTGGTGATCTATGTGGTTGTAAATAAGCTATCCATCTGATCTGATCTAATTCTGTTTTGTTGATGATGTCCCCACTCTAATATCACACTTAATTAATAAAATAGTGAAAACAAAAGAATTCCCTACATTGAAATTAATATGCTTATACAAGGCATTTAAAGATTTCTTCCTTCTGATATCACTTAATTTTTGAAGTACACGCTCTTTGAGCTGTCTATTAGTCTTACCTACATAAAATGCTTGGCAGCTATCACAGCTAGCCAGATACACAAGATTAGTAGATTTACAATCTGCATAAGACTGAAGGTAAAACATCTAGAAGTTTCACGAAATATGAAAACATGATTACATGACATGTATTTACAAGCTTTGCATGACCTACACAGGAAGGTTCCCAATCTATCAGACACACGTTGTCCTTTCCTAAAGGGTCTGTAGCACAGTTGTCTCATAAGGGATAGATTATTTCTAAAAATAAACTTTGGTCTACCCCCTGCTACTTCTCTAATCTTGTCATCCGAAAGAAGATGGGCCAGTTCCTCTTAACAACATCACAGATAGCATGAACATTGCTACTATAGGTCAAAGAGAAGCCAAATCCGTGTTGGATTGTAGATTGCCTAGATGAAAAATCATTTCCTCTATATAGGTAGGGTTTACCTATGGTGTATCTCAGATCCTGCACTTCAGATTTTTATTTATTTTATTTTATTTTACATTTGTTAACCAGGGGTGTCTGACTGAGCCGAAAAGGCCCTTTTTCAGCAGAGGCCCAGGGAGAAAAGCTCCACAAAGAAAAATTACAGACACATTTAGTTATTTAGACATGATCAGTATACACACAAATTACAAGAGACATGTTTTTACAGTGGTATGCAGCACATAAACAGTTACAGTGGAGAGAACAAACAAAAAAATATTAATTTTAAAAATAAAGGTAATTAATGGATTTGTGGTGTACAGCTGAAATTTGGAACATAGGTAGAATACATACATAGTACACAGGTACAGTACATACATTGTAGATTAGCCAGTGTTTGTGAGTAAGATTGAAAACTATTATCAAGTGCTCTAGATTTTAGTATGTATATGTTATCCGCTAAAAGATATGTCTCACATCACAATGTTTATTACCCCCTCCTAGTAAAATCTTGCATTGAGGCATCATTAGCTTTTAAGTAGTCATTTTCTCCAGTATGAAGCCTAGAGACATGAAGAAAGTGTCCTTTCATAACATTATTAAAAATATGGGAAGGATGCATACTGCTCTTAAGTAAAAGACCATTCTTTCTGCAAGCTTTTCTAAACATCAAAGAGTCAATATGACCATTTTCTGTAATCAAAGTTGTATCTAGAAAGTCTATATTCTTAGAAGAGTGTTGCATAGTAAATCTAAAACAGGAACAACTGTTCTCTAAATAGTTAATAAGAGCATGTAAAGAGTCTAACATCCCATCCCGCAGGATGAAGACATTGTCAACAAATGTTTATAATAAATTAAGTGACGTTTAAAAGCATGATCAGAAAAAACATTAGTTTCCCAGTTAGCCAACACTAAGTTGGCATAACTGTTAGTGCAAGGTGTGCTCATGGCAACACTTTGCTTCTACCAATAAAACTTATTATCAAACACAAATATATTATATTTCAAAATCAGTTCCAAAAATGTACAGATCAGGTCAATACGTCCATGTGTAAAATCACTAAAGCTATTTAAAAAAGATCTTATAGACTCAATACCAAAATAATTTGGTATAATAGTGAATAGAGAACAAATATCCAAAGTGGCCAGGATAAAATCCCTGACAGTAAAGTCTACCTCTTTCACACATTCACCGAATGCCCTAGAAAATCTGCAGTATCTCTAAGGACTGCAGGTGCTTTTGGCATTAACAGTCTCAGCAAAAATAGACATGGGCTCGGTAACCCATCCCCTTCCTGCTACAACAGGCTGTTTAGGTGGATTGGTCCTATTCTTAGGTATCTTCAGGAGACCATGAAAAGATGGAACCACTGGCTGCTCTTCTATCATAAAATCATAGAGGTCTTTAGTCAACACATTCATAATCAATAGATTATAGAGAAATACTTGTACTTCCTGTATATAACAATTAAACTCATTCTTAGAAAGTACAGAATAAGTGATTTTGTCATTTAACATTTGCTGCATATTGTTAAGAGAGAAAGCCATATCCATAATAACAATAGCCCATCCCTTATCTGCAGGGTGAATACTTAGTTCAAAGTTGTCACATAATTGTATTACTGCTAGGGATTCATCTTTAGTTAAATTAAAGAAGGTCTTGCTACAAGGTTTGTTTAAAATAGCAATCAAGTTGTTTTCACAAACCTTCACAAATGCTTTAACTGTTGGAGACAGCTGGGAATTAAATAAGCTAGGTTTCCTTAATGAAGTGGCTGCTCTAGTATCATTATTGTGAAACAACATTTTCAGTGTCGCTTCTCACTTCCCTTGCAAACTTCCTTAGATCAATAATAACATCACCGACCTGTGAGGGCTTAGCTGGAACATAAGAAAGCCCTTTATTAAGTAGCTCAAACTGAGCTGCAGTCAAAACAGCTGAAGAAATATTGACAACTAGCGTTTCTTGGGTTTCTGCCATAATTCCATCCCCATTGCTCAAGAGCGGGTCTTCAACATTTGCAACCACGACTGGGGGACCAACTATTCAAATGTAAAGGTGATAGCTGCAAGGGAGCTGGTAAACTTGGAGAAAACATAGAGGAAGCTGTATTACCATTGATGGAGCATTTTGGTCTAGCTCCTCCTTCTACAACCAGATTGGATGCCTTATCCATTGATGAATTCACAACAGTAGTGGTGGTGGAAATGCCAGATCTAGCACCTCCCTCCAGGCGCTGAATGGTTGTATCAACAGGACAAGGCGGGTCAGTAGGAATCTTTTCCTTAACAGTATTGGCAGTTGGCTGATCCTCTTTAACAATGGAGGAATCTTGCATATTTGTAGATTTAAGTACAGATCCTGGCCCTACAAAAATATGGCCATTCTTAAAATCATTGAAATGTCTTTCTAGTTTCTTCCTCTTAATAGAGGAAAGTTGATCATCATAAGCAGCCACATTAATAAAAAAAATGCTTCAGTGTTCTCAACAAATATCTCCCCTTTAAAGTTAAGTAAACATTAAGTCTGAAGCTTATCAGCCTTATCAAGCAGCTCCTTCCCAACAGGTGGAAAAAAAATCATTGAGAAAGCACAAATAATTAAAGTTTAATTCAAGATTTAAACCCTGTCATTTGCATAATAATTCAGGAAAAGTGTCACCATAAGTTGGCATACGCAGCACACAAAGTCCTCTTGGAACAGTCCTGTGATGCAAACAGGCTTTGAAGTGCAAGGGTTGCCATTGAATCCTTTTTAATTTAAAGAGCGTGTTCTCAAAATCTTTCAATATTTAAATGATGAAAGTACAGGCTTCATTCCAGCAGAATGGAACTACCATTGTCACCCCTTTGCACAAAGGTGGTGCCATTACTGACCCTGGAAACTATCGCAATATTAGCTTGACAAGTCTGATCTGTAAGGCCATGGAGTGTATTATTATGGACCTCATAAACAAGGACATAGGCAATCTCCAAGCACTTTACCCCACACAGTTTGGATTTGTCAAGGGCAGATCTTGCCTGTTGAACCTGGATGACTTTTTTGAGACTGTCACCAAGGCACTAGATGAGGGAAAGTCAGTACATACAGCTTACCTTGACTTGGTCAAGGTCTTTGACACAATCTCCCACTCGGACATCATGAAAAAGCTAACAGAACATGGTGTAAATCCCTATCTCATCAGGTGGGTGGCCAACTGGCTCACTGATGGGACCCACAAAGTCAAAGTAGGTGCCACTACCTCTGATAGCAGACCTGTCACTAGTGGTGTCCCCCAGGGATCTGTCCTGGGACCGCTATTCTTTGGCATCTACTTCTCAGAGGTCCAGGCAAAGACAAAAGAGTTATGGCTGATCAAGTTTGCAGACGACTGTAAGTTTGGTGATGTCACTGACTCTCCAAATGATGTTAACATACTTCAAAAGGGTCTCACAGCACCAAATGACTGGTGACAAAGTCATGGCCTTAAGTTAAATGCAAAGAAAATGTATTATCATACCATTCAGCAAAAACACAGCCCCTACTGATTATCACATTAGCAGCAACTCTCTAAACACACAACCTGTGGTGAGAGACCTGGGTACACAAGTTGACAAAAACTCACATTTGACCATCGTGTAATGGCAGTGGTTGAATAAGCCTTTTACTTGGTTCATCTCATAAGTAAAGGGATTCCATCCAGAAAAAATAGGGTTATTACCTCTGTGTACTTCTCCTTCATTAGGCCAATAATTGAGTACAACATACCATTTTGTATGTACCTCTCCAAACACCTGCACCAACTGTAAAGGCCAAAGAAATACCTCAGAAAGAAAATCCATGGCCTCCAGCACCTGACAGGCTCAAATCACAGTCACTCTACTCTGTATCATACAGATTGCTCAGAGGTGGTCTGTGTTTTGCCTATGAGGCAATCTCAAACCCTGCTCTACTAGAGGTGCTCCATATCTGTAAGTCTAACTTCTCACATAGTACCCAGTCGAAAGGCTTAAATCTAATATGTGACATTAACAAAACCTGCTGGAGAGACAGGGTTGTCCCCCAGAGGTTACCCCGTCTCTGAAATAGGCTCCCCATACACATCAAACAAAGAACTTTGCTGACCGTATTCAAGCACAATTTGATGAGTGGATGGGCAACTACAAATTTGTCCCAGGGGTTCCACCTGTGTCCCTCACTGATAGGGGTGACAGGTGCTGACTGAGGTTACTTTTCTGGGGATAAACTCTTGGCTAGGCTTGTAAGGGCCCCAGATCCATTAGTCTAGTAATCTCCTATGATCCCATGATCCTCTCCTATGATCCATTGGTCTAAGTTGTGCTTAAATAGGGTTAGGGAAGAACTCTGCTTCACAAGGATGGGAAGCCTGTTCCAAAGAATGGGAATTCTCTGAGAAACATATCTGTCTCTCCAACATGTCTTACTTATATCGCAAACTCCAAAAGAAAATCTAGCTCTTTTGATCTAGCAGTTCTGATTCTGTTTGATTTCTGAATGTGCAAAAGGTTCATCAAAGCAAGGTCCAGGGATGACTGGTATGCCAGGCAAAGGCTATAGCTAAATATGACTTCAGGGGTCCTGATAGGTCATATTTTAGACTGTTCAGGAAGCTTTGAAGGATGTTATTAGGGCCTATTGAGTCCATGTTCTTGGCTTTAATGAGTGCATCCAGTACATGTTCCCTAGTTACAGCTGGAGAGGTTATGTTTGAAGGTCTTTCTTGGGGATGGCTGAGGCTGAGATGAGGTTAAAGCTGGAACTGAATTTGTCTGCTAACAGGTTCATTATAGCACTAGGCTCTGTGAATGTGGAAATATTAATCATCAATTCAATACATTGCTGTGTGCTGCCCTTGAGGTTTCTGACATAGCTGAAGAAAGCCTTATGGTTATCTTTCACCTGGGAGGCTATCTTAAGCTCAAAGTTGACTTTGTTTGACCTAATTAGCCTTTTTAGTTTTAAATTTAGTTTGATGTCAGAGTTTTTATGTCTGTGGGAATTGCACTTCCTAATTTTTGCCATCATTCTTTTTCCATTTGTTGTGCATCCTGTTTAATTTCGGATGCCAGCACAGCAGTTTGTTTCCTGGCTTAGTTCTGGGCTTACTTCTGGAAGGTACAGCAGCCTCTATGCAGCCATAAACATGGTTGTTCAGAGTTTCGGGAAGCAATTCAGTATAGGCTGCTCTGTTCTCTGCATTTGTAGAGCAGTGAATTTTGACAATCATTTAATAAAAGGCAGTTTGCCCTGGAATAATTGCTAATTGTGACTGGTTTTACTGGGGTTATAGAGTTGATTTTTTATTTCAAAAGAGACAGCTTTATGGACAAATCTTACCAGGGAGGACAAGATATTGGGGCCATGGGGTTGCAGCATTCTCCCACATTTGTGAGCATGCGATCCAGTATGTTGAAGCCTCTAGTGGGCATATTCACTATTTGGTTAAGGGTATCTGTATTTACCAAGTTCAGGAATCTCTGTGCCTGTGGATGTGAGGCAGTGTATGATTCCCAGTCTGTAAGAGGAGAGATTCAAGTCTCACATGAGTAGTTTGGATGGTAACTGTCTCCAGTAGGTGTACTGTGGGCTTCATGGCACATAGAGGGTGATCTATAGCTGGCTAGGATAGGGTACAGGATTTTGACTATGGTGAGTGACCCCCTTCTTTTGCTCTATTCTGTGCAGCTACTGGACTAAAATTGTGGAAGACATGGAAACCTTGTATTTCTAGGGTACTCTCTGCCACCTTAAACCAAGTCTCAGTAACTGTACAGATGTCAATATTCTCAAGTGTGAGGACAGCTCAGAGGGAGTATAGCTTTCTAATTAGACTCCTGACATTGAGCAGTAACACCTTGATGGTCAGTTGAGTTGATTTTGCTCTGTCTGTAGGTTTGTCAGTTTGTCATTCCCTAAAAAAGGCGCCATCAGGGGGATAAAGTTTTGGCCAGTATTCAAAAGCATAGAGGGGACAAGTGCAGCCCATCCTTGGCCAAGCAATGTGGTCTGTTAACCAATGTCCTCCCGAGCTGACAAATATTGGCTCCCCTTAGAATGACACCAGAAAGACAGCCAGTTGTTGAAATCAATCATCTTTCCATGTCCAGTAAACAAAATTTTAAATTAAATTAAATGAATTAGTCACAAAGAGTTTCAATCCTCTTGTGAATGTGAACTGTGGTCCAAGCATATCAATGCACTGCTCCATCAACATGCCCAAAAATGCAACGCGTGCATATAATGGCTGCAGCTGCACCAATCACTTAATAGCTAATCAACACTCATGCATGCTTGCATTACTTCTAGTTCACACTGAGAAGCAGACTGTGGATCTCAATTGTTTGCTGAGCTATTTAGCCTGACATGCCTCCAGCTTGGCGCAATCACTATGTAAGTTTGCTTGATGCAATAGCGCACAAAGTGAGGAGAGGGTGCTTTAAATCACAGTGCAAATTAGAATGTCTTACCAAATTCCCTTGTTAATTATTCATGAGGGCTTCATCTGGAGCCATCTCTCTGAATCACATCAGTCAATAATATGAGGTCCTATCTGCCTCAGTTAGGAGCAGAGTAGGTGGATGTTAATGACCTCATGACACTTACTGAAAGGAGCAGGGGAAGTTCTCCATTGTTCTAGTCAAATTTTCTCTATCTGTATAAATACCACACGGGGTATACCCTGAAAACAATCCACAAATGCTGACATGTAGCACAAAAGGAAGAAGCCTTCTCTACAGTTCAGACAAACCAGGTCTGACTAAATGAATTGAGAACTGCTGGAACATGCTGCTGTGGACAAAACAGCAGAACCTTCTAGCTTGTCTAATGGGGAGGGTTGGGGCATACTTCTTGAGGCATGCACTATGTTTACAGGTCGCAGAGGAGACCAGAGGTGGAGGGAAATATCTAACTTCAAGGAATGGTAAGGCTGGGAGGCTAGCCCTGCCTCTGACGAGAGTAAGGGACAAGCCCTTGTACCACCCCATTATATGTTCGCCCTTTGGAGCACTTCAGGTTTTATATGTTTGCTCCTTTGGAACCCTTCAGGTTTATGTAAGGGATGGTTAGGGTTTTATAGTGAAAAACTCTCTAGTGGCTGCTTGGACATCAACCATGCCATAGTCCTGCTATCACCAAATAAAGAAGAACGAACACATGATGGCAGAGATGACAGGGGCTCGGAAGTAAAAAGTAAACCAAAAATGTCATACTGACATAAATCAAGTGAGACCAACTTGTACAACAAAAGTAAATAGATAAATAATGAATAAATCCAACACAAGGTAGTGACCATCTAAATAGAGGACATTACTGTGGCTGAACCAGCTAAGGTCTACTTCTGCACATGAATATAGAGATATGATTTAACTACAGTAGTTTTTTTTTCTTTTTTTTTGCAAGCTGCTATGAGTACTAATGACTTGCAGTTTTACATTTTGTGACTCAGATCCATGAGTGGTGCAATTCTCCATTACATCTATAATGCCTGAAGATAGGCTCATTCACATGATGATGGCTGTCTATGATTTATTCTGATATACCTAGGGTTTTGCTTAGGTAGTTACAGATAAAAAAAAATCTTTAATCCCACATCTCATTACTTCAGTGCCATTAAAGTGACTGCAAAGCACATTTTCAGTTTTTTTAGCGATTGAAAATTTATGCTAGTGTTCTGTCTGACCTTTGATATCAATTACTGATGCTATCACTAACGACATAGTGAGACTATAATAAGAAAATAGCACAGTTATTACAATATCTTAATCAGTAGCATGCCATGCCTGAAGTATGCCGTACATTTTGTAACAGATGCATGAAAGTGTCGTGTTGAGGTTACATTTGACATTTTCTCAGCAATGTATTGCCCTTGCTGAGAAGCATTCGCTGTCCCTATATATTGCTAATACTACTTAGACCACAGGATAATGTTGAAGTT
>NC_056737.1:996543305-996550805 GCF_019279795.1 Protopterus annectens | reverse complement strand
TTAAGAACATTCTGTAAACAAAAACTAAAGGACAGGTAAGAGGTATTGTCATGTGTATGTGTGAGAATGAATGAGGGCAGTTTGTGCCAAAATGATGCATGGGCCACTTGTAGTGATTACTACAGGAAAGTGCTGGGTAACACTAGTAGTAACATCACATGATTCACAGACATGTAGATTAACCGATAATGAGGTCTTTCCTCACTGCAGCTAATGTGTCTCTGAATCACATTTTCTGTTATCACAATACCTTTTGGCTACAGTTTTTTGCTCAGTTGGTAGGATTCTTTCCTGTCTTGGGCGGTGCAGTGCTACAGCAGTTAGTTTTGTTGTCTCACAGAAAGAGGCTTTCTGGTTCAATTCTTGGCTGGGGTGCCTTCTCTGCAGAGTCTGCATATCCTCCCGGGATTTGCATGAGTTTCCTCTGGGTGCTTCTGTTTCCTCCCACATTCCAAAGACCTGCATTTGGTGAATTTCTCCCCAGGCCTCTGCTGACAATGGGCTCTGTCCCAGTCAGATTTTCCCAGTAAACAAATGTTAAACAAAATAAAGTTCCAAGGTTCATAGGTTCATAAGTTGGTACTAGGCTATCGGCCCTAGGGCATATACAAGCCTAGACATAACAATCCCATGGCTATTTCTTCCCACAATATTTACTTCCCTGGAACTGACTGTGTTTTAATGTCTGTTTAAACCTTCTGCTGTGTACTAAATCTGAAAACTAACTAAATAACAATAAGAAATTAGAAAAAAATTCCTAGCAATACAATGCATCTTAAAGCTAAAATAATCAGAATGATACTGCTTTCTGATGAAAACAACACAAGTCATCAACCTGAAATTATTATTTACATGTGTACAAATTATGATGCAGCATAAGTTCCATACAGGCTGCATCACAAAGCAGCTACACTGAAACATTTACACCCAGATTCATCCAAATATTACATAACCGGCCAAAAATTATCCCATTTCATAATCATTGAATATTTTCCAGTCTGCCAACTGTACTTCATCTTTCCAACTCAACTCAGAGCCAAATATATATATATATATATATATATATATATATATATATATATATATATATATATATATATATATATATATATATAGGTCTATTGATAAACAATGAATAAACAATGAATGATCCAAATGTCACTTTTCACAAATTCTACCACAAAAGCTCACTTTGCAAATGCTGACACTCTAATAACACATGCGCCGAGCAAGAAATCTTGGCACATGCAAAACAGTGTTTTAAAAAAAGTCTAAAACATCAGTTTTGCAGGTGTGCAAGCCCTCCTGCACCCACTGTTAATTATATATACTAACTCTGAGATCACACAATCTTGGAGAAAAGGTTAATTTCCCTTTCTAGAGAATTGTGCAATCTCATACACCTGTCAACTATCTCTCTAGCGTTCACTAAAGTTTGTTGACCAAACGGATGTTGACCATAGAGGAACTTTATCAAAATCAGTTCCCCTATACATAACTCTTTTTATCTCCACATTACTTAAAACAGTGGCTTTGCAATTGCGAGCATAATCTATTCCTAAAAAGGTATAGTTGACGTTCTAATACCACAGAATGCAGGTTGCCCTGCAGCCAATAAAAGTATTAATTTGAATTAACTCACTTTTTACTGAGGGTTTCCACTCAACTATTAACTCATCATAAGTACCAAGCCCTAAAGCTGTTTATAAAGCAAATAAAACTGAAAGGGCAAAGTATACTTAGGGGTCGAAACAAATAAAGTAAAACAAAGAGACTTGCGATAATCTGTGGCAAATAAAAGTTTCATTAACAAACAAAAACAGCTTTTGAGACCAACTTACTCTTCATTATGATATAAAAATATTTTAAGCACAGGCCATTTAAACATGCAGACATTAAGAAAGTAAAATTTACCCTTCAGAACAGCCTACATTAATTTCTCATAATTGTCTAATTCTTTTCACCGTGATATAAGCTTAACTGAACTTTTCTCATGAAGTTCACTGTCAGATCTAAAGTCTAACGATCCTATATATAGACACTGTGCAACTTTAGGTTTTGTATGCCATAGAATGGTGTATAAAAGCCCTTTGTAATTCATGAAGCCTGTGCCACAACAAAGCTAGCCCCATTTGTGGTTTTGCTCCGGAATTCACAAAACAATCCTAAGCAGTAATCAGACATACAACATACTAGTGCTGGTAAAATGTTAAAATAAAAAAGATCCCTCAATATCATGGCAGAAAAATTCTTACTGCCAATGGACTCCCCCTACTGTGCAGACAAACCTGCTACCACAAACAACCTTGTCCCACCCACTTACTGTGATTCTGATGAGCTCCTGCCATAGAGAACTTGCTCAGTACAGAGTGACTCATTGGCATATTATATACCATACTCTCCTCCATAGTGTAATACTCTCTAAACCTTTTAATTATTGTTTGGCCTAGGCTATATACTGTTCTCAAATTTTGAAACTTGTATTTGTTAACTGTTATTTTACCTATGCATTGTACTGCTGTGCACACATTTTTGACTTGTACTATATTTCTGTGATCCTACTTTAATATTTTATAAATATCATAATTACTTGTATTTCTGGAGCTTTTCTCCTTGGGTCTCCATTGAAAATGGGCCCCTGGCTCAGTTGGACTAACCCGGTTAACAAATGTCAGTAAATAAATAAATAAACAAATAAATAAATATTATGGCAATAAATGCCAGTTTATCGCCATGCTTAATAACTGTAATTTCTTTAGGATTCACATTTGGACATGATGGCAACAACAGCACAGTGGTGTAAGGCAGGTAGTTAAGGTACAGTCTGCCTTGCCAATCAGATTCTCCTAGCTACAGGTTAAGGCAAAGTTTGCCTTGCAAGTTGCCCTACGATGATGTGTTGTGTAGTACTGGTGTGACACCCATTGCTGCCTGCCAGATCAAGCATAGGAGCACCCAGTTATGATCTGCATACTAAGCACACCTGTGTGCCTTTCACAAAAATGAGATGGCATTTCTATGCCACTGAAGGCCAGCATGTGTCATATCTATGAACTGAAATAGTCTCTGGACCTGTACTGGACATAGTGAACAAGATGTTTGTTGGCATTTTATACACTATACTTGTGAATATCAGGGCCACATTTTGTTAGCCACCATCTGCTTGAAACCATTGACCCAGTATGCCTTATAAGGTCATTCCTCCTGGCCTCCAGCATTGTAGGATACCTGGAGAGTGACGGAGTTCCAGGAATGTTGGAATTATGGCCATTATACTTGGGAAGATAGATAATAGTGTGCGTGTATGTGTGTGTGTGTGTGTGTGTGTGTGTGTGTGTGTGTGTGTGTGTGTGTGTGTGTGTGTGTGTGTGTGTGTGTGTGTGTGTGTGTGTGTGTGTGTGTGTGTGAGTGTGTGTGTGTGTGTGTGTGTGTGTGTGTGTGTGTGTGTGTGTGTGTGTGTGTGTGTGTGTGTGTGTGTGTGTGTGTGTGTGTGTGTGTGTGTGTTTGGTCTAATATCCTTCATTAGCTAGAAAGTCTGGTGCAATGTCTTCTAAGCTGAATTCAGGGCATGCATGTATACACCTGTGATTCCAGGCAAGGTGTATGCACGTAGCCTGGTAGTTTCATCCTGCTTCGAGTCTCTACTTACAAGTACACAATCTGCTTACAACTCCATCAATGGCAATCCACTGGGATGGTCAGTTAGCACCAGCCACTCATTTTAGTCACCTCCTGATTAGCACTTTTGGTATCCAAGCTGATAACTGACACTGGGATAATTAGGATACTATCAGGGTGAAGGCCTATCCACCACAGTGCTGGTATAACTAAAGTATCAATTAACATATTTGTTTTATAATTTAATAAAATATAAAAAAAAAAAAAAAAAAAAAAAAACAGAAGAAATGCATTAGGTCTTTACACCAGTTACTAGTTATGGTTTGAAGGGATCTCTTAGCATTCAACGCGGCTCTCTATTGAAAAAGTCGAGTGCCAACAGATCAAAAAAAAAAGGTCAAAAATCCAGGAGAAGAGTAAATCTCAAACATCACGTTTCTTTAAACTTTTTTTTTGGAGGGGGCCCAACACACTCAAAATGGCAATCTCAGACCTGGTATATGTAATTCCATTTTTTTCAGCCATTCAGTCTCTTTGTTTTGCATACCTCTTAACTGTCTAGATTTCCACAGAATGGTCTTCTTCTTCTTTCGGCTCTTCCCAGTGAGTGATCGCCACAGCGGATCACCTGTCCGCTCATGATTGGCAGTGGAGTTTTACAGTGTCGAGTTGCCAGCCCGGTGCCCAACCTTCCACAGAAGGCACACACATGCACGCACTCATGCCTAGGACCAATTTAGAGTGTCCAATCCACCTATAGCATGTCTTTGGGATGTGGGAGGAAACCAGAGCACCTGGAGGAAACCCACGTGACCACAGCGAGGACATGCAAACTCCACACAGAAGGCCCCCCAGCCGAGGATCAAACTGAGGAAAACTTCTTGCTTTGAGGTGCTTTATATTTTTGGTCTGCTCTTCTTAAAATGTGTGTTTTTCTGACAAACTACAGAGGACTGAAGACACTAAATAATGACACACATTTGGATTTCAGACTTTATATCAGTCAGAAAATGCAAGCAAACATAAAACATGTTATTCTAACAACATTCTAAGTTTACAATTTAAATATTTAATATCTGTCCTTATTTTGGGGTCTTTCTTGCTTTAGCAAGTTGAGAGCTATGTTGTTTTGGGACTCACTGAAGCAGGTCTTGACATTTAAAATGGTTATCATTCACCATTCAACTCTTTAAGTTTTAGAAACAGTTATGATTTTGTATTACTTATTCCAGCTAAAAAAAAATGGCACCCTGACATTTCTCAAGTAACATCATTTCTACTTGTCTTATAAGGAGTAGGTGTTTAAAAATGACATAAAGTATATAAAGAGAAAACAGCTTTTGTTTCGCATCTTCCAGAATGGTGACCCGACTCCTGCTTCACACTGTTTCTGTCCACAATAGCTGCTAAGTTCAAAACAAACCCAATATATTGTGACAATCTACCATACCCATAAAAGTCAGTTAAAACATAATATAACAAATGAAAGAAAAGCTTAGTATGGAAAACCCACAGCAATATCTAAAGCAAATGCTACGACCTCATCTTTACCTTTACGTTGGTTGACATGGCATAAGATGAATTAACTGAGATGAGCAGTAAATTAACTCTGCAAATGTCATAAGCTTATCAATGTACATAATCAAACAAACATTTATAAATTGATGTAACAGTGAAGTAATATGCTTTCAAGAGACTAGCTTCCTGATAAATAAATGAACTACTGACATGTTGTTTCTGAGAGCATGATGTTGTGTGGGATAAAACCTCCTGAGCAAATACTATTGCTTCCTGTAGAAATGCACATCGGTGTTGCTGGAACATCATGTCCCTAGCAACCACATTATCAATTCTAACAGTCAGTTCTTGACTACAAAACAGCTTAGTGACTAAAAGAAAAGTGCCAGTAAAGATAAACCACAGAAATAAGGAACTTAATGGGATACATATCCATACACATAAAACCCAAGCCTCATTATTTGAATGTAGCATACAGTGAAATAAGAGTAACATAAGCTACCTCTCAAGCACTCAGTCAGTTTGAGCTCTGCCATCTTTGTTATGATGAATGGCATTTTTGAGCTTATAATTTATTTATGGTAGAAGTCATACTTGACTGAAGACAGTTTAATGAAACATAATTTCCTGCAAAACAGCAATTACAAAAATAAAAATAAGCCTTGGATAGTAATTATGCCCCTCTTCTGCGAACCTAGCCTAGGGGTTGCATTCACTCAACTCAGTAAAAGACAAAACCTCAGTCGTACAATATCTAACAGATAAAAAATAAGCTGTGCTATTAAAGACGGCAACGGTTTCCCCAGAAAAATACATCTTTGTGAATCTTGTTTGATAAACTGTGATTAACTGATTAAGGATTCAGTAAATGGTTCATCTGCTGGTAATATTCTGTGGATCAAAAAGCATTGCACAGTTCATCTATTCACTGTATATAAACTATACACTCCAGTCTTCTATATTTCTTCTATTTATGTTTTTGCAAACAAAACACTTCACAAAACAGAAAGGGATGTGAAGTGTGCCGCTCTGATCTAGTCTTTAGTGATTGCTACCACCTTCCATTGCCATTATTAACATCAGATGATTGCGGTGGGCCAAGACAAGTGACCTTTTGCCTTGAGACAACCAGTGCTCACTATAACACCTTTAATTCTGTCTTTGAAATGGAGTCAAGTGTCAGAGAATAATCCTGAAGACATTTTCCCAGTTCTGATAATTTACCCTTTTTAATTTCCCCAAATGATTAAGGGTTTTAATTCCATGACAGGAATATACTCATTCCTACATTAAGGTGCATTTAAAGTTTGTGAAATCAATATTGCTTCTGTCTTTGATGTTTGCCAGGAGTGCTCCTCTCAGCACCCACAATATAGTTAGAATTGCCTCCTTGTATAGTTCCTATGGACTTGTTTGTATTTCCAAAACATTTAAGTGTGCATGATTTTTTTTATTTACTGATCCATCTGTGTCTTCTATCACAGAGACTATCTGGGTGTCCTTATTCACAATTACTTTGGTTTCTGTTTACATATCTCTGTATTTTCTAACGTGATGTCTTTCAGTACATTGTATACTGTAGATGTTGTATAGCTATTTCAGTAATGAATACTCTTTTTGTCTTTTTTCATCAGCTGCAATATCTGAATTTCTTATTTGTAATTTCTTGACTGTTGGTATTGAATAGTCTCATGTGACCAGTGGTTGTTTATTTTAAGTAAATCTTTGTGGTTTGTGCTTCTCAGCTATTTGTATATTGCAGTGCTTGCACAATCCTTAGCATAGCAATGTTGGCACATCATTGTGCCTTTCAGTATACAGACCCTCAGCCATGAGTATATCATAAAAGGATAAATATGACAGATAAGATTGTAAGTTTATCTTACTAAAAGAATACATGGCCTAAACAAAGTGTCCTACATGGACTGACGCAAAACACTGTCACGTACCCAGTACCCCAGAGACAGCTCTCACTGCTAAGATATGACCAGTATCTGGCATGCAAAATATCCTTTGACCCAATACTGATGGAATTACTGGACATTACCAAGTAAAATGGCATTAGAATCACTCAGTGGGACAGGTATATCTCACAGTGTACACCACGACTGTGGAACCGAGTCTCCAGCCATGTAAAAGAAAGCTCATCCCTGGCCATATTCAAGTGTAACTTGGATGTATGCGTGCGAAACACAATTTACCCTAGAACTGCCCCCCTGTACTACTAATGGACATAGGCAGCTCCTAAATGTTTTATCTCATGCTTGGGTCCCCTCAAATGATCAATGGTACGATCCCAGTTATTCTCACTAGGGGTAATATATAATTTTCAATCATAGGATGGGAAAGGCTAATATATAAATA
>NC_056737.1:996495805-996525805 GCF_019279795.1 Protopterus annectens | reverse complement strand
TGATGTGGGAGTCATTTGTGGGTCTGGCAAGCAGTTTCTGATTAGAAATAAAGGGGTACAAATTTTAAGTTTAAGAGGTGAACTGAATTCTGTGGAAAAGTTTGACAAAATGCATAGAGAAAAGGTAAACAGTAAAGTTTTGGATTCATATGATTAAAGTCTATATGTAAGCAAACTACTGAGCAGGCACATTTGAGAGGACACTGTTTCTCAGAAGCAATGAACTGAACTCAGGTGCTTCTCGAGATATATTAGCCTACTGAAGCACGGACCTTTCACAATTAACCTGAAGCCCAATGCAATGCAATGCAATGCAATGCTCTTCAATTTGTTTGATCAAAGAAATGTTCCTTTCCTGCTTATAACCAGAGTAGAGGAAGACAAGAGATGAATACAAGCATCACAGAATATGTTATGCGTTGGTTACTCAATCCTCTTAAGAGCAGTGAACACAACAAGTTCAAAAGGAACTTCAGTCATATGTCCAAAAATTGTGCCACTGGTTTTACAATAACAAACATGGTCAGTCGTAACAAGACCTTCACAATGTTGCATGGGATGACAAAGGAATTAAAACATCCCTCCCCAAATTGTAAATTAATTTGACAAACCAAGACTAAAACTATCTCTACACACTGCTTGACTCCTCACTCATCTTTAAATAATGTACTTAATCCATGATCAATAAGACCCTAAAGCAGGTAAAATGTGTTAAAAGGTACCTAGGCTTCTGACTGAGGATTCTAGGAAAGCTATAGCCTAAACTGTCCTAATACCTTCATCAGAACACTTACTTCCAGCAACAGATCTTGGTTCCTCCCATAATACTGGATTCTCTGACAACTGCTGAGGATAAAATGTGATGGTTTAAATGTGTCTGCAGGTACAGAGAATGTTACTGTTACACCTCACAATATATAAACTAGATGGCAGTAACTAATATGGCTACATTATTTAAGCAATAATCCACTTCTGGGAATGGGAATATCAGGATTTACCCACAGTTGGTGTGCTTTGATGACGAGGAGCAAAGCACGCATGATTAAAGAAAATTAACTGTGGATAAATCCTGATATAGCCACAAACAGGCATGGATTATTGCTGCTATACAATTACATTTTTAAGAAAGAATTTGATTACCTTTCTTACATAATAAAAGCAAACAAAAATTCAACTGGAACGCTAAAAGGTGCTTATAAGTGAAGCCAGGCTTGAATAGGGAAAATATGATTTATTGACATAAAATATCTCCTGGTTAAGAGCTTTCATCCACTGCAAGTGGACTTCATCAGAACACTAATGCAAAATACAGTCAGACGTTTAAAGTCTTTTTGGCGCCAAAAAACTAATACAAAATTTTAAAGTGCCATTCCCTCATACTGAATGAATACTCTGTTCTTTATATACATTTAAACCGTACTTAAAAACTGGTCAAACTGTTCGAACTAATTAAAAACATTATAAAAATGTTATAAAAATATGATAAAGATGTTAAAAACATGCCATTATAATGTCATACCATAATAAAATAATAAAATTTATACCATTGTAGAATTCATATAAATTGTTGTAAATTCAAATGTTATAACAATATAGCAACAAATAAATATACATTATTAGGTTGAGAAACTTTTGTTGAGTCATTAATTAATATATAACCTTAGGCATAGTGAGTTACAACTATTTAGTATCCTAGAATTTAATAATTTAATACACATAAATTAATAGTGTGTGTGTATAAAAAAATGTTTTATTTGTTTAATAATTTTATAATAAATGCATATATATATATATATATATATATATATATATATATAAAGAAATAATATATCTGTATGTCTCCATCCCATAACTATGTTAATAGACATTACCCTAGTTGTAATAGAGGTTTAATGGAAATATGATTGTTGAGTCCTGGTTCTCTTGTGGTGTCTGTTAATATTTGCCATACACTTTCCTTTCTTCCTAGGAGGGCTTTTGTATCACCCCTCCCCCGTAAGCCTATAACAACCTGGTCAATTATAGCAAACTTAAATGTGTGTTGATCCCCTCTTAGATTTATATGCTTAAACAATGCATTATTGTTATCTCTGACCCTAATACTGTAGAGATGGTCATAAATACGTTTCCTGAACTGTCGTTCAGTCTTACCTATGTAGTAAGCAGGGCATGACATACACTTAGCTAAATAAATGACATATTTGCTGTTACAGTTGCCATGCTTAAAACGTACATAGGTCTGATTAATGTCTTCCAACCTCATCCCTTCAATTTCTAAAATAACTGAACATTGTTTACAAAATCCACATTTTCTAGTATAGATATATATATATATATATATATATATATATATATATATATAGTCATTATTAATTAATGACTCAACAACAGTTTCTCAACCTAACAATGCATATTTATTTATTGGTATATTGTTATAACATATCAGTTTACAACAATTTATATGAATTCTACAATGGTATAAATTTTATTATTTTATTATGGTATGACATTATAATGGTATGTTTTTAACATCTTTATAATATTTTTATAACATTTTTATAATGTTTTTAATTAGTTTGAACAGTTTGACCAGTTTTTAAGTATGGTTTAAATGTATATAAAGAACAGAGCATTCCTTCAGTATGAAGGAATGGCACTTTAAAATTTTGTATTAGTTTTCGTCGCCAAAAAGACTTTAAAAGTCTGACTGTATTTTGCATTAGTGTTCTGATGAAGTCCACTTGCAGTGGATGAAAGCGCTTAACCAGGAGGTATTTTCCCTGTTCAAGCCTGGCTTCACTTATAAGCACCTTTTAATTCTTTTTGTGAGCATTCCAGTTGAATTTTTGTTTGCTTTTACGGTGTTGCTGCTGGTTTGGTGATTTGCAACTTTCTTACATAATGTCTTTGTATAATGGCGCCACAGTCTTCTACATTGTCTTCTATAGGCTGATGTACTGCGTTTGGGTATTGGACTTCCTTTCCCATGCTTGCACAGTACATCAGTGCAGTGCAGGAGAAGCAACGGAGAAAATAGAACCTCTGTTGCTGTTTTTTTTTAACTGTTTAAAAAAATTAGGATTTTGCAAGTGAAAGCACAGAAATACAAGGAAAATCAGGTATGTTTCTGTTTCTTTAGTTTTGCAGAACATATCTGATTTTTCTCTTATTTGGCTCTATCCCCCAGCATATGCCAAAGGAAAGTTTGTTCACTCAGTGGGTCTTTAGCGGCCTGACTTTTTTCTCTTCACATTTGCTTGATTTACAACAGGATCTCTGGTTGGGCTGTCCAAATAGCAATGAGCTGTTATTGAATAATACTTTGCACCTTATTATACCACCTACTCCATAATAATTACCACCCCTCCTTCTAACTAATAAACTGAATATTAGTATTAACAGTTATCCACTAAGATCTCAGAAAGATAGAGCATTAAACTTTGGATTAGCAGCAGGTGAGAAGGCCTGGCAACACGGAAACCACTGCTAAATCACAAAGGAGACTAGTGCAAACTATTTTTGTTTAAATCTAATCTTACTGAATATCTGAAAGCAAATTCTAGAGGGGTCCAGGAAAGTAAATATTTGTGGGAAGCAATAGCCAGGGAATCGTTATGGCTAGGCTTGTATAGGCCCTAGGGCCGATAGCCTAGTACCTACCTATGAACCTATGTAAAAGCTTTAAACAATGGCAAATCAGTGTACTATTTGCATCTGCAACACTGATACATTAACCTTTATATAATTATATCTTAAGCAAAGCATACGACTAAATTAAGTACACATGTTCATTAAGTGACTGTAACAAATACGTACAAATATTGCGTTATTTTTTTGTACTATGTATTGTTGCAAATAGTTTTGCACCTTTTGGCCCAGGTCATGGTTAAAAATAAACATTACACCAGCCCACCTACCAAGTTTTGAAATAAAAAAAAATAAAAATGGAATCACATTAGGGAGGTATAAAGACTACTGACTGATGTTTAGCTATGTTTTGCCCACCTACCAGGTTTTGAAATAAAAATAAATAAAATGGAATCACATTAGGGAGGTATAAAGACTACTGACTGATGTTTAGCTATGTTTTGCCCACCTACCAGGTTTTGAAATAAAAATAAATAAAAATGGAATCACATTAGGGAGGTATAAAGACTACTGACTGATGTTTAGCTATGTTTTGCCCACCTACCAGGTTTTGAAATAAAAATAAATAAAAATGGAATCACATTAGGGAGGTATAAAGACTACTGACTGATGTTTAGCTATGTTTTGCCCACCTACCAGGTTTTGAAATAAAAATAAATAAAACTGGAATCACATTAGGGGGGTATAAAGACTACAGACTGATGTTTAGCTATGTTTTGCCCACCTACCAGGTTTTGAAATAAAAATAAATAAAAATGGAATCACATTAGGGGGGTATAAAGACTACTGACTGATGTTTAGCTATGTTTTTCCCACCTACCAGGTTTTGAAATAAAAATAAATAAAAATGGAATCGCATTAGGGGGGTATAAAGACTACTGACTGATGTTTAGCTATGTTTCCAGGGGTTAAGAAAATGGTAGTGCAGAGAACTACATAAAGTTAAATACAACAAATGAACAAAACACAGCTAGACATTTAGAACATTGTACCAACATCTTCGAGCATGTGTGTGTGTTTTTTTTTTTTACTGTAGATGATTTGGGTGGATTTTGGCAAATACCACTTGAACCCTGTAGCAGATAGCTGTGGGTGTTCATTTACTAATAGCATGGTACTGTAAGTAGGCAGCTCTCAATTGGATTTACATTTGTTCTTGAAATATTTCAGGAGGAGGACAGAATGTTGTTCAGAGGCTGTGAGGTCATAGCTGCTCTGGTGGATGGTGTGTTAGCATATGACCACACAGAAGTAGGACATGATGGTCACATAATTGAAGTATTACTTCACAGCAGGGATGCGAGGAGGTAGCTGTCCCCATCCTGAAAACTGCAGACTGCCTTCATTTACTTGTTATTTGAGAAAAATGGAAAATAAAAACAGTTAAATTTAGAATTAAAAACAACAGTAATAAATAGTCCAAAACTTCAGGTGTTGATTCATTTTCTATAAAAAAAATTGAAGAAAAAAAACTTGATCAGATGTAGTCACCAGAGTAACTCGGCTTTTATTTATGATAAGCACTTTTGTCCACCACATGGACTTCATCAGAACAACTTTTCTTTAACAGCATACCTACATATGTTTAATGAAAACAAAGGACCATAAATCATGACAGACAATTCAAGATTTTGAACTGAAACAAAACAAAACAAAAACCAATGATTTCTTAGTAACGCTAAGATTTAGAACCTTGGAAATATAGCTGCGAACAATTAAGATGGACTTGACATAAACAAAGTCAAGTGCCTCGTCAAGCCAACTAATTCAACAAAAAATGTGTCTGAGTTATGTCAAGTGGTTCGTTTTGTTATCTGCTTGGGGAAATTCTTTTTTAGTCTTTGTATGTGAAACAGCCATTTACAGAGCAACTGAAAGGAAATGTTAGTTGGACAACAGCAAGTTTAACGGAAGTTTTTTAAAAGTGAAAATTATGTTTGTAATTATACCAGTGTCAGTAAACTGTGATACAAAGAGAATGCACCTACAGAAATCCACGCTTAGTAAATATGCCTCAACAATAACAATGAGTCAGTATGAATGTCCATCAGCGTTCTGCTCATTCACTAACTAAACAATGCTGTCGTTGCACAGAAAAAGATTGTCTAGTCACCTTACCAAAATGAGGTGATCTTTTTTTCAACAATATATGAGCAGCTTTTGTTTGTAAACAAATCATAAACCACTTTTATCTCATCATTATGTTGTTTTGACTTGACATTGCATCACTGAGATGTAACAGATCATGAAATAGGTTTATAAAATGTATTGTCATCACAAAGGCTTATAGTGTGAGCACGATCAGTTGATTGTCTCACAGTTAGCAAAGAGGATTAAGGCTCTTAGCTGTTAATGAGTTGTTTCATTCAACCAAGGGTGCAGGGTTTAATTCCTTCTATGTCCATTTCCCTATTGTGTAGCACTTGACCATACAGTGCATCTGGGTCATCCCTGAAATTGAAACTTGTGTCCAGTGGTCTTATCCTCTAAAAAATATTAATTAAATAAAGTGTGTGAAAGGTGGAAAATGTTAACACTCTATAGGAGAACAACTTGTAATATCTGTTGTCTCAGTGCTAAAATAGTACTGCTCAATAGCTCAGTGTCAAAAAAGAAACTAATTTTTTTTCCATAATAGAATTCACAACAAAAGGCACAGATCTCCAGATGATGACTAGCTACCTTAGAGAAGGATAGCCTGTAAGTAAGTAACAAATACCCTGTCAGTCATAAGGATATAACAAGGCAAGAATGTGCCTGTAGGAAGATAACAGTGGTCTGCGGTATGGGGATACAGCTACTCCAACAGTAAACTTACGGTTATGTTGTAAAGGTTACAAAGCAGAAAGTATTGCAGACATATATTAGTTATAGAAAAAATGGGGATATATTGCATGCTCAAGTTCTTTTGAATGGAATCTAGTAATACTGACAGAAGACTATCAAGACCCCTCCATTTAATCAAAATATACAGGTCCTGCCATTTTGTTAATATTTCTTATAGTGATAGAGTTTTGAGTTTAGTGCACTGATTGATGTTGCTTTACTTTCTGCTACATTTTTAAAGGTTCAGCCTTGTGTATTTCTAGTTGCGAGCACATTTGAATTTGTTTTTCACTTTATTAGTGTTTTACCTGCTATGCAGGGTAGGTGTTTTGTTTACAATGTTGTTTCGCTTTCCCAAGGTTGACTGTGGAAATAATATATTTAAAAAAGAAGGACCAAAGGTGCTTGCCTGCAGCAAAAATGTTAGTGATTTTGCACACATTTCAGTACTTATGGCTTGCTTTTTGATCTGACTTTAGCATTTTTGTATTATTTGTACAGTCTATCTATTGACATAAATCTGGAAAAAGTATGTGTTCATAAGACACACTGTTTATTTATTAAACAATAGGAAACCATGCAGCTTCAGTAGCAACTTTGCTCAAAGCCACCACATTGTTACATTCAATGGTGGACAGTTAATTTTATGTTCATTTGCTAAGATGGTGAAGATGCAAGAGTTTCAGTATAAAACTTCCACTCCATGCTGTTCTCAAGCTAAGCTTGTTATTATTAAATCTGATGACAACACCAGCCATGGGGTACAGAGTGATAAAGCCCTAAAAATGACCCAGACATTTCACATTAGATTTGTGACCCAGACACTGATAGACACTGGAGAAGCTGGTGAGGGGGAGGGTGTAAAGGAGTGATGAAGCAAGTCCTACTCATCTCTGTCAAGGACAGAAGATAGAATTTTTCATGGAGACTGCAGATCATATCGAGAAGCTCAATGTAAGGATGAGCAGGGCCTTCTGAGGGTTATGTCGCCCTCTCACTAAGACCCATTGCATGCTTCTCATGAGTAGCTATGATCATCTACAGATCAACGCAGGGACCAAAAAAAAAAAAAAAAAAAAAAACCTGCCCCCTGCATAGATAACATTTCCTTTCATGGAACTTGATCCCTTCCTTCAGGAGAACAAATGAGTTGGAGCACTGTTGCCCCAGGGGAATAATAGGGTCAAGTGAGCAAATGGGGGAGATTGGATAGTTAACAGGAAATCAGAGAAAAAATAGGACTGATTAAATTACTCCCATAGCATGTATATGATTTAATTCAGCACAACTGCTGACTACAGGACAGATTCACACAACAGTACTGGTGATACAAAACAAACTACAATGTTATCCTATTGACTATGACAACTTGGTAGAAAAGGATCAGAGAAACAGGTAAACAAAAAGAGTCAGGAAACCAGGTAAGCAAAAAGGATAAAAAAAAAAAAGGGAAGCTTCTACAACTAGAGAGGCTGGGGTGCAGACTAACTGACCCAGAGATTCATGAAGTCCAGTATTCATGAAGTCCAGAAATCCTTGGGCACACATTTGAGGATGTATATGTCTTCCAGTTTATGGAGGTGTAGTTGAAGTTTCTAGAATAACAGTGTTTGGCTTAGCACCCAGGAACTTCATACTGGTCAGTTATGGGCTGATGGAATCACAGCAGGAGTCCTGTAGTTAGCTGTAATGTGATAAAAGGATTTAGTTTACAGTAAGCTGGACATGGAGGAGTTCTGGGTCATTATTTTATTTATTTATTTATTTATTTATTGACATTTAGTGATCGGGAAAGTCCGACTGGGTCAGAAACCCATTTTCAGCAGAGGCCCGGAGAGAAAAGCTCCAACAGTAAAGTTAAGATAATAGTAAAATATATCATCAAAAATTAATATATCGTCAAAATACAAGTCATCATTACATAGTTTCAGAAGTAGCATTATGTAGTAGAAGACATGTACATACTGTACTATTTGAAATTATTTTTACAAAGTATATAATAGTAACTACAATAGACACATAGAAACATGTTATGGTTTTGAAGAGGAAGATAATAAACACAACATTTGGTGGGTAATAGCAGAAGAAAAAAGCTAAATGAGTAGCCTATTACTAGGAGAGTATATGTTGTGTTGTATTAAATAGTTTAGAAGAGAAAGGGTCTGGAGGTGAGATGTTGTTTTAAGAATATAGAAATGTTTCCATATGTAGTGCATTTATCTCATGCAGTGAGTCATATGAGTGATAGGTATTGAAGGTTTATAATGGAGTGCTTTCACTGGTCTAGCTCCAGGTTTCTGTGATGATGAATATATATCAACGTTTTCCAAAATAAGTAGTGCCTGGAGGTTTTGACGGTTTTGTCTGGGCACCTAACATTGAGCAGCAATACTGTAATGCTGTCTAGATTCTGTTTAGGCATGCTAGAAGCTTTAGAAAACTGACATTTTGCAAAGAAGCTACAGTAGGAGTGGACAATATTTTGATCAACATATGGAAGTCTCTGGGAGAGACTGTAAAAACAGTTAGGACTATCTATCATCTCTCCGCAGGATGACATATATTATATCCCCTTTGAATGAACAGAAGCTAAGCCATTTGTTGAAGTCAATCATCTTTTCTTCATTTTGGGCATCATTATTGGAGATGGTAGAATACTGCTCAAGGCTAGGGTCACATGTGCCTCAGAAACATATTCCCAGAGCTTCATTGTGTCTATCTTTATATAGTCTACAGAGGTACGTCTCAAGTCATTTGCACTTATGTGTGCAACGACTGTATCATATGCGTACTTGTGGTACAAGGACTTAACTGCATGTATGATTTGACATATCTTGGTACCTAATAGGCAACTGACCAACAGACCATAGTACACTCATTGCACAGCCTAATGAGTGGTGCAGCAGGGTGTCTCACTATGGAGTCACCTATGATTAGGATATTGGACTTTGTGGAGGTTTACCATAATGGGTGTTGAATTAAACACAGTGACTCTCACATGTGTCGTTCAATGTGGGTACCATCTAGGCTGTGTGTTTGTGAATGTTTTTATTTATATATTTAATTATTTATTTGGCATTTGTTTACCGGGAGGTTTGACTGGGCATGAATCCATTTTCAGCAGAGGCCTGGGGAGTAAAGCTCCAACATACATACATAGTTCAGTTAACAAACTACATAATATTATCACATGAAGTGCAGTAACAAATAGCAGAATCAACATACAGGATAAATAAAGTCAGATCAGAAAATCATATAACGAATGTTAAACAATGATCATAGGATACTGAATACCTAGGAAAGTACAATCAGTCGTGATAACCGATGGTAAAGATGTTAACTATGGGCAAAAAACTACGGCAAAGGAAAGGGATTTTGTAGTTGGGGGAGATTAGGAAATGGAGTTAAAGTACAGAGCTATTGGAGAAGTAACTGGTGCTTTGGGTAATAAGAGAAGGGAGGAAAGGAAATGGGGAAACGAAGAGCGAGGGAACGAACAGGAAGTAGGGAGAAGGTAGGAAGGAGTAACGGTAGTGTCAGCCTGGCGTAAGACATCTACAGAGCCAGGAGGTAAGGAGAACTCTCTTTAGGATTGTTTCAATATGTGACTACATGGCATTGCTCTAATATCTGTAGGAATACTGTTCCAGACCTTGGCTACTGAGTAGGAATATAGGCAGCAACCGATAGATGTTTTCGGTTTATGGATTTCAAGGAGGTGTTTCTCAGATGAGTGAAGAGGGTGATTTTGGAGGTAATGGTTAAGAATGGTCCTGGTTGCTGGGCAGGATGATAATTTGTATAACATTTTATGAGGAAGGAGGAGTTGGGTGAACTTGAGGTAGTGAGGTAACTCAAGCCAGTTTAAATACCTGAGAGCGGAGCAGTGGTGGGAACTGAATGTCTGACTGGCTGCAAATCCGGCTACTTTGTTATAGCAAAGCTCAGATTTTGATCTTATAGAGATCTGAATATTGGTGAAAATGGGTGAGGCATACAGTAATGAAGGAATGAGGTATGTATTGACTAGAGTAACTCCTGAGGACTTGGTAAGGAATCTTTTTGATATATAGAGCATGCCCAATTTTTATTGTGTTGTTTTTACGCACTTTTGAATATGAAGATTGAATTCAGTTGATCATCTGTTATGACACCAAATAACTTTGTATGTGGTATAACTTCAATTTCAGTATTGTTGAGACAGGATATTTTGAAGGTGTCTCTTATGTGTGTTTGGGATTTGGGGAGAAATGAGAGGAGTTTTGTTTTATTTTGATTTAGGAAAAGCTGATTGTCACTGAGCCAGTTTTAAAGAGTTGAAAGCCTGCTGAGTGATTGATTGGGAAAGTCTATTAGATGATCAAATGACAGTGAAGTCATCTGCATATTGTATAAGTGTAGTTTGTTGAGAGGATGTATGTAGATCATTTATAAATATGTTAAAAAGGAGAGAGACAAGTACGGAGCCTTGTGGGACACCTGTAGTCACTGGCAGAAAAGACAAGTAAGTAGGGAGCCATTTAACTGATTCTAGCCGGTTAGGTAGGTAGCTAGAGAACCAAGTGACTGTTGTACTGCAAAAGCCTAATGCAGACAGTTTTTTTACAAACCTCTTTATTAAATTTACACATATGACAAAGGCAATCTTACATTTATATCAATGAAAAACACACAAAATTATATCACTTTAGTTACAAACACTTTACATCCAGACACCATTGAAACAACTGTAGTTGTAAAGTAGTTTGGTGTGTGAGACTGTATCAAAAGCTTTACAGAGATCTAAAAACAGGGAAGAAACCTAACTGTTCTTATCTCTGGCTTTAATGACATGGTCCAAAAAGGCAACAAGGGCAGTTGCTGTGCTATGATCTTGGTGAAAGCCGTGTTGGGAAGAGGTTAACAGATTTTCTTGGAGTAAGTACTGTAAAAGTTGTTTCTGAATAGATTTTTCTAAGATCATGGAAAGAGGGGACAAGATTGCAATTGGTTTGAAGTTTGTTATTTCAGTTGAGTTCCCCCTTTATTAAGAGGAATGATGTAAATTTTTTTTCCAGAGAGATGGGACATATGACTCACAAATGGATCAACTGATCAAGATAGAGACTGTGAAGGCAACAAAGCCAGCAGTAATCTTTAGGTGTTCATATGGGAGATTGTGTACAGAGGGTGAACAAGGCTTAAGATTATGCAATACATTTTAATATAGTAAGTACAGACAGATTTTAAGTTGAAAATGGCATTGTTAGAGCTTTAAAGCTTACCATGGGTGGCAGGATTCTGTAGGGAGTCTTGAGTGAGGGTGGCTATTAACTCTATAAAGTGGGAGTTAAATTTAGAGGCAATTTCTAAGGGTGAGATGTCTGGACAAGGGTTATGGATACTAGGAGTTACAGGGTATAATATTTTCTTGATAGTGGACCAATATTTCTGGGAGGGTTGTGTTTTTGGTCACCCTGTGGGTTGAAGTAATAATATTTCTTATCAGCAGTAATTTGTTTTTTTGTCATGTTTCAAAGTTGTGTGAGGGTCTGTAGGTGAGCTTGAGAGTTGCATTTTTGCCAGTCCCTCCAAGCTTTGTGTCTCTTATACATTAACTGCCTACTAGAAGGGGATGACCAGGGTGACTGGATGAATTTCACTCTCTTTTTTCTTATATGATCAAGACTATTAAGAATTTCAAGAAATACTGTATTAAGTTTTAGAACAGCATTATCCAGGGGTAGGGCATAGAGGACGGACCAATTGATGTTATTAAGGATGTTGTTAAAGATCTTGGAACTGAAATTTGAGAGGTTACGGCAGTCTTTATAAAGCTGCTCTTTGATATGGTGAGTTGCTTGTCTCTGAACATAGCTGGGATGATGATCACTGAGGGTGTCTGGGAGGGTTTTTGGAGAGTCATTAAAGTTTGGATTTGAGACTAGGATCCAGTCCAGAGTAGTCCCAGTGTTATTAGTTTTGTTGACGTGAGTATGGGAAGTTATGAGTTGTTTGAAACCATAGAGATTGATAGTGGTGGAAGGGTGGTATGATATGGAGGTTTGTCAGTTAATATTGACATCACCAGGAATTATTATTTCATGAGAAATGGAACTAGATACCCACTGTAGGATGTCTTCCAGAATAAGGATGTTATTTTCTGGGGGAATATACTGGGCAATTATACATAGTGTTTTATGTTCATTTAATTTACAGTGAACACAAGGATCTCAGCAGAGAAGAAGGAGAGACAGAGATATGGTTAGAAAACATGATCAGAGTGGATGGTAGTATTGCCAGGGGGAGAATTTCAGAGACTTTTATATGCGGTTTGTAGATTGCTGGGGGTACTTGTTTTTTAGTTACATTTAGGAGGCTTTTGTGGCTCTGGTAGGTTCCTTTTTTAAGATCCTCATTATATAGAGGTTTATATGACCGATGGTCTGATCTATGTAGGACTTGTGTAGTGTAGTGCTGTGTGCCAATGATAAACCACTTGTTTCTTGTACAGGCTTTGTGTCAGAGCTTTGTCTCCAAGCACATTATGTAACTACATCTCTCACACACTGTGTCAGTTTATTTATGTAGTAGGTGGTCATCACTTAACATATGACAATTGCTGCATTGTCACAGGATGCCTATTTCAACTAAGCTAGCAGCAGAGGCAGATAAATACATGGTTCCAGATGTCCACTAATGTAGGCTAAAAAGTGGGGGGGAGTAACATCTAAGAGGTTAAGATAAGTCTCCACACAAGGAGCAATCTGCCTCAGGGCAAGACCAGAATCTTTTGTGCAACTGCTGAGAGAGAGAGCATTTCATCTCATAAGTAAGGTAATGGTATGGGATATATTAATAAGTTTTGTTAGACAAAATTTGGTTGAGCACCACACGAAGTAGAAAGCAAAATAATTTGTGTAGACTTACTATAGGCTCTTCTCTGGCATGCAGTTTATGCAGCTATAACTGCAAAGAGAATTTAACTAAGGATTCTAAGAGAGAAATCAAATGTGAAAGCATCTGTGTCTGTCAAACACTGCATTGCAGTGCACAGAACACCATCACTCACTATTTAAAATAAGTGGAAGAAGTGAAAGAAGCAATATGAAAAAAGGAAAGTACTCCAATCATTAACATTTACCCATCAGACAGCAGTTCTGCCACAGAATAACCACCACTCCCCTTCACTAAATTTAGACTAAAACCCAACAGTTTGGAAGGTATGCTGTCTGGCCTGTCTTTTCAATTTAGAATGTTCCTTTATTTCAGACTTCTTCAACGTCCAGTTTGAAAATTACTTCAGTGATAAAGTAGTTAGATGTGGTCATTGGTTTTATTATTGATTTATTTTTGTTTTCTAGATTTATTCTTAAAAATCAACTAACTGGTGCACTCCTTGGTGTAGGAGGTGTGGAATTTTGTATCCCCTCATTCTGCTGTTTAACTGTTGCCTTAAAGAATATTCTGCCACACTGGCACTTTTATGGATTTTCCAGTACTGACCGTAAAACTCTTCGTTATTCTAGTGGCTTCAGTTCATAGTGCAGTCTTCCTTTTATATGGTATTCTCCAAATTGCAAAAATCTTTTGAAACTGTGAACCAGTGAAAAGAGAGACAACATCAGATGCTATAGTTTCTGGTGTATCAGACATTGCAAAGATCCTGCTTAGAACTGGTATTACTGTAAGAGATGATGTGGATGTATACCTCTCAATCTCTTAGCTCAAGAAATCTGGACAAAGCCAGACATAACAGGGGTATGAAGGACCAAAAATATGGACAGATTTTATACATTACTCTTAGAAAGTTGACAGAATCACAGGTTATGTATTAAAATATATTTTCTAAAGGATATGAAGTCAGAAACTCAAATGTATGACATTATTTACTAATTTCATTCCTCAGATCATCCCAGTGATTTGCCAGAAAACCAAAAACTTTATAAAAATCTGGACAGGTGAAAGATGTGGGTGGATGCAGTCTCACTCCTCTGCGGCAAATCGTGAATATTCTTGAATTGCTACATGTAAATCCTGCAGACAGAGCTATACAAAGCTGTACTGATATTTGTCCATGACACTTTTAAGTATTTCAGATTTTTAAAAACACATAGCATGTTTTATCTGTTGTGTAAGACTTGCTTCCCAAATAGTCTTTAATATATTTTAAAACATGTTACCCATTTGCTGAATGCACCATACAGTTATTAAGGTATAATCACATTTGCTGAATGCACCATACAGTTATTAAGGTATAATCACATTTGCCCCTTTCAGTGGGTGCTCCCAATAAGAAAAACATCTTATCTTTACACTTCTCATACTACTTAATTACATCAACATCACTATTATCAGCACTGTTCTTGTCCACAGTTTATCCACTTTCTATGCCACCATTTTGCTATCTCATCACAAACATGCCTCTGAGACTGTAGCCACGTGTTGTTAACAAAAAGCATCTTCCCACTTCCTTAAACACTTCTTGAGTTGAAAAATAAATACCTAAATAAAACACTGAAAAACAATTAAAAAACAGCTTTACTAACAGATTTAAGCACTTTTGTTCTACTATCAACAAACACATTTCCTTAAGGTAAACTACTTACTTCAAATTGATACATTGGCAAGCTTCAAATCTCAACCAAAGCCAGTTAACTCCACTGAATATATTCCACCACACTATGCTAGCATGTAAACTTCTGCACAGATGCAGCTGCACTCCACAGGGACAAGTGTAAGGCAAGCCCCAGAAACAAACCCTCATGCTGGAACTGTAATATCAACAAGCTTTATAATAAAAGGAAAAGAACTTTGACCAAAACTAAGAAGATTCATTCCCAGAATGCTACAGCCCTTGTCAGTGAAATAAACAAACAACTCAGTAACTTAATAAAATTCACCAGGTTTAAGGATAATATAGCTACCCAAGCCAAAGACAATTGCACGCCATTTTTAGTTATGCTGGTAATCTCAAAAGGACAACACAGTGATGCGCTGAGCTGATTGTAAACAAAGTTACATACACTGAGACCGAATATATAGCGAACCTACTCACTGATATATTTAGCTCTAACGTCAGTCCTCTTTCCCATCCATCTACCCCTCGAAATATACCTGAAACTGGCTTACCTCCAGCTATCTCACAAGACCAAGTATTATGAGTGTTATCAAAACTAAAAATAGTGCATTGATGGGTCCTGACAATATGCCTGGCTGCATCTTAAATAGCCAAAAGCACTATTTACCCAGAACCTTAACAACAATGTTTAATCTCAGCCTCCATTGAGGATTTGTTCTAAGTGACTGGAGAACAGACATAGTCATTTCCCCTGCATAAGGGAGAACATTACAAAGACCCAGGCAATTGCAAACCCATAATTCTGACCAGCCTCATTTGCAACTCCATGGAAAGACTTATCATGGCACTACTCAGTCAGGACATAGGGAACCTCCAAACACTGGACCCATCTCAGTCTGGCTTTGATGAGGACATGTCATGCTTACTCAACCTGGTGGATTTTTTTGAAAAGGTCGCCAAAGCAAAGAATAATGCAAAATGGTATACACCACGTACCTCAACCTGGCAAAGCGTTTGACACAATCTCCCACTCAAGCATAACAATCTCCCACTCAAGCATAGTAGAAAAGCTAAATAAACTGGAAAAAACTTATGTCACCTCCTTGATTGCCAACCAGCTCATAGATAGGCGGCAGATAAAATAGGGATGTTACCTCAACAGAGACCAGTCATCAGTGGAGTCCCCTAGGATTCTGACATCTAAAACCTCAATATCAAAGGACTCTGGCTGAATATATTTGCAGATGACTGCAAGCTAGGAACAGTAATTGAATCCCCAAATGACTTAGCCGTCCTGCAGGAAGGTTTGTCCCAAATAAATAACTGGTAATAACTGGTGCCAAAATCATGGACTGAAACTAAATGCCAAAATATGCACTACTGTATCTTTTGTGAAGTCATCTACTCAAGGGAACTACCACATTGACAATACACCCCTAAGAGTTGGCCCACTTGTTCAGATTTGGGAACTTATGTGGACAGCAACCTAACTTTTGAGTCTATTGTTCCAAGAAAGTCCTTCTATATTTCAAAACTTATAAACAAAGAGATTGTTTCTACAGCTAAGGGTATGATTGTCCCAGTATACTCAGCCCCTCATTAGGCCAATCATTGAATATAATGTCCCTTTGGCATGTATCTGTCCAGACACATGCAACAACTGAAACACCCACAGATATGCCTTACTAAAAGGATACAAGGCCTAAACAACATGTCCTACGTGGACTGATTCAGAGCCCTGTTATTATACTTGGTATCCTACAGGCTGCTAAGTGGTGACCTGTGTCCGACACACAGGGCATCCTCTGACCATGACTGATGGATTTACTGCACATCAACAAGTCAAATGGCATCAGAACTACTTGGTCTGAGGATCTAAACCTCTTCTGCAGCATCACCAGAATGGTTTGGATAGACAGGTATATCTCACAGAGGCTACTGCTGCTGTGAAACAGACTCCCCACCCACATAAAACAAAGTTCATTCCTGTCCATATTCAAGATCAGCTTAGATCTATGGATGGCCAACACAGAATTTATTCCATACCTGCCCCCTGTAGTACTAATGGACAGAGACAGCTTTATCCCATGTATGAGTCCCCTCAAATTATCTATGCTATGATCCCAATTATTCTCATTAGGATAATAAATAATAGAATGAGTAAGGTCAATCTCTAACCAAATGGGACAGGTTAATTTGAGCACAAAAACGGAAATTGGCCAGGCGTAAAATGGCCTGCAAGGCCAAAAAGCCTAGTACTTATCTATGAACCTATGAACAGAAGTTCATCGGTACTAAAATGTCTATTTAATATACAGCTTTTTAAAACAATTGAAATGAGTTGCACTGTTCTCTTTTCCATCCAGGTTATTTGTCTTTCACATTTGAATGTTTTTTATTTTACTTTATTATTTTTTGTAAGGAAACTGTATTGTCATTTGATGCTACAAAGTAGCATGTACAATGGTAAAACTGCACTAAAGTTTCAAAAATGCTGTTACCTTTTGTACAGATAGCCTTGTCAGGTTCTTGCAGCCATTACAATCTGTTTAATAGATGAAGGTAGGATAACATTAGGAAATACGTTAAACATTTTGACACCTACAATTAAAAAAAAAGCTTTGTACAGCTAGTTTAATTCAACTCTGGTGCCCCTGATCACAGCAGACTGACAACATTCAATGAACCTATGAATCTGTGTGGTAGCTTCAAAATTCTTCATAAAACAAGCTAATGTGTTCTTCCTTGACAGGCACAGTCAGTGCTGATCACACACAGTACAAATATAGACTATTTCTGTGGTCTGTGAGGAAATAAGGTTATAACTTGGCTAGGCTTGTAAGGGCCCCTGGGCCATTAGCCTAGTAACCTCCTATGACCCTATGAATGAACATATGATAGAGAGAATTCCAGCCTAATAACACTAGTGTGATGCAAGATAAGAACCTAATAACTGACCAAACTTTATGTAAAGTAACAGTGACAGAAGGAAGATCTTTATTCACCCAGTCTCTACATGTTTAAAACTTCTTTACAAACATTCCTAATTAATTCCTGGCTCTGTTCAGGCTTCACACCAACCTACTCACATTCTGTAATCCATTTTTCACTTTCACTTTCACCCCACCCTCATCTTAAAAGCACACTTTTATCTCTCACCCCCGTTTTCTTGTAGCCATCTTCTCCCCTCACTTCCTCCAGCTATAATTATTGTTTCATTTTTCTGACCTATGACCTCTCTCCCCTACCATACTATCATCTCATATTACACTACTGAAAATCTTACTTAATTATTATGCCAGCAAAGTACGTACACTCCATATACTCATTTGTAAGTAGTACATCTCTCTTACTCTAACTTTATACAAATGCTTTCTCTTTTCATGTACAGGCATATTCCTTTCTTAAGTAATGAATCTTCACTCTCTGCCATCTCTGACACTCTGTCAGTTTATTAATAATCATGTTCTCAACTAACCACCATCTCTTTTTACCTACAGTACAGAGTCGATTATCTAAACTAATTGGGATCTAGGATAGTTCAGATAATCAAACTATGTGGATAATCAAACATATAATTGAACTGGATAAAAATATTCTAAAATCTTGTTTTTTTTCTGCATGCAGGAATACACTTTTTAACCATTCAGCAATTCCAGTGGACAATAAAGAATATTTTTCACACATGAGCTGGCTACAAGCTCACAAAACATGCTCAAGTGAATACATATAATGTTTACATATTCAGACTTTTTCATTTTTCCTACCTGAAAGCTTTGGAAGGCTGGTTCAGATAACTGACTTTTTGGATAATCATCTTTCTACTGTATTTTGAATTCATATGTTTTCCACACCTATCTCGCGTTTGCTTCCATCTCTCTCTCTCGCTTTACCTCTTCTAATTTAAACAAATTAAGCTTAGCTCTCTCACTGGACAGTGTTATGATTCCCTTGGTTATTCTGTATTATATTGTATTGTACTATACTTGTAACAATGACAGTGTTTAAAACTCTTGCTATATTCTGTTGTACTTGGAAAAATGGCAATTCAAACAAAATGTTTACATTTGTTGTATTCTGCTGGTTTGTTTTCTTGTAATATGTTGCAGCTTTTCTCTCTGGGCCACTACTGAAAACTGATTATTGCCTAGTCAAGGTTTCCCAGTAAACAAATGTCAATAAATAGATAAATAAATACAACAAATATTTCATGCAGGCTGCTCAGTGTTGATTACCCCTGTAGTCTATTTACATTATTGATATATTATTGAGTAAATTCATTATTCCATTTTCAAATTTCCTCGTGTATGACTATGGTTTTGCTGCAGACATTATTACTGACAGGCACTGTGGTGTGAATGAAAGAGCAGAACTTTAACAAGGGGTACCAACAAAGTTACTGCAAGAAAATCAAAATGAGATGCCTTCATTTTCTCTTAGGTTCGTGCTCCTTGACAAAGACTTATTGACTATACTGTTGATTAGCACATTCGGCCAATTATATGAGTCTGTGGCAGGCTTAGGTTTGTAGTCAATGCTGCAGAAAATAGTTCATATGAAAGAAATAGATTATGACAAGGTCTAATCATAGATCAAAGTGTGCGTTATAAACAGAATAATTCACTGCATGGAATGTTTAATAAGATTCTGCATAAAACAGAAGCTTTCGAAAGTGCGTGACCCAGACAGCATGCTCTTTGGAGATTGCTACAGTGTTAAATAACTAGGAAAATATAGAATCAAGATAATCACATGGCAAAATGTTGTATTTATATGATTACTAGGATTATTTTATTTCTATACACAGAGGCATGATATGGTATTCTAGAACAATAGAACTCTTGTTATGGACCAACACTTGAAGTGAAGAAGTGTTTCAAGGTTTCTCCTGAATAATATCACACATCATAAAACACATATGAAGGCTAATTTAAAAGAAAAATATTACTTCTTTTTTTCAGGCTACACTAAACAAAGCCATTTTATTTTATAGCATAATCACTGTATCTGTGATCTATAATTTTTTTAATGCTGTACATCATATATATATTTAACCAAACTGTGGTAAGAGTGTGCAGCTTTACATATTCCATAGTTTCTTTACATTTGAAAATATAAACCAGCTATCATTTTTAACAAGTGACCAGACTACAATGTTAACACTCATAGGCACTTAGTAAAAATGCAGTGAAGGAAAACATTAAGGAGCCTATCCCAGGTTTTAATTTGCTTCAAAGCACTGCCTGGTTAAGTGATGTGTTTGTGATCACAGTGTGGGCAAATAAAGACGAAGTGAATCAAACCCTCTATCACAAAAAGTACCCTGTTAACAGCTAATAACCTCAGTCTTCTGTGTTAACTGCAAGATCAGTGAAAGTCAAAACTTGCTGTTACCCCACATGTGTGATACATTATGGCGGTGGAATTGCCATAATAGTTAAGGTGTTCACTTCATAGACATAAGGTGCAAAGTTTGATTCTAACCTGACTATGTTTAAAATAGCCCTTTAGGGCAGTTAGCCTAGTATTCACCTATAAACCCATGAATCTATATGATAAGGTTGGTGTCTATGTTTACTGTAATTATGTTTATGCTTCTATGTGACATGCAAGAAGCGTTTTTTTTTTTTTGTTTGTTTTTTGTTTACCTAGGACTCACACGAGAATTGATAAGACATTATATTTAGGTCAGGAATACTAAGAATAAGCAATGACAATTTTGGTCTACAAGGACAAACCAAGGAACAACCAAGGGGACTGCAGGTCAAACATTTTGACATTAGTAGTGAACAGGACAGTAGAAATAGTGCTGAAGTCAAGTCTTATAATATTCCTGAATAGAATAGCCTGCTAATATTTTATTTCAGTATAAGTTCACAGCTGGAAGATTCTGTTACACTTACTGATTCAGGTCTACAAATGGTTTGCCAGGGAGATGGACTGACGTAACCTTATGTGCGTTATCTACCTGTACTTCAGTGAAGACATTATGAGAAAGGTAAGGTAGGACTGAATATTACATTTTGCAAGAGGGGGAACTTCTTAGATGGCAGGAAAAAGATAATGGTAGTGGGGGGCCTGTCAGTAGAGGAAAAAGTGACAAGTGATGTCTAATGGGGATCAGTCCTCATTCCAGACCAATTTAACTTGTCTAACTCTGACCTCAAACAGACTAAGTATAAAACTTTTTTAAAGTTTCTTTGTTGATGATGTCAAATTTGGGGCATAGTATGTGATGCATATACAAGCCTAGTGATGAAGACAAAAAGAGGTTTAGGGTCTGAAAGGTAGCATCTCAGTTTTAAGCATTACCAGTAGGGGAGTGCTACCCTATCAGCGGTGCAATAGGTACAGAAGGGGGTTGGCCTCAAAAACAGGAACAGGAGAATAATTATTTTCTTTTTGTTTGTTTATTTGATTTTATTAATTACAGAAATCATGAATTATCAGGATCAATGGAAGATGCAAAAACGAGGACAAACCAAATAGCAAGGCAATTTTAGAAGAAATTTTGAAACTTGCTTATACAAATCATAGTTCATGTAGACACAGTGTGGACAGCTATTTAGAGAAAGGGCATTCATTTTTTATCATTGTTTCTAAATCCAAGACAAATACATAATCATTCACCTTCTCTGCCTTCAGCAGTGGGTAGATCTGGCTGGTCATTCTTACTTAGTTAAAATTCTACACATGGTACTGTCTCAAGGCATGCATATTAAGCAGAAATATGACAGATAGGTTTGCATAAATGTATGAGCGATATGCTACCTGCTCCTGTGAATGCATATTTATTATTATAGTTTATATTTATTATGTACAAATGTGCAGCACATACATGAAGCTGTTTCATTTTTGATCAGACTGCGTGCACTGTGTTTAGCTATGTAACTTGATGGTTATACTTGCTTTTTCTGGTTATTCAGGTCTCACTGAAATCAGGCTCGTAGTTTGTTATCTTGTTTTTCTTTGCAGACTGTATTCCACAAACCCTCTGTCAGCTTGCATGGTCTAATCTCTGGTGGCTTCATTATCTCTGGTCATTTCTCAGTGTTGGATACACATTCCTTTCACTTATATCACAACATTATCCTATTTCTAGGTGTTGTTTCTTGTGCTGTCATTTGTCTTAGAACTGCCCACTTCTACAGAAGATTTACGAACACGGCTGCTTTTTCTTGTTCATCTGCTTTTCAGCTGTTATACCTTAAATGTAACTATCTGTTGTTATTATTATTATTACTACTATTATTATTATTGCATTTCTCATTTGTTCAGTGAGTAGTCTGTCTATTTTATTTGTATGGAAATAAAACTGCTGAAAACCACTACTCAGGTGTAAGGCTAGGCTTCTTAAGATCCTCACAGATTAATGGCCTAGTAAGTACCTATGACCCAAGGCCTAGTAAGTACCTATGACCTAAGACCTAGTAAGTACCTATGACCCAAGGCCTAATAAGTACCTGTGACCCAAGGCCTAGTAAGTACCTGTGACCCTAGGCCTAGTAACTACCTATGACCTTAAGTCTAGTAAGTACCTATGACCCAAAGCCTAATAAGTACCTGTGACCCAAGGCCTAGTAAGTAACTGTGACCCTAGGCCTAGTAAGTACCTATGACCTTAGGCCTAGTAAGTATCTATGACCCAAGGCCTAGTAAGTACCTATGACCCAAGGCCTGGTAAGTGCCTATGACCCTATGAACTGTTCTCTGCCATATTCAGATGCTGCTGTTCCTTTAAAGTCCATAAAGTATTTCTGATTCATCACAGTTTTGCTTGAGAGCTGATTCCATAGTTCCATCTTGTCACCACCACACTTCTTATTGTCACAATTTGGAAGTGCCTACAATAACAAAACTCTTTCTGAAGTTCATTTGGTAAGTCAGAGAATTTTGCCAGACACAGGGCAAAGAATCACAAAAGAGGATATGTCAAATTAAAAAAAATATCAGCAATTGAGAAGATGCCAGATGAGAGTGGCAAGTTGTTAATGTGAGACTACTGTATCAGTTTCAGATGCAAATTCTTAACAGATAAATTTTAACTAGCAAAACTGTAAAAGTCGCACTTGGGGGTATGGTCTCGATACCATATTGCTAATGGATACACAAGCATAAATCAACAGATGTGCAACTGTTGAAGGCAGAGGAATGCATACATACCCTGTGTATTTTAATAACCATGTGATTAAATGTCATCTTACCATGAAGGACATATCACCAACTTTTCTCTTACTCTGGGTCAAAATTCGTTTTTCTCAAGTATCAGTTCTGTCAAAATTTTAAAATCAGTTTGAGCACTATTGCAGGGTTGTGGCATCTGCCTTTACCTTCTGTGAGCATGACTCAAGTAATGATCTTGTTGCCAGAATGTCAGTTATTGAGGGGGATAAATGTGGGTTAATATCTATTTTCCTTTTTTAGGGAAGAAACAGCAGGGATTCCCACTGCAGGAACATCCACTAACAGATACCAAAGGGCTGGTTCTAGGAACATCCACTAACAGATACCGAAGGGCTGGTTCCAGGAACATCCACTAACAGATACCAAAGGGCTACTTCCAACTAAGTATGAGTGGAGGTGTAGTTTACTGAAGATATTAGATGTTGCATGACACAGTATGGTTACCATGACACAAAAAAAGGAGTAAATGAACCTGGTGTGAAACATGGTCCATAAACAGAATCTTTGGTTGCACAAATAACTGTCATCCTCACCTTCAAAGGAGGCTCTAGCAAAGGCAAACAAATGAGGAAACATTGGCACTGGGCAGCCAATTAAACACATGCAGTAAGCAATGGGTAAGGGACCAAAGGCACATTCAAATGCACAACTTCTTTTTTTGGAGGGGGGGCTTTTCTCCCCTTTGTACCATCTTGTGGCTCCCTACCCAGTGACTCACAAACATTGTTGGGTCTACCAGACACCTCTGAACTCCACAGACTCAGACTGATAAGACAAAGGTGAGCACATACCTTAAGGGCATCATGGGAGTCTGGCAATCAGCACCAACAAGGGTGGATTTGTTTACATTTCACCTCTCCCATTAATGCCCACTCCTTCATGGTTCCTGTAGTCACATCTGAGGGGTGAGTGTACAATGGGGATGTGCAGCATTTTGCACCACCTCTGCAACAGCTCAGGCATGTACCCACACTATGTCCCCATTGGACCATACCCAAACAGCAACATCTCCAGTGTCCACTATGGATCATCGTAACAAATACCCACAGAAACTTTCCCACTACGAATGATAATGTTCAAACCTCCATACTACTGTCAGTCATCTGAGCCACTAATCAGACCTGGGTCAGCTTGGCCGTTGTCAGTGCTTTATCTGTCTTCACCACTGGAGTGATCAATTGCACAATTTTTTTTAAAAAGTGTGAAAAATAAGTCCCCTTTTCACAAAGGTAAATTTTAAATCCAGTGAGTCACTGAATAACATTCCCATCTTATGACCTCTAAGGCAAACCATCAATTGAAATAATATGTAATGAGTATATTTCTAATATTACCTCTGCTCTTTTATTACTTTCAGATGCCTACAATGCACAGGAAAAGACAACCCTGACAGTTTCTGTACATTAAAACAAAAGGAATCAGCTTTTACAAAAACTAATTACTATGTTATTAGACATAAAAAATGGAAGTCATTCAGTGTTCATGTTAGTATCCCTAGATGTCATTTTTTCCCATGTATCTATATTGCTAAAATGGAGTTTTCAATGTAGTATATCAACAATACTTCCACTTGGTTCATTTGTATTCCCACCCCCACCCCCATTTCTGAAGTACAGCAAAGCTCCTGCTTCTAAGACAAAGTAAAGACTCATACTAACCTCTCTAGTAGTTTCACATTTCTACTTTCTTCCATCTTTCAGCTTATGTTCTTCTTGTCTGCTTTGTCTCTTATCTCCAATTAATTTCTACTTATCTGCCACTCATCTTTTTTTCATTCAATGTTTTATTAAATGCTTTACATCATTAACCCATATTTTTACAGGGTCCTTTTATTCCAGGCAGTAACAGTTTAATGCATTGAGTTAAACACAGACTGAAACTTGTCAGCCACTGACATACTTATATATAACTTATTGAAAGACAAACAATAACAGTACCGTGCTAGTATTGCTATAAAATATGTGACATGGACAGAGAAATCCATTTCTAATAGGAGCTGAATTAAACTTGAGGCATAAGTCTAGAGGAGTCTTCCGCTCAGGAAGTGAAGAAACATAAGAAGTATCTCTTGAATAGATTAAGAAACAATTTGACAAAGAGAAATTAAAATGAGAAAGAAAATAAACTAACAAAAAAAAATGTACCAAAGATTGCAAAAAATGTCCTGGGGTATAACTCCTACTCACATCTAACCCATGCTATAATTAGGTTGTTAGTATAACATCCTGTTTGCTATGCTGCACGTAAGAAAAGAGAAAAGAAAATCCGTAAAGATCCTCCATTGCACATTGTGTACATAGAAGAGAGGCATTTTGTACATTTTGCCAGCTAGAGCTTAGAAACGTTGCGTGTCTAAAATGGATAATGCTGAGAAGATCACAAGTTATGACAACCTAACAATTTCTGCAGCAGCAATCCCTCTGTAGCATGCTTGATATTGGATCAGATCACCACATTTTATTTTTTATACATTTCTTAACTGAGTAAGCACACTGAGTAAAAATGTTAATTTTTCAGCCTAGGAGCGCTGTTTTTTCCAAGTGACTTGCTCAGTCACACAGTATGGAAATGGAGGTAGTTAGAATCAAACCTTTAACACTTTGGTTACGGGAAGCAGATCATTAACACTTCAGTGCCTTAATTCTCTGCACTAACTGCAAGACAGGCTGCAATAGATGGCACGTTGTCCGTCATTAAATTATAAGATTAGTGGTACATGATGAAATAGATACAATTATGTAGTTGTTATGCTGTATCATATCCTTTGGCTAATATATGTAGCGGATACAATTCTCCAGTGCATAGTGATTTCAAGCCAAATATCTATTTCCAGCTTAAAGAAACCCAGCCAAGTTAGAACTTCCACTGACTGACATCTCAAACCTCTTGTATCAGAATCATATGGGTTATATGCAAATGACCCTTATGAACATCAGATGTTTCAGCTATATGGCGATTCTGAATGGTCATGACTTATTTCTTTTTAAGTCATTTCAATGGACAATGTCAGGCCAATAAAGCCAAACCCCACTAGCTGCGGATAAGTCATGAGCATTCAGAATTGCCATATAGCAGAAACACCTGATTTTCATAAGGGTCATTTGCATATAACCCATGTGCCTCTGATACAAGAGGTTTGAGAGGTCACTCAGTGGAAGTTCTAGCTTGGCTGGAATTTTCATTTATTTTTTTCTGATTGTTTTTTTCTGTGTGACCTTCTCACTCTCTCTTTTAGCTTAAAGAAATCCCAGAAAAGAAAACCTCTCCTAAGATACAGATCAGTTTCCTTAATATTACACGCCATAATGAAGTCTAGGATAAACAGGTTTGAGCCTCATCATGGAGGTACCATGCACAATACAATTCCCTAATCTTTAATTTCCTCAGAGTTTTTATTTCTAATTAGCAAAATTGAGGCTGACATCAACTTTATATAAATATACTATCTTCAAGTAGCGCAATGCATTACTTCATAATTAGTACCGTAGAACAGATTGCTCTTTTCTGACTTCACCTACGTATCTGATCACTAGAATTTTATTTTCTTTGTTTGTCTTCCTCATTTACTGGAATATTACACTGAGTAAGAGACATGTAAATGGGGAAACATGCCACAGGCCAAACACTAGACTCAAGAAAAAAACACATTTTCAGTCTCTGGAATGTAAATGGGGAGGGGGTAATGATTTGTAAGCCCAAGTTGTAGTGATTCATCAAAATATTAAGTAAGAGATGATGTGGTCAAAGCCTCCTCATGAGGCAATGTATGAAGTAAGCCCTTCTTACAAACTGGCTGCCAAAAAGTTAATTTCAGCACTGTCTGAGGCTCTGACCTTATACTACAATCAGAGCACTGACCTTTTCAGATGGAGCTTTGAATCACCGACACCAGTTCTATGTAGCGAAGACTGTCGACAGAACACTTACTACTCATGTCATTAGTTTGCTTATCACTACCAGTTATCACATTCCTGGAATTTACGCAGGCCATACAGGTATCGAATTTTCAAAGCTACATAAAAGACTACCTCTTAAACTTGCCTTTTCTATAGCCTATACCTGTGCTTTGCCTTCATTTTTTGTTTCTGTTAATACATTGCTGAAGTCTGTCCATTTCATGACCTTTACCACTGTCTGTAGCACCAAACCATATTATATCTTTGGATTAGACATTAAACTGCTACATCATCTGCATGAGTTGGTGGCAGCTTAGGTGGATGGAAAAGAGTAAAGACTCTTTATTTTAAACAACATAAAAAACAGTTATTTACATATTTACATATTTACAGGCACATGTATACACATTTTATTATTTATCATTTTTCTTATATCTTCATTCTTATTCTTTCATAATTGACCCCGACTCCATTGTCCACGATCATAATCATGTTCCATTAATTCAAATTTCATTTAATCTTTCATTGCAAATAACCCATATTACATAAAATAAATTTGTCTCTACCCTTCTCATATTGTTTTTCTTTTTGTTCTTATAATATCCATACATAGTCATATTCATATCCATATTATGTCATTAATATTCCCAAAAATGTTTCTTAACGCAGCTTTTTCAAGAGTTTTATCAATCTTTTACATATAAAACATGTTCTGTTGTCTCTTCCTCCCTACAAAATAAACATACTCTTTCAACTTTTTTTTAATATGGCATATTTCCCTTAACTGGTAACTTATTTATTGACAGTCTCCAATGGAAATTCTGACACGCTACTATCATGGGACACCACTTTTTCCTTAATGTCATGGTTTTAATCACTTCTTTTGGTACATTTTTCCAAGAATTCAAATAATAATATTCTTTCAACACATTATTATACCACATCTTTCTTCTGCTTCTCCTTTCGGCTGCTCCCATTAGGGATCACCACAGTGATCATCAATCCACAGAACAAGTAGCAGTAGAATTTTACAGTGTCAAGTTGCCAGCCAGGCACCTGACTTTCCTCAGAAGGCACACATGCACACATGCACACCTAGGGCCAATTTAGAATGTCCAATCCACCTGCAGCATGTCTTGGGAATGTGAGAGGAAACCAGAGCACCCAAAGGGAACACATGTGAACACTGGCTGGAGATGCAGACTCCACACAAAAGGCACCCCCTTCTTTTATCTTTCTCTATATCATCAGTTTTTATTTTACATGTTAGTATTTTTTCTTGATAATTTTTAATTTATTCATTTACATATTTTTTCTCTTTTTCCTATTCTTATCATCTCCAAAATCTTTTTTATGTTTATATTTAAATATTCTCACTATTAATTTCTCATTCTCATTCGTTAACCCACTTTAATACTCTATACAAATTTAAAGAAGCAGAATAAACAACTGGATTTAGTAATCCCAATTCCCCCTCCATCTTCACTCCTATACAACTCACATCTTTTCACTTGGTTTAATCTTGAACCCCATATGAAAGAAAATACCAACTGAACAATTTCCTTTTCATATTTTTAATACACAAGTAGCCAGTAAATTCCAACAATTACCAACCAAAACTGAATTAATTTACTGGTGAAACAATGGTGTAAGGTTCAAAAAAATAAAACTAGAGCTGAATAAAGAAACTCATTTATTTTAACATCAGTGAGTAAACAATGAGTTTCTTTATTCAGCTCTACTTTTATTTTTTGGAACCTTTTCATATTTTTGTGTGATCATATACACTTTTGACAAATAAGCCTATTTTCCTATTAATGCAGAATTAACCAAATAACCCCCTTTTCCTGAATGCTAAACTATACACACTCCACAAAGGACATATTCATTTTATTTCTTTTATCAGACTATTCCACTGCATCATTGCTACGTCATTTTTTCTGAAATTGTATCCCTAGCAAAGACACCTCATTCACTGAAAAATATACACCACCAGTTTTCCCCACATCACCCAAAGCCTTACTTTTTTTTTCAAATTTAAAAATATATGTATTACATATTACTGACAGAAGTCAACAATGATAAATACTAGAGTAAAATGCTTTATTCTATATACTACTCATTTGCCTACAACTATATAACTAAATTTTTTCTGTTTATTTTTTTTATTAGTTTCACAATTTTAAACAGGTAATAAATAGTACAATGATGAAATCATGAATCTTATTTACAACAGGAAAATAGAAACAGAAACTAACAGTAAATTAAAATTACTATTATAACTTTAAAGACCCAAACCCTTACTTTTAACTTTATTTAAAGTCATTCCCATTTCCTTTAAACATCCAGACAACCCAATACTTCCCTCATTCATTATATTTTGTTCTTAGCAACTACAACTATATAATCTATGCATGGCATAACTACTGGAATCACCGCCACCTTTTGCATTAGATCTCTAGTATGTTCCATTTTATAAGATGTCACCCATTCACTAAAACACTCACTATTATTTTGATATGCTGACATACTCACTCTTCTAATTCTATTATCTACTCCATACTTCTCCATAACATCTAACAAAGCATCATGTTCTACCAAATGCCTTGCTATTATAAGTTTCACATCCTCCTTTTTACTTATGTCATCCACAATTTCGCTTACAATCAGTAACCATTCTTGGCACCCTTTCCCTGTTATCCCTCAGCCTTCCTTCTATTTTCTTCTGTATTATTCTCATAACAATATTATAAACTGTCTTATTTAGTGTGATGGCTCTCAGACTTTTTACTTCATTCTTCAGACCCTTCTTCCATATAAATTTTAATACCAAACTACATAATGCTTCATAATAAATCCCTCCTTCAACCATTCATTCAGCACATT
>NC_056737.1:996455805-996490805 GCF_019279795.1 Protopterus annectens | reverse complement strand
CAGCAATACTTGTTTTGCTGGAAAACTACTTTTTTCTACATTTATGGCTCTATTTGTATGACCTCCATCTGTTCATAAACTGCTCTTAAGCTGCTCCTGTGACTCCATTTTTAACTTTCTGTCCCTGATGTTACCTCTTGGGGCTAGGATCTCACCAGTTGCAGATTGGGAGGGTGAAGTGAGCTGCAGTCGACAGCAATGTACATGCTATTCTCCATGCTACCTAATTTTTATTTGCCCTAACTGGAGCATTGCAAGTAGTGTCAGTTATGTTCAGCCCCACCTTCAATGCTGAATTCTTAATGACAATCTGCAATGAGATTTTGGGCACACCTTCAGTCACTTAGGGCATGTAAAATGGCAGTCAAAAACCCCTCCTGGAATGTGTGAGCCAGGAATAAGCCATCCCTGCTCCTTTCCTACCTTCCTCCTTCAGAAACCAGAGTGGTTAATTAAACTCAGGTTATTCAAGTTCTAGTCAGGACTCACTGGTTCATATGTTCATAGGTATATACTAGGCTAACAACCACCAGGGCCTTTATAAGTGTAGCCGCACATCCCAACTCAGTTGTTTATAAAGTTTATGTGTTTGGGGGGTATTTTACATTGGGTATAGTTACTGTCTGCCTCTGCCTACCAGAGACATTGGTTCCAGACCTGGGAAAAAAAAAAACTCCAGCTATAAATGTATGAAGCCAGACATATATTTCTACTTCTTATTCTACAACATCAGGGTGAAAACAATTATGCACTAAATGAACAATTTATGATGTAGCCTTTGCATGTTGTAGTGTAATATGGCATGCCTTCATGTGCCCCATTGCAAAAAGGTGCTGGCAATGCTGTGTTTAATTTGGACAATACAAAGTGCAAGCAGATGTTGTTAATCAAATGTGCATCAAAACATTTAGGGCAGTATTTATAGTCTGGGCTTCCCATTTTTGTAGCAGTGATCTGCAAAGAATGGTGCTACATATTTATGTAAATCCTGAACTTTCAGAATTACTACAGAAATGCAGAGGACTGTTTATGAACACAGCCCCCTATCGCAAAAGCATAACTTGATTAATGCATAAGCAATAGGGAGACAGCTACTACACTGTTAATGGGCTTTACACGTATCCACATGAATTTGATTCATAGACGTGAATCTATAGTGAGCTCATCTGCATACAAAGTGTGCAAATAGCTCTGAATTTATGCCAGCAAGCAGCAGTTTTCAGGGAGAATGCAGACATATGAGGGGAGATTAGGTGGTGCTTCTGCATACCTGGATATTTTTATAGCAGGAGACACTTGAGTGAATGTTTCATTTCAGTGCTTTTGTATACCTGGAAATTTTACTGAAGGGGTCACTTGGGTGAATGTTTCATTGTAGTCCTTGTGCATACCTGGACATATTAATGAAGGCGTTGCTTGGGAAAATGTTTCCCTTTGATGATTGTACATATGAGGTTATGTTACTGAAGGGGTCGCTTGGGTGAATGTTTCATTTCAATACTTGTGCATTCTAAGAAATATTATTGTAGGGGTCGCTTGGATGAATATTTCATTTTGCTGCTTGTGCAAACTAGGGCATGTTACTGAAGTAGTCACTTGGGGAAATGTTTCATTTTTGTGCTTATGGAGGGTCTATATTAGAACATCAAAGTGTCAAGTCTTCAAATATTCTAATATCAACACCTAGTAACCGAAAGTTGAAAATAGCGAATTTTTAGATAACCAAATTTTTTCCTAGGGAAAGAATTCAGTTGTTCATTATTGTCGCTTCGCTATTTTCAGCTCTGCGGTGGAAAGTTACGGTCGGGTTCAGGTAAGTGTCCGATTGTGTGGACGTGAGGGTTAGAGTGGGGTAGGTGAGTTAGGGTTAGGGCGCAGGTCAGGTAAGTGTGTGAATGTTTGGAGGTGAGGGTTAGGGTGGGATAGGTGAGTTAGGGTTAGGGCGTGGGTGAAGTGTGTGTGCGATAGTGACGGACCTTAGGGTTAGGGTTTGGGTTATGGTAAGTGGGTAGATAGTGGTGTATGTACTGTTTAGTGTAGGTTTAAATGTAAGATTTATGGTGTATGTGTGTGGATTGCTGTGTGTTTGGTGTGTTTGTGTTGTGTGTATGTGTTTTGGAACAGCAATTTTTTTCCCTAGGAAAAAATTCGATGTTCTAAAATTTCGGTCTTACTGGTTTTCGGTTACTAGGTGTTGATATAAGAACATTCGAAGACCTGAAACTTCGATGTTCTATGGCGTGGGTGAAGTGTGTGTGCGATAGTGACGGACCTTAGGGTTAGGGTTTGGGTTATGGTAAGTGGGTAGATAGTGGTGTATGTACTGTTTAGTGTAGGTTTAAATGTAAGATTTATGGTGTATGTGTGTGGATTGCTGTGTGTTTGGTGTGTTTGTGTTGTGTGTATGTGTTTTGGAACAGCAATTTTTTTCCCTAGGAAAAATTCGATGTTCTAAAATTTCGGTCTTACTGGTTTTCGGTTACTAGGTGTCGATATAAGAACATTCGAAGACCTGAAACTTCGATGTTCTATTATAGACCCCTCATGCATACTAGGAAGTGTTAATGAAGGGGTTGCTGGGGGAAATCTTTCATTTTACTGTCAGGGAAGTGCTTGTGAATAGTTGGAGAAACAGGTTTGTGGATTGCACTCCAGTATCAAAGTCAAAGCACTGCATTTAGTAAGGAATGTGCACACCGCAGAGATGTCAGAGAATGAATTACAAAACTGCCTCATTAGCATACCACACTTTACAACATTTATCATATGCATCTCATTATTTTTAGAGCCTTCTGTGCTAATGTAAGTGACCTCTATGAATCTCACCTTTGCTATGCTCACTCGTAAGCATCAGGAATATCCCTCTCACATTTGCACATGTGAATATGAATAACGGCCATATTTTATTTGTATTTGTTAGCCATGGTAGAGCACTGATCCATGTGAAACTTTTCCACATAGTGTGGGAGTACTTCCTGGTTAATTTAAGTGCTCAGAGTCATAAACCAGGCAAATGGAGGCATTCAAACATAGTTTGTTGATATTTCAGACTATAAGACTTTAAGTAAGCAATACTGCCCAAAAGGTTGTGTGCTAATGTGTAATTAACACCCACTTAGGGGTGTTATAAGGACCGACGCCACAGGCCATAAGGGTTGAATTAAATGTAATAAGGATCGACCCCACACGCCATAAGGCTTTAATTAAATGTACTTTATTCTAGTAATATACTGTTACACAAATATGTGATGCATTTTATTTTGTGCTAATAAAGGTTGATAGGCACAAGCCTGTGAAAGTCATATGAGTTTAATGCCACAGGGTATAATATCAACAGTGATATTACAGCAAGTATATACAAATTTTTGAAACTTCCATGAAGAGCTATAAATGACCACTAGCTACATAATGGCTAATTCTATGGCACAATCTTGCTTTGAAATGCCTTCTGTGCTGTCCACTAAGAGGTAATGTCTGGTCAATCTACTCTTCATTCATTGTCTTGGACGATACATAGGTGGACACACTGTGATCTAATATTTGGATGATAAGTTAAGCTTGGTGACCATGGTCTTTAGGTCAGGCATTCTCTGCCTTGATATACGCATCATCTATCCACCATCCATGTTTTTTTTTTCTTTCTTTTTTTTCTGGCCATACATTGATGTAACTGCATCCCCAACACCCAGAACAAGAAGTAAAAATCTTACTTTTGACTGTAACAATGGATCAGAATAAAATATCATTCCAGTGTTGTGAGTATAGTCCAGTTTAATATCCCCCCCTGCACAGGATCTTTTTTTTGTACCATATACATTTTATTCGTTGAAAGATGAATTTGGTTATGCAAATAACAAACAGAAGGGCTCCAAATAAGTAGACCACAAAAGTTAACAGTCATTTGAGGGTACTATGGTAGACAAAGGATCCGAAAACATTTGAATTTGTGCTTCCGTCAGGAAAATTCCACACAGAGAGATGTATAAAACAAAACAGCAAGCATAGATGCAAGGTGCTATTTTAACCACTAAAGATATATGCAGTTCTCAAACAAAATACCTTGACTCAGAATGCTACAGTGTTTAGAAGAAAGATGAAAGTTTAAAGTCACAGCGAAAATGAATAGTGGATCCAGCCACAAAAAAAAAAAAAAATATATAGAAAACTCTTGCAAACACAGAACTGTGAATATAAAATAGTTGCAAATTTTCTTTACTCAAAGCATCATGAGATATGACATATTTATTTATTTATTCATTCATTCATTTATTTATTTATTCATTATTAACTAGGTACATTAATTGGTTCTTTGCAGACTCTCTTCAGAAATGAACCAGCCATAAAGGGAAAGAGAAATGCAAGATATATAGATACATAGATATATAGATATATAGATATATAGATATATAGATACATAGATATATAGATATATAGATATATAGATATATAGATACATAGATATATAGATATATAGATATATAGATACATAGATATATAGATATATAGATATATAATAGATATATATATATAGATATATACATACAATTTAGTGAAGCAAGTCAAAACAGAAATGCAAGATATATAGATATATACATGCAATTTAGTGAAGCAAGTCAAAAGAGAAATGCAAGATATACAGATATATACATACAATTTAGTGAAGCAAGTCAAAAGAGAAATGCAAGATATATAGATATATACATACAATTTAGTGAAGCAAGTCAAAAGAGAAATGCAAGATATATAGATATATAGATATATAGATATATAGATACATAGATACATAGATATATAGATACATAGATATATAGATATATAGATATATAGATACATAGATACATAGATATATAGATATATAGATATATAGATACATAGATATATAGATATATAGATACATAGATATATAGATATATATATAGATATAGATATATATATACATATATATATATATATATATAGATATATATATATATAGATATAGATATATACATACAATTTAGTGAAGCAAGTCAAAACAGAAATGCAAGATATATAGATATATACATGCAATTTAGTGAAGCAAGTCAAAAGAGAAATGCAAGATATATAGATATATACATACAATTTAGTGAAGCAAGTCAAAAGAGAAATGCAAGATATATAGATATATACATACAATTTAGTGAAGCAAGTCAAAAGAGAAATGCAAGATATATCGATATATAGATATATAGATATATAGATACATAGATACATAGATATATAGATATATAGATACATAGATATATAGATACATAGATATATAGATATATAGATATATAGATATATAATAGATATATAGATATATAGATATATAGATATATAGATATATAGATATATAGATATATAGATACATAGATATATAGATACATAGATATATAGATATATAGATATATAGATATATAATAGATATATAGATATATAATAGATATATACATACAATTTAGGAAGCAAGTCAAGCAGCATTTTTAGGAAGTGGAAGACATTCAGCCTACCAGGAAAATCACACAAAGAGAGGAAGAGCATAATCATTTTACAGAGCCAGGGATGAGAATTTAGGAGTGAACTACTGACCCATGAGACAGGATGTGTCAGTGGAATGTTTAAGGCAGGGGTGTCCAACCTTTTCACTTGCAGGGGCCGCATTGAGTCAACAGAAATTGTCTTGGGGCCGCATGTAAAATATATCATATATTTAGCTGTTTCGCTGTCGTGGGTGACCAAATTCGACCCCCTGGCTGTATTGCAGGTGAATTTGAACAATGAATAAATGTAATAAATGCCTAATATTTGCCCTAAAATTCTAATTCTCATTCTAATTCGTAAAAATAACAGTTAACTCTAACATCTTAGTTTATCTGTAAAAAAAAAAAAATGAACAGGTACGACCCTTTCAATTTGTATGAGATCATACCTCTGATTTTGCTGGTTTCTTATCTTAATGTCCATATGTCATCCAAAGTGCTCATGTATTCTTCTGTTTCAAGTTCCATTGCAGTAGGCATGTCGCCACATTTCGAGCTTTGGAATCTGTACCTGAAATTATTCAAGACATGACTACATCTGGCGCTGGCAAGATTTGTTGCTTTTGCATTGCTGTCTGCTGAGGCTGGTCTGAAATTGAAAGAAAGTTCATCAGTGGTATTCTCAAACTGAGCACCCCTTTGGAAAGGCCCATTTCTAGCTTTGGAATCTGTCCCTGAAATTATTCAAGACATGACTACATCTGGCGCTGGCAAGATTTATTGCTTTCGCACTGCTGTCTGGTGAGGCTGGTCTGAAGATGAAAGAAGATTCATCAGTGGTATATTCAAACTGAGCACCCCTTTGGAAAGGCCCATTTCTAGCTTTGGAATCTGTCCCTGAAATAATTCAAGACATGACTACATCTGGCGCTGGCAAGATTTATTGCTTTCGCACTGCTGTCTGGTGAGGCTGGTCTGAAGATGAAAGAAGGTTCATCAGTGGTATATTCAAACTGAGCACCCCTTTGGAATGGCACATTTCTAGCTTTGGAATCTGTCCCTGAAATTATTCAAGACATGACTACATCTGGCACTGGCAAGATTTGTTGCTTTTGCACTGCTGTCTGCTGAGGCTGGTCTGAAGATGAAAGAAGGTTTATAAGTGGTGATGCACAGCTTGCAGCAATGATGAGACCTTTACTTCTTAAAAAATGAACAATTTGTATTTTTACATTTTTTCCACTGACTAACAGATGGTAGAACACGTTCAACTTTGGTTCACCCACTTACTACGGAGCCACAAAAACATGATAATATGCGACAACACACTCCAATTTCACAAGGTTATCTCACACCTGCTTTTTTGCCGTTGCCTCTCCAATATGCATGAGTGCACATTTCAGCTGATGCCTTGTACAGATCACCCAATGAGGCATAGCATCATCAGATGACACCTTTTTGTACTTCTTTCTTAGATCACTATACTTCTCCAACTTGAGTTGTTTCCCAATGCTTGCAGAAATTTTGAAAGGGGTCTTCCAGTGTTTGTTTCTTTTCACAAATTTCAACAAATGACTGACTTTATTAGTGGTGGCAATATTTATTCATGAAACCTGCTCACAAGGGTACAGCCAAGCACAAACCTTTGCAGAATTCAAACATATTGGTCATAGTTCTTGTTATACTTTCTTAAAGTGTTCATATCAGGAGGTTCAGGTTGTCAAGTCAGGATTGTCCTTTTGTGTAATAAACAAACATTATGAGCATAATCTTTTTAATATGGTCACTGGGCCTGTCTTTTTGATACCAGTGCATTTATATCGGTTTTTATAGAGGTAGTGGTGATGTGAAGAGTATTTTCAAGATGCTCATCTGAAATTTTCATCCTGATTTTAATTTTTGTATATTTCATAAGAGAAAAAAATTGCTCGCAAATGTACATACTCCTCAACAGAGATGTCATGAACAGGGCATGTTCGTGAAGTGACAGATATTTTTCTTTAGGCAGGTACAACTTATAAAAGTCAAATAAAGACACTTGCAATGGTTTGTTGAATATATTAGAGGCCATCAAATAAAAATGACTGAATCAAATGTTAAGCCAATGATGTAGCTGTTAAGAAAAGGAATAATCTATCAAGCAAAAAACTTTCTGCTCCCTCAAAGTTCACAAAGCAGAGCATAACTACTTCCTTCACCCAAAGCTCATAGGGCGATTCTAATAAAATAATCAGATGTGCTGTGCAGTTACAATGGCCTGCGTTTCCTGCCTGGTACAAGTTGCAAGATGCTGAAAATCTAGCCAAACAAATAACTTAACTACAAGCACAAACCAAAATAATTTTCATTTAAAAGTGTACAAAACTATGCAACAAATCAAGCACTGCAAAACATCCAGGACTGGTTTATTAAAAGTCTTCTGTAGATGCAGACATTTTATTCCGCTCATGCATTCGCTTTTTCATGTGCTTTGAAAAATACATATACAGTTGCATTTCACACAGTACAGTCCGGAACATCTCACTTGTAAACTTCAGTAATCCCTCCCTTTTAACTAATACCCATTTTACACTTCCATAAACAATTAAAAAAAGGTCAGACACATCCAGCAAGACACAAAATATGCAGAATGGTTGTTGGGGTGCTGCAACAATAATGAAAGTTGGAGCGAACAAATAAGCACAGTAGTTTATTTTTATATAGTGTGACAGCTGCACTAAAGAATACAAAAGATAATAACATTTTTAGTCAAGAAACTAGACAAACGCAGTTCTACACTTTATGAGTAAAGCGTCAAAGGAAAAAAATAAACAAGTTTCAGACCATCTCGCAGCCTTGCAGGGAGGACACATACTTAGGCAGACAGTCACATTCTGAAACCTGTTCCTTTTCTTTCTTATTTTTACAGCTTTTGATGTTTGACAAGTAATTTTTGTCACTGGAGTGTATTAAAAAAGCGAATGCAATCAGGAGACGCACTTCGTTTGATAGATCCGAGAATTGGCTGGTTCCAGCCAAAACAGCTTGGACTTTCCACAATCTTGTGGTTGCAAATTTGGAAAACTATGCAAGGGCTAAGGCATCTGTACTTTAATAATAACTGTAATATTAACACAAGAAGCAACAACACCATCACAGACTTTGGTGGTATCATGGAGGGGATGGACCAGAAGTCATCCAGTGGCCATGGACCAAGATGCCAAATAGTAGGGGTCCCAGAACAGATCCACATAGAACACCACTAGTGACAGGTCTGCTGTCAGAGGTGGTGGTGCATATTTTGACCATGTGAGTCCTATTGGTGAGCCATTTGGCCACTCATCTGACGAGACAGGGATTTATGCCAAGTTGAGTTAGCTTTTTGATGATGCCTGAGTGGGGCATTGTGTCAAAGACCTTGGCCAAGTCAAGATAAAGCTGTATGTACTGAATTTCCTTCATCCCGGGCCTTGGTGACAATCTCAAAGAAGTCAGCTAGGTTCAACAGGTAAGATCTGTCTCTTATGAATCTGAAATGGGTGGGGTCAAGTGCTTGGAGATTACCTATGTCCTTGTTTATGTGATCCATAAAAATATGCTCCATGGCTTTACAGATCAGGCTTGTCAAGCTAATGGGGCAATAGTTTCCTGGGTCAGTAGTGAAATTAACAAAGCAACCTCAGGCCTAAAGAATAGGTGACTAATTTAATTTTTTTCATACTGAGCTTAGAAAGACATGAAGTTAATTGAGATACTTTGCCAGAGTTACAGAGCAAGTTGTGAAGTTAATATAAAGCCCTTTTCTAAAGATGAGGGAGTTAATGAAAAATGTTACAGACACAAAGGGTGAAAAGCATCATTCATGATTTCCCAAAACACCACATCTTCTTTGTTCACTGCAATAGGCAGCGTTGAATTGCCACAAAAAAGGTCAAACTACAACAAAAGGCCCACTTTCATTTCTAATGCAGTGCACAGAAAAGTTTGACAACATAACATCTACTCATAAATTGTAGTTAACAATGAAATTGTTATATCCTCATTCTCTGCAACAGAAATCACTCATTATTGAGATATCCAGTAAAATTGCCAGGACATAAAAAATGTTAAATTATATGAGCCACGAGTTGTACCATCAGACCAATACTTAGCAGTTGATATGAACTTGATTGTAACACAGCTAAATGTTGTCACAGATCATGAGTTAGAAACCTAGTCAAACCTTAAGACAGGAAAATGGAACTTTTTAAACTCAATAACTTAACAAGACATCTGACTGCTATCCCATTGTCTTTCCTTTAGCTTTATGGAAGATATTGTGGATTTCATGAGTACAGAGATTTAAGCATTTTATGCCCCAACTTAGCCTGCTTAGTGCTGTAAGTTTGGTTTACAATGGGTGCAGCATGGTGGCAGCTCTGATTTATGTAAATGGCATAACCCCTCGTGCAGCCTTGCTCTCTAAGGGACTGACACTACCGATAGTCTCCATTTGAGATACATTAAAGGGGTTTGCACCTCAGGACACAGACACCCCTACATGATATAAGAATTCAAAAACCTCCTTGCTCTTTCCTTAGCCCTCACCCTGGCTGACTATCAAAACACCTGACTTAGACCTAGAGCATCAACATCACAAGCATGCATCCTACCCCTGTGCCTGTGGTCCATCCAGAATAAAACAAATCTGCAGCAGTCAATAGTTATTTGCAGTTCTCATCTTGCTCTCCATGTTCATCATCTTTGCCTTTTATACCATACAGCCTGCCGTAGCCACAGTAAAAATTATTCACTTTATTTACTACATTGTTGACTTGGTGGTCGTGTTTGGCTCACCATAAGCAAAATTTCAGATTTGATGTCCAGGTAATGAAGTAATGTGTCAACAATAATTTGATGATACATCCAGGCAACTCACATTAAAAACAACAATATATGTATTATGTCATAGAGTAGTCATTAATCTGTGTTACAAGAAATTCCTTGACAAGAAACAATAAAGTGACAGTATACGCTATAAATGTAGGCATGTAATAGTAAATTCAGCAATAATAAAGGTCATTATGATACACAGTAATGTAATTCCTAAGCTGGTAGTACTGAATAGACATACAGTAACATGAACATTGATATCATTCACATTACTAAGACCGTGACAGATATTTGCAGGTTCGGAGTATGTAGAATAGTATATTCGGTCAACAGAAGAGACCACAAATGTCAGGAATAAAGACTCAAACATACCAACATGGCTGAACCAAGAGATTAGTTTGTTCAAAAGTTAAGACTTTAGCGCAGTGGTCTAATGTGCTAGCCATTCGTGATCCTTGTGCTATTCAGACTTTGCTAGGTATTTGCCTTGGCCACTTGTTAAGCTGTTAGTCTCATCAGACTTGAGTGCATAGTTTTAGTTGTAATGAGAGCACCGACTATTCACTAACTTACTAGGTTACATGGTTCTCACAAGTAAATACAAAAATTCAAACCCAAGACTATTGGATAAAGCTTATTTGTAACTTACATCTTTAACTCACAGTGCTAAAATGCCAGGCAGTTGATCTATCTTAGTCAATTTAAAATGGGGATAAAATGTTGTTAATCTTTTTGAGGCCCTCTTTCTTATTTAGCTTCTCTGACTCTCTTGTGAAGTTTAGAGTTGGGATATTTTGTTTAATTTCTTAACTGGACAAACCCACTGGACAAAGATGCCCATTTTCAGGATCAACCCAGATACACTGTTTGGGAAGTGGCTTTTACAAAATTATCGTGTAGATAAACAGAGGTGGAAACAAATCAAACCTCTGTACCCATAACTACAAGAAGCAGCTCATCCCTAGATCTTAGCCGTAACCTGTTGAACTGCCAGAACTGCCTCTAACATTGCACCATGGTTTGCCTGATAATGAAACACCATTTCTGGGATTCTATCTACTCTATTGCCTGTCTATCTCCCTGCCTTAAAGTCAGCAACAAAGGAGGTTATTATTTCTTACAGGTCACTGAGCAGAGAAAATGCTAGCTATATGACTGCAATTTTATTTTCCAGTGAAAAAGTAAATGCAGCATATGACTTTGAAACTACATCTCTTTTCATACTTTGTCATGTGTTATGTTTTTGACTTGACCTTAATTTTGCTCCTAGCTGTACTTTCTAATCTAAATTCTAATCTAAGGGAAAAGCTCAATAACAAGACTTCTCGTTGAGTAGCGTGCCGACAATTTTACTACACGACTCGTTTCCTTTCTCCAGCACAATCTCTATCTATACTAGCTTACCTGTTGGTCCAGTCAGGAGATGCTGTACTGTACATGTCTTAAATGAGAAATCCCTCTTTGTCAACTCTTCTTCGGCACGATCATCAAATCCTCCTCCTTCAGCTCTTCTTTGCCGCGAATACACAAATCCCTATTTGGCGTGAAAAACTAATGGAAGGGTGCTTTGGGCGCATGGCACACCAACTAAAGGACACGGGCAAGAAAAAACATGGAAAAAAAGTAAAATTTGAACTTAAGGGTCGCAGGCCGCATGGAAGAGCTCTGAGGGCTGCATGCGGCCCACGGGCCGTGGGTTGGACACTACTGGTTTAAGGTTTTTAGCTTAGAGGTATATGTTAGAGGGTTTGATTCGTACTTCTGGGTATTGGCTAGGCTTGTAATAATCTGCAGACTGATAGCAAGTATTTGCCTACAAACCTAAGAACTGAGTTACTATATCATGTAAGTCACTCGCGGAAAATAAAAAGGTTAAAAGGTCGCCTTTTTGGATTTACTGCAGCACTAAATACCTGTGGACTGTTAATATATGTGTAATATATATATATATATATATATATATATATATATATATATATATTTTTTTTTTTTTTTTTTTTTTTCAGGGGTAATTTATACATTAGTAGTTATACATATATTTGTAAATGTTTTTTTCACATGCTACATTTAGAACCAGACATCCATGATGATTTCCTAATGTTGATTTGCAATCCTGATGTGTACCACTATGTGAGGCAGAGAGGAGTTCCTGAAGTAACAAAGGTAGTTTGTGACACAAACTACATTGTTTTACCCTTTCCCCTCACATGACCAGCTCTTTAATTTGATTGACAAATTAACTAGAAAAGGGACAGGACACAGTCAGGTGAGTAACAGGAAGAGGAGGAGTAAACAGAGAGGGATTAGTCAGCAGTAGGCAGGAAACAATATAGCAATAACCCATGCCTGGGTGTGGGTAATACTGGATTTACCCACGGTTGGCGTGGTTTGGTCACGAGGGCGAAGCCAAACAAAGCCAACCGTGGGTAAATCCAGCATTACCCACACCCAGAAGTGGGTTATTGCTATTATACAATGACATTATTTAAGAAAAAAATAATTACTTTTCTTAAATAATGGCATTGTATAATACCTCCTTGCTGCCCTTCTGCAGCTGTCTGGTATTCTGTGACAGTTCTGATGTACTGCTCATGCGTATGCCTACGCAGTACATCAAAGCTGTGGACAAAAGCAATGGAGAAAGCAAGATCTCCGTTGCTTTTTACTGTTTCGCTATGTTAAATGGGTTTAACATAGCGAGACAGCTTTAAAAAAAGCAATGGAGAATCACCGTTGCTTATTTTAAAGCTGTCTCACTATGTTAAACCCATTTAACATAGCGAGATGTTTTGAAAAAAGCAATGGAGAAAGCAAGATCTCCGTTGCTTTTTACAAACTGTCTCGCTATGTTAAATGGGTTTAACATAGCGAGACAGCTTTAAAATAAGCAACGGAGATCTCCATTGCTTATTTTAAAGCTGTCTCGCTATGTTAAACTCCTTTAACAAAGCGAGACAGTGTTTTAAAAAAGACTTATACTAACTGAAAAAGTCCGGGCGACTAGACCTTTTGCCATTAGTATAAGTCAATTTACAACGTGCACGCTGACCAATCAGCGTGCATGTTTTGGAATATTAATGGGGGGGTTGTGGTATAATCTGGGTCAGGTAAGAGTAAGGGGTGAGTGATGAAGGCACGCCAACTCTCCCTTCTTTCAGTAGCAAATATGGTAGAGTGAACTAACTGCCTCTGGTTAACTTGTCCCGAGTGAACTAACTACCTCTGGTTAACCCTAACAGGATCTTGGTAGCAGGATTGTAGCTGGTTTACTATCAAAATTGCGTAATTCAAAACTGCAAACGTTGATATCCTCGATGCATTTCATCACCTCATGAATATTAATGAGGTCAGATGATCGCTGCATACCATGAACAGTTCATTTTTGATCTTAAGGTTGATAGTTGATGTTTACAGACATGCTGCATTTCTCTGCCCTGCTGACAATCTTCTGTACTGCCGTTCACTTGACTGTCGATATACTGACTGTCGCTCTTTACCATGTTCAAACAGGAGCAGGACGTTCAACTGATCTTCAAGATTTTGATTGTAAACAGGTGTAGTTATACTATTTATCTAGAGAAACAGGTCTATGATAGGCTTACAAGTTTTAAGAAAGATAGAATGTAGTTTAAAAAGTGAAATTAAGCCTATTTAGTTGGGTAAGTCAGAGTGGCTTAAGTTGTAATAAAACATGTATTTATAATAAAATAAACTGAATGGAAATAAGAAAATTGGCTAAAAAATACAGTGATGGAATGAAGCTGGAGGCCCAATAGCCTGAGACAGTACGCCTGTGTGTTCCATAAGGCAGGCTACATGGATCATAAGTGGGATGTGATTTAGCTAGAGTAAAACTGTTAATAGTAAAAAAGATAGATTGATATAAACATGTATATTACAACTACCTTTGAAATCTTAGGCATTATCACACCGAGGAATAATATCATGGGATCACATAATATCACACTGATAGGTAGCAACATCAGGGCCCACAATATTGTTCTAATGGATTTGCTCCCCTGTAGGTCCCATACTAATTCTCAGTCCTATGTTCACACCTTTATGCCATTTCAATAGTCAAGGGTTTTTGTTTTTGTATGACCCAATATTACTGGTGATTGATTTGTTTGTAACAAGATACTGCTCCTCGGTATGACAATGCTCAATAATGCAACAGTAAACCTACATACATTAAACATATATAGTGTATGTTAAACACTTTGTTCTGTAACAAATATCTGCTTTCTTACTCATTGTGGCTGGTTTATTCATTTGAGTAGCTACTAAGGATAGTTTGTAAAGTCTTGACTTAATTAGGGAAGCTGGCTGGTGGTTTATTTAAAAAAAGGTTATGTTTACATGCCTGGGGTTATCTGTTTCAGTTAAAATGATTTCTGTTGAAGTGACAGACTTAGTGCTGTCTGTAAAGCTATGGCTAAGCAGAATGAGACAGGACCAGGGGACTAGGCAGAGGCCGTGGCCTACAAATACATCCTGATGAAGGCCCTTGCAGTGGCAAAGATTTGCAACAGTTGGCTGTGCTAAACTAATGATGCAGTTTGTATTAAAGCCTACGATTTACCCTATAAACATTTGAACAAGGAGTGCATAAGATGAAATTGTGTTTCAACAAATGCTGCTGTTTTATAAGCAAAATCATTACTAGGCACATTGTGACATTTAAAGAACTAAAGATGATATATGGAGACAGAGAGTGCTGTTGAGTTTTCTAGGGAAGTGTATGCCTGGGCATTCAGATTGCATTTTTTTCTTTGAATCTTCTCATATGAATGCTGTTAAGAATGCCGGTGTCTACCATATTGACACCTGCATAAGTAATGAGACAGGATGTCCTCAAGCTCTGTTTAGTCATCAGCAGTATCCTTTTTGAATGAGGAAGCTACAAGGAGTGCAGGGTCATGCAATCCATGTGGACATGTAATTGGGGGTCAAAGGACATGGCTGCCATCTTGGAAAACTTCCTTACACCTAATGTTCTGCAGGGTCTGTTTGCTGATTAAGTTGGTTGTTGATGAAACTGCACCATTATGTTTTGAATCGACTAACATGCATTGAATTAGAAGGAGGGTAATCTATATTTGTATATGTGTATGTATGTATTTATATATATGTGGGTGTGCATGTGTGAGTGTGTGTATATGTGTGTGCATTTTTATATACTATAGATAGATAGGTAGATAGACAGATATGGTTACAGTTCAAAATATCTGAAGCACATTCGAATGAAACATTTTGGAGAAGGTGAAAAACATTGAAAACACAAAATATTGTAATCATGTTTGACTAAATGCTCAAATGGCTGAATGCCCATTTTTATAGTGTTTATAGGTAACAGAGAGCAGGAAAATTAATGTTTGAGTGAAACAGTTATAGTGGTTGGTGTGCAAGTGTTCACTGGTTAGGGATAGGGGAGAACTATGGAAAGAGTTAGGTAAGGGGAAATATTTACTGTTTTGCACGTTTGGTGTTTTTTTGTGTGTTTGTGTGTGTGTGTGTGTGTGTGTGTGTGTGTGTGTGTGTGTGTGTGTGTGTGTGTGTGTGTGTGTGTGTGTGTGTGTGTGTGTGTGCGTTCTGTCAGCTTTTGTCTTGTGTAGTGGTACTGTTAGGGAAAGGGTTTTTATTAATATAATGTACAGGGTTAGGGTTGGGGCGGGGTAGGGTTTAGAGTTAGCACACTTGGGTATGCCGCTAACATCTTCGTTTTTGTAAGGTCTTTAAGCTGTCTGAATAGTTGATGACTCATTTCCATAGTAGGCAGCAGGAAGTATCAAATTACATTTTGGAGACAGACTCAAATACGTCTGTTATGACTAATTGCATTTCCCATCTCAGTGTATTTAATCTGCCACTGAGACTGGAGCTGAATTACTTTTTGGTTATAAGCATAAGAGACATTTGGAATCTGTTAGTTAACAAGTCTTAGGTGGATTATTATAATATCACCAACTAATTTTTACCCCCACCAGGGGTAGAAACATCCTTGACCTGGTCATTACTAACATGGGCGACCGTTGCTCTACACCAGTAATCAACTCCTCGCTGGTCAGATCTAACCACAAGTTAATCATCATGGATATCCACATCCCACCCTCACCCCCTCCTAAAGGAAACCACGGTAAAAAAACTTCCCCAAAGCTAATTTTGGACTGCTAAAAACAGAGGTGGCTAACTTCATGACACCCATGCAAATGGAAAATAGGTTCATGACTGCTGAATCATACACCAAGCCACTGTATTAGCAGATATACAAGTGCATGGAACGGGCCATAACAAACAGGACCAAGACACTCTCCTCCAAAAAAAGGAAGCCAATCTGGTGGTCCCCCACCATAAACAAACTCTACAACAGAAGGAAAAAACTGTTGTAGAAAAGGGTGAAGTCCCAAGACTGGAAAAACTCCCTTGTTAACCTCAGGAAAAAACTGAGATCCATCATCAAATCCTCTAAAGCTAGCTATGAAAACAAAATTGCTGCAGATTCTATAGACAACCACAAGGCATTCTATAGTCATGTCAAGACTCTACATTGCAAGACACAGATCTGCTCTGAGTTACAGCACAATGGCAATACATATACAGAACCAACTGATATTGCCAACATATTGGCCGACAGGTTCAGTGCGAACTTTACTCCCCTTTCACCCCCTAAAGGGCCTATCACAATACCTGAGGAATGCCAAGTCCCTATTATTATGGCTACACAGGTAAAAAATACACTGTCCAATGCCAAGAATACAGCTTCCATGGGGCCTGATAATATCCCTGGCTGTGTTCTACATGAATTACAAAGTGAACTGGCACCACACTTGAGTACCCTGTTCAATCACAGCCTCATTTCAGGCTTTGTTCCGACCGAATGGCGCACTGCTATGGTCATCCCACTCCACAAAGGGGAAGCAACTACAGACCCTGGGAACTACTGCCCCATTAGCCTGATGATTCTGATATGTAAGGCTATGGAGCACATCATCATGGACCTTATAAATAAGGACATAGGGAATCTTTAAACTCTGTATCCCACGCAGTTTGGGTTTGTGAAAGGTAGATTATGCCTGCTTAACCTGATAGGCTTCTTCGAGTCTATCACCAGAGCTGTGGATGAGGGCAAGGTAGTTCACGCAGCCTACCTAGATCTTGCCAAGGCCTTCAACACCATTCCTCACTCAGGAATCATAAATAGACTCACTAAACTAGGAATAAACCCCTATGTCATAAAATGGGTTGCCAACTGGCTCACTGATAGAACCCACACTGTGAATGTAGTGGACTCCAAATCTGACTACCGACCAGTTACAAGTGGTGTCCCACAGTGATCGGTCCTAGGTCCTCTCCCGTTTGGCATCTACTTCTCTGAAGTTCAAGACAACACAAAGAGACTCTGGCTGACTAAGTTTGCAGATGATTGCAAACTGGGAGCCATTATTGATTTTCCAGCTGATGTAGATATTCTACAAAAAGACCTCACTGACACCAATGACTGATGCCAGAACCATGGCCTTAAGCTCAATGCCAAAAAGTACATTGTCATTCCATTTGGGAAAAAATCAGTGCCCATGAACTACCACATAGGTGGTAGTCCACTAAACACCAAAGGTGTGATAAGAGACCTGGGGACACAGGTTGACAGCAACCTCTCCTTTGATAACCACATTGCCACTGTAGTCAGAAAGTCCTTCTATGTGGCACATCTCATTACAAAAGGTTTCTCATCCAGGAAGAAAGAGGTCATAATCCCTCTCTACTTGTCCCTCATTAGACCTATTATAGAATACAACACCCCATTTGGTATGTACTTCACTAGACACCTACAACAACTGGAAAGGCCACAAAAATACCTCACTTAGAGGATCTTAGGTCTTAGGCATATGCCCTGTATGGACAGACTCAAAACACTCCAGCTATACTCTGTCTCTTATCTCCTACTAAGAGGTGATCTGTGCTTGACCTACAAAGCCATGTCTGACCTAGAGCTGTTAGATATGCTACACCTAAAGAAATCCCAATCCCTCTGTGCCACACGCTCCAGGGACCTAAACTTTATTACCACAATAAACAGAACGTGCTGGAGGGACAGGTTCCTAACTCAGAGACTCCCCATACACTGGAACAAACTTCCCATTCACATTAAGCAGAACACTTCACTGGCCCTCTTTAAGAGAAATCTTGACGAGTGGATGGGCAATAGGAAGTTCACCCCTGGGATCATTTCAGTGGCCTTGTTTAACATTGGCACTGGGAACTAACTTTGGGCGGCATGATGCCAGGGAATCTTCTTAGGCTAGGCTTATATAGGCTCCAGGCCATTAGCCTAGTACACACCTATGAACCTATGAATTGTCTAAGCTTGGAAAATGCAGGAAAACACTCACTCTCAGCCATTTTCCATAGTCTTTTCTCAAGACTCCTGGAGACAAAGCTAAAGCACATTTGCTAAGATGATATATTCTGCATTTTTCAAACTTAAAAAGCATCATATTAACCAAGGAAATATGTGGAATTATTGAACAACTTACAATCCTTTTGATGTTGTCAGTACTTAATTGTTTATTTGTATCCAATTTTATAACATTTCACTGTTAGTGTGACTAATGCCACTTCCTTTGAGTTTTAAATAGTTTTCTGTCTCATTATATATTTGTTTGTATTCCCTTTTTATTAATCAAAATGGTTTCCTGTGATTTTATACCTTTTTTACCACTTTGTTTGCAGTTTACTTAGTTTCAGTTAAAATCAGTCATATGCACTCATTAGACCCCTGGCTACATGTGTGTTTAACAGGGCCTCCATTTTGTTACACTGAATATTTTCCCTTGATAATTTATTGCAGACACCTAGATTCATAAGTACTATGTCCTGTCCCATCATATTGATAAGACCGCTTCAGCATCTTATACTACATAATTCCTGGAAATACCTACCCAGAAGCCCACCTCCGCATTCCTGCAAGGTATTTAGTCCTTGTATTGTAAGTACAACTGACTCACAGCAAGAGGTTCTCCTCGGCTGGGGTGCCTTCTGTGCGGAGTCTGCATGTCCTCTGCTCTGGTTTCCTCCCACATCCCAAAGACATGCTGCAGGTGGATTGGAGACTCTAAATTGGCGAGTGTGCCTTCTGTGGAAGGTTACAGGTGAATAAAGCTGAAAGAAGAAGAAGAAGAATGTAAGTACAACTGACTCACAACTGGGCAGAGCATTCACATGTTATCCCTATCCATAAGGAAGAAGGGTGCTAAACCAAGGATGAATTTGTGCTTATCCATCCATTTGTCCATATTAAGCTTGAACAGAGTAGGGGGTGTGTTTTCCTTTATGTGGAGAAGAAGACCATTTCAAAGCACTGGTATTCTGTTTGATACATCCTATCCTTCCAGCATGTTCTATAAATGTTATAGAAAACAGTGCAATCTGAGTGGGTGTTTATGCTGACATTGGACTTGTGGACTTGCAGTACAGAATAGGGATGGTTGAGGCTCTGTACTTCAGAGAGAGATCACCTGTAAGTAGCTTGCATGATACCAGAAAGAGGGATAAGGCTTTGAAACAGTCAGTGTAGATTTTATGATGTAGATCACTGATTTTCTTAGTGAAAAAGTATTGTGACTTTCAAGTTATGTTACATTCTTGGATAGGTACATACCAAAGGGGGAATTATACTTAATGATTGGCCTAATAAGTGCCACATATAGTGGAATGATCATATATATGGACCTCAACACCATACTCTTAGTAATGCACCTTTCTTACAAGTTGATACATGGTGATTGAATGATAACTTGTCCACGCAGGCTCCCAGCTCCCTAACTATTGGATCAGTTTTCAGAGATGTGTTATTTGATGTGATAGTTGCAGGGGACATCATGCTCAGTGATGGAGACTATTATACATTTTTTGACATGTAGCTTTAGTTCATGGTTATGACACCAGTTACTTGTTTGGTAAAGGCCCTCTTGGAGGATCTTAGTATCCTCTGCAGAGTTTACAATGGCATCAAGTTTACAGTCATCTGCAAACTTGTTCAACCATAAACTCTTACCATTAGCTTTGACCTCTGAGAAGTAAATCCCAAAGAGAAGTGGCTCAAGGACTGAACTCTGGGATCACCACCAGTGAAAAGTTTTTTGGAAGAGATAGAGCCACCTACCCTAACTTCTTGGGTTTTGTTTGCAAACCAACTTCCTGTCCAACGAATTATATAGGGATTACAATTTAGCTAAGAGAGTTTGACAACAATATCTGAGTGTGAGATGGTGCAGAATGCCTTTGCAAGTTGAGATACGTCATACTTATACATTTTCCCTCACCCGTTGCTTCAGTAATCTTTTCAAAGAAGTTGACATGGTTAAGTAGGCAGGATCCACCTTTGACAAAACTAGTCCAACAACTAAATATGTCTAGGAAGAGAAGCAGATTTGTCACACAATACCTATCCCTTCATTGGAGCAATATTCCTCTCCAAATTAAACACTGTGACACACTGTCTGCCTTTAGATACAGCTGGACAATTGGATGGGTATTCACCAATTTACCCCTGGTATGACTGGTCTGACCTTCCTCCAAAAAAGAGACAGGGCCTAGAGGTAGGTATTGGCAAGGTGGAAATGTCCTTGTGGGTCAGTTGCCTTGTAACTCCTATGATTCTATGATCATCAATCTAAGTATAAAGGGAAGGGATGTGTTAAAAGTTGCGACATATGATTATGGTATTTGGATTACAAAAGCCGGTAAAGGTAGAGCCATGGTGTTATTAGACACTAAATAATATAAGGGATGTAGGTTTGGAATATTAAATCAAAAAGTAAGTTATGGAGAAATAAAATGGGTGGATATTTTGCAAAGTATACAGAATGATAGACTCCCTAATTGAAGAGTTGTTAGTAGAGGGGATGGGTGATAGGAAATTAAGAAGATTTATTAGTATTACATCATAAAAAGTAAGCAGATCTTTTGTTTAGCCTAAAATCCATAACAACTTTAACTAACCCGCTAAGTCTAATAGTAATAAATTAGGGTTGAAAAACTGAATCAATGGCATTTTATATGGAAATGTGAATCATAGAAGAACAATTCATTTGATTTTGTTAGAAAAATCAAAAATATTAATGTGTCTAAACATTAACTTGTTAGTAATGGTTGATATGAAATCATATACAATGATACTGAATGATACAGATATGGATGCAGGAAATAACACATCAAGAAATCTCATTAGTGCTCCTCTGTTTAAAATTAGCTTGCTAACTGAAATCTTAGATCTGATTTTATTGTATAATTTTATTCAATTTGACAAGAGCTCCTGGAGGCAAAAAAATGGTGAGGCAATGGAGGCCGCAATGGCCCCAGTTATGCTAATTTACTCATGAATGGTTCAGAAAAGGAATATGTGAATAAGTATAACTCAATGGATGGCATAATATTTTATAAAAAATGTATAGACTATGTTATTATTTGGCATCAAAATGTTTATCACTCTGCATTATTCATGAGTTATTTAAACAATGTATGTAATTAGTTAAAAACAAACACCGCTGAGCAAAACAATGGAGGATTGCAGTCTCATTTAAATCACAAGTAGCTCCTAAATCCAATAGCCAAAGATGTAAATAATTTCAGACCTATACAACTAAGCTGTCTGTAAACATCAGTTTAAAAAGCCAAAATGGTGCCAAAATCCTGTCCATTATTTAAAGGTACATGGCTCATTAAAAGTATCATGTAAAAAAGTCATATATAAAATTCCTATACACCATCATAAAACAGTACGGCATTTCAAAACAAAGCCATTCATATTCATATCCATTATTGGAATAAATGAATCAAAAGTATGTGTGACAGATGGGGGAGGGGGGGAATTTTAATAACATAACTATCAAAACATTGACAGAGCATCTATGCATATAAAGGTTCAAAAAGACCCTACAAAAGTAAAAACTCTTCATAGCTTCTTAACATCTTTTGGACAATAACCTTCTTGATTTCAGCAGGGGAACCCTTCCATTGAGACCTGGGGTGATATCTGCCCTAAACTTAATAATCCAATGGATTTCCTGGTCTCTGTATAATTGTTAATGTCCTCTCCTGTATGTCCTTGAGATCTGTTCCAAGATCCTGAACTTAAAACGATGCTCTTGACCTTTGTCATTAGTATGTTTGGATAGTGCATTATGTGTAGTACCTCTCCTTGTGTGGTATACATGCTCACGAATCCTATCCCTCAGTGTCCTATTGGTCTTGCCTACATAGTAGGCTGGACAGACTGTGCAGCAGGCTAGGTAATCCTGATGTAGTAAATACCGAACCATATGGATATCGGGTTTCTATATATGAACAAAAATTGCATTTATGTGGTCATGTAAGGACCCAACAAAGCAGGTGGATCATTATGGACCCTTGGGTAGCAGAGCAGACTTTTTAAGTTCTTTTTGTAAGACTCTTAATAGTTGGGTCAACTGATAAATGCTTAGAGAAAATATCTTTAAGTGTACCTACATCCCTGGTGTAAAAAATGGGAAATGCAATTCCATTGTCCATATTTGAACCGCCCTCTTGGCTATCCAAGCCATCACTGGCCTCTCCCGCATATGACCACATGCGACAAATGCAATTTTTGTTCATATATAGAAACCGACCCTATCCAAACATACTAATGACAAAGGTCAAGAGCATCGTCTCAATGGAAGGGTTCCCCTGCGACCTTTGCTGAAATCAAGAAGGTTATTGTCCAAAAGATGTTAAGAAGCTATGAAGAGTTTTTTACTTTGTGGCCAGTAGGGTCTTTTTGAACCTTTATATGCATAGATGCTCTGTCAATGTTTTGATAGTTATGTTATTAAATACTTTTGATTCATTTATTCCAATAATGGATATGAATATGAATGGCTTTGTTTTGAAATGCCGTACTGTTTTATGATGGTGTATAGGAATTTTATATATGACTTTACATGATACTTTTAATGAGCCATGTACCTTTAAATAATGGACAGGATTTTGCCATTTTGGCTTTTAAACTGATGTTTACAGACAGCTTAGTTGTATAGGTCTGAAGAAGCTCATTAATAAACCTGCTTTTTGGATTATTTACATCTTTGGCTATTGGATTTAGGAGCTACTTGTGATTTAAATGAGACTGCAATCCTCCATTGTTTTGCTGTTTTAACTATTTATCTTTGAGCTTGTTGTTCCGTTGAGCATTCACTCCACTGGTCCTCTTTATTCATTATAAATGTATGTAATTACTTGAAATTATTATGGAATTATTTATCAGGTGACAGTAATGTTTTTAGTTGGAGATTTATAAAGAAAATGGAGAACTAAGGACAAATATATTAAAAAAAAACATTACAAGGTAATACTGCTTTAGTTTTTCATATCATCTAAAAAAAGCTGAAAAGGAATGCAGTTAAAATCAGTTTGTGACTGTGAGCTGCTTAATTGAAAATGATGAGTTATTTATGAAATAAAGTGATGTACTTATAAAACATTTTTAAGTAGAGATTATTCTATGAAACTCATGCAAAGTAAAACAGAACAAGTATGTATGTGGAGAAATGATACTTAGCCTGAAAGAAATGACATAAATTAAGTAAGCTGAATAAGAACTAAAGCTAACTTAAAATATTTTTAAACAGCTATGTTATTTGATTATTCTGTAGGTATTAACAATGAGCAAATATTAATAACTTGAACAATAACTGGAGAATGTAAGGAGGTTTTCCAGGCACACTGACTAAGGTTGGGCAAAGTATTTGTTTTCATATAGAAAACTGGGAACTCATTGAAAGATATTTTACATAAGGTCATCATCATCATTATCAACCCCCCCCCTTTTTCTCACTTTCTATATGAGGTCGGGGTGCTGATCACCTGTCGCCATCTCTCGCGATTCAATGCCACTCTCCTACCTTCGACAGTCATGCTTGACTGTTACATGCACATAATCCATCAGCCTCTTTGCTGGGGGGCATTGTTTTCTCTTGCCTTCTTCCTGTCTGTCACAATTCTTCTTCACCAGATTCTCTTCAACTTTCCTACACATGTACTGAATCACTGTAATCTGTTCTCTTTGAACAGAAGAGTAGCGTTACTTCTTCTAAAAGTGCGTCTTTTAGCAAAACAGGTACTTTTAATAATTTGGACTGTTACCATTGCAAATATTTAGCAAACAGAATACGCAGTGTTAACCTGAATAATAAGCATGCTTTTGAACCAGGCATGTTTGATTGTAATTCCAAGTTTATGGCATGTGTGGCTGTTTCTGTTTCATGCACTGCATTCATTATAGGAAAAACTTATCAGAGTATCACATAAAAGAATTTGTGAGGGCAATTCATGTAATAGACAAAAATGATTTGCCACTGCTTTGTGAAAATATTTAAATAGCTCTCTGGGATGCATATGTTTATTTATTTACTGTGATCGATCAAGTTAAAATGCGATCAATAGATCTGATGCAGAGGATGAACTGATTGTAAGGATCGCTGCTGGCAGTACTCCAGGTATTAATGATAAAGAACATTTTAAAGTTTATTTGTTTCGATGGAAGCTAAATCATGTGCTTGTTTAAGGAATTTTCTTATATGTCATTTTAATTGCTAAATAAGCTGCGGTGGAATGGCTTTTGTCACAGTCGGATGAAATCTTCTTTTAGATGACAATGCTTAATGTGAGTTGTTTTTATTAAAATGTTTTTTCTTTTTTGGTTTACTGTCTTATTGATTATGCAGTGACTGCCACAGCTATCTCCCTTCCATCCCAAAATTTGGAACAATACCTCTCACTGTGAGGAACAAATGGTCAAAATGGGTGATACTAACAACTTAACAACTTTAACTAGAATATTGCAGTATAGTCTTTAACTGTTCCTTAATACTTAAATAAATATTTTCATGACATAATATCATTAAGTATTGTTCGACATTATTTGCCATAGAAAGTGTTTGTCAAAAAATTCTTATAAATGTGAGTTAAATTCTTTAAGTGTAGAAAGTGAATAATGTCCAGTTTTTAAGACTCAAAATTAAGAATCATGTTCTTCATTTGATCACTGCTGCAGTACCCTGTGTTATATGGGTTATATCTTGCCAAGGATACTACAGCTGGACAGTATCCAAAGCTTTTGGTCATCTTCACCTTACCCAAAGCTTAGTGTTTAAAAATTGTCTAGTTACTTAATAGCCTATTTCTGACTGCAAGGCATTTACATTTTTTCCTTGTTTAGATAATTTGCTTGTCTTTGTAGAATCTTTTTCAAATGAGGGTCATGAATCCCTCATTTGGGTAAGATCTTCTACACAGGCTGGGATTTCAAGTTGATATTCAGAAGTCTTTTCAGACTCCTTCTCACAAGATTGTTTTTCTGGCATATCTGCTGGACACCTCAGTTCAAAGAGTTTTTCTTCCTCAGGGAAAAATAGATCTGTATTTAGAGCTAGTCATGAGGTTTTACATCCATACTTCTGACTCAGTAAGAGAATTCCTCAGGATTCTGAGTCTCATGGCAACAGTGATGATCATGTTACCGCTTGCAAGATTCCACATGAGAAAGTTACAACGGTACCTGGAATCTCTATGGCCTCAGCACTAACATCCCTTAACTTTTCAAATTCTAATTCTATGATTTATGAAAAGAGAGAATATGTGGTGGAGACACCAAATTTCTCAGGATTCATATCTGCCATTCTCTCCTCTTACTGAAGCATACTCACTTACAACAGATGCCTTGGACTTCGCTCAGAGAGCAGTGTCTATGGGGATAAAAGTGCAAAGCCTTTGGAATGAAAAAGACCAAAACACATCAACATACGATATATTGATATGATATTTATGTCTCATAAATGCTCTCAACTCTCTAAATTATCTATGGTCCTCGAGATCTCTACAAGTACTTGCAAACAACACTACAGTGGCAAATACAGAAGAATGTCAGATCTTACCCTCCATGCAGACTAGCCAGCATGTTAGCTCATGATATAGTTTTACACCACAGTCTCACTCTTCAGGCTTGTTGCATTCCACCAGAGCAGAACTGTGTGGCAGACAAGCTGAACAGGATCAGGACAAACTCTCACAAATAGACACTGACTCAAAATGCCTTTCAAGATTTCATCCATCTGTTGAAAATGCCTCAAATAGATCTTTTTGCCTACTTTCTAAACAATCTATTGGCAAAATGTTGCCCAAGGCAGCATACAAGATAGCCTGGAAGACAGGTACCTTTTTTCATGACAGGAATGTTCCTGTATACTTTTCCAACAGTTCCATTAACATCCAGGGTGCTTCCAAAAATGTATTTATTTTATTAATTTTTTTATCCTTGGTTGACCTAGTTAGTCAGATCATGTTGATAGATCGACATTAGTTGCGTCAACCACAAATCCTAAGAAAAAGTTCAGCCAAAATCTTTTTTGGCAAAAATCTAAAATATATATTTTTTTGCACCCCCACATTTAAATACACCTACTCCAAGATTGTATACCTGTAGAGAAAAGGGAATCCTCCACTATCAAAGAAAGTGTTTGCCAGGGGAGACCGGAGGTGTATTTATACTCTTTGGAGAAATTTGACCAGGACATTAGGGGATTTTCCCAAGTCTTCTTGTTAGGTGCCATGGGATCTTTTACATCCATGTAAGTTGCCACCATCTCAAGCAGACGGGGTCTTGGTTGAATGTCTCATACAAATGACGACACACTTAGTAGTGCAGAACCATCTTATGCTGAAGTGTCAGCAAGACATCTACCTCATGTGGGAATAGAACCCACAGCCTTCTGTTGCGCCACTGACACTGCTTTCAGAAGGTCTCCCCAAAGATCATTGTGATGACTGCCTTCTGGCACAGACAACAGTTGTTCTCCCTTGCTTAGGAAATGACCAGGGTCAATTACCATCACCTTCCTCACAGACTACATTTATTCACTCAAGACCAGGGTGTTTGATACATCCCAACCCCAAACAACTGCAAATGACTGCATGGATGATAGGAGTTTATTTCTTTTTTTTCTGAGGATGTGCAGCAGGTAGTAATAAAGGCAAGAAAACCTGCATCAAAAGACTAGCACCCATTTAGGGCATGTACTTCTCTGGGAGTTATCTAATGGGCCGTCTTACTCCTTGCTCTATGTTCCTTTGTTGGACATTTCAGCATGTCTGCTATGGATCCCCATTTCTGAATGCAGTGTCATGTGAAAATGTTTTTGGAAGGGGTGTTGCACAAAAAGTCTCTTAGAAACTAGGCAGCTCCTCCTTGGGATCTTAACTTGTTGCTCGAAAAACTATCTCTTGCCCTGTTGGAACCAGCTCATCAAAGTGACTTGAGTCAAAAAACTCTCTCTTGCCCCATTGGAACCAGCTCATCAAAGTGACTTGAGTTAAAAAACTCTCTCTTGCCCCATTGGAACCAGCTCATCAAAGTGACTTGAGTTAAAAAACTCTCTCTCTCCCATTGGAACCAGCTCATCAAAGTGACTTGAGTTAAAAAACTCTCTCTCTCCCATTGGAACCAGCTCATCAAAGTGACTTGAGTTAAAAAACTCTCTCTCTCCCATTGGAACCAGCTCATCAAAGTGACTTGAGTTAAAAAACTCTCTCTCTCCCATTGGAACCAGCTCATCAAAGTGACTTGAGTCGAAAAACTCTATATTGCCCCATTGGAACCAGCTCATCAAAGTGACTTGAGGTTTTTAACATGGAAAACAGTCCTACTCACTGCTCTGACCTCCGCAAGAAGAGTAACTGAGTTGCAAAGTCTTATGGTGGGACAAACCTATTTCATTTTTTTTCTCAAAGATAGGGTTTCTTTGAGAACTATTCTTTCTTTTATGCCTAAAGTGGTATCTAAGTTTACTTTAAGCCAAGTTATCCATCTATCTGTCTTTTTTATAGAGTCTAAAATGAAGATAAAAGTTTATTTCATGGCTTGGATGACCACAGACAGCTCAGGTACTATTATGACAGAACAAAATCCTTCAGAACTTCTGATCAGTTTATTTCTTGTGAAGGTAAGTAGAAAGAACAGGCATTGCCAAACCAGACTACTTATAAATAGTTGTCTCATGCTGTTAGTTTTCGTTACACTCACGACAGCAAAACTATTCCAGGTAGGGTCAAGGCTCATTCTACTGGGGCCTTGGCTACTTCTGTGGATTTGTATGCCTATGTCACAAGTAATAATTCAATAAAGGCATTAAAAAGTGGAGAAAATAGTACATTCTGTAAGTAAACTTACATAACAGTAGATGTTCAAATGGTCATAGTTGCAGTAGCTGTTGCCTCCCTCCAGCCACTTCTTTTTTTGTATGTTTTTATTTTGGTGTATAGATGTGCATTTCCTTTCAGTCCCATTTTTTAAACTGAAATCTAAAATACATACCTTCTAAGTAAAGCAATGTCTCTGAAGATATAAGAGTTTGCCAGTCTTGCCAGGTAAGTTTCTAGTCACATGACTAGAGTTTGCCTGAAAAGTGCTATGATAGGTTGCTAAGGGCAACAAGTCACAAGTGCTTGGGATAGAGTCCATGGTAGAAGGACATGTGTTGGCTACCTGGACCATGTTCTGTTACTATAATCATGGGGAAGAGGTAGATGGAGATTTTTTTGTACACTACATGGGCTCATTGGCACAGTATTTAAAAAATGCGCATGTAGGTGTACATGCATGCAAACACAAGAGTCAAAAAAAGTTCTTTAAGTTCTATGGGGGCACTCACTGAGGTGTAGTAGTACACAGCTATAGCACCTTAATGTGGTGCCCTTCATGGCCACAACTATGAAGGAACGTGCAGGAGAGTGAGTGAAAATGACTGAAGCTCAACAACATAACTAACACGGGCAATAGAAGTACGCAGTTCTGATGTCTGAATAAAGGAAATGAAGAGATGTATTTTATTTGAATGTATGAAGTGAATTTTACATAAAGAATTTTCTGCTTAATAAACATTGCTTAAAACCTAAGATAGTGTAGTTATTTCATAGGAGGGTAAAGGTGAGCACAAAAGGGCACTTTATTATTGAACTATCTGATTATCTCTTAAGCAACTTATTCATATTTTCTCTCATGCATTTTTGTCCTTAATATATGCTGCAGTTTTGCATCTGCAGAAATCTATAGAACTGCTTTGCTTTCATTTCAGTACTACTTTGTCGCTATTCATAATTTTAAGAATAGTTGTGTATTTTATGTTTATGTTGTTACTGACTGTATTATATTATGTTGCTAGTCTTTTCAGAAAGTCCTGTCTTATGTATGCTGAATATTTCTGTACTACTTACTGGTGTCTTTAGCCACACTGTTGTTTTCATTATTACTGTAATTTGTATTGTTCTGATGCTGCCAGACAAATGCCCATGTAGATCAGTTCTCTATCTTGAAAAACAAACATGAAATTATTGCTTTTAATATCTGTTGATCTCCTGATACTTTGTATCTTTATAGGTAAAGAACTAGGCAAGTTGTCCTTGTGGGCTATTTTAAGTCTAGCCAGGTTTCCCTTGGTGAGAATCAAACTCTGTACCTCTTGTTCTGCTCTAAGCATCTTGTACTAGTTCAGCCAGAAAGTAAATGCACTATGCAGCAGTCAAGAAGGTTTTCAGGACATCTGCTAGTCAACACTATCTTATGCTGTGGAATGAAGTAGCCCCAGTCCCAGCTCCCCATATTGTAAAAGATTTATATTAAATTCTGCAGTGAAACTGCAGTAGTGTGACATTTTTCCCTGCCATGCAATGTGTTTCTGTTTCTTTCCCATTCTTGCCACCATGGAGATAATACATATAAATATGGGGTCTATAAGGACTTGGGATGTAGGCTTTTTTGCTGCTCTTGCCAAAAGATGTGCCAAGTGTACTGACCAGGATCTTTAACTCATTCAGTTTGCAGAAGGCAGGTTTAGAATTAACTTTTCTAGTAGATGCGACTGTGTATTAATAAGTAAGAAAGCCATTAGCTCACTTCCTGTGTGAGCAAAGGGAAAAAAAACTGAATGTCTAAAGTAATTTGTTCAGATCTTCGTGGCTACGAAGCAAAGTTTATGTGCAGAAGCAGGCTGGAGGAAAGAAAGAAAGAAAGAAGAAAGTTCTGAAATGGTAAACTAGCCACAATATAAGTCCTATGAATGTTGCTTTTCATTAGTCTTCGGAACTATTCCCTCAAACACACACACACACACACACACACACACACGCACACGCACACGCGCGCACATGCATACACCCACGCACACGCGCGCGCACATGCATGCATACACCCCCGCGCACGCATGCATGCGCACGCGCGCACACCCGCGGGCGGGCGCATGCATGCATGCATACACCCCCCCCCCCGCGCGCGCGCACACACACACACACACACACACACACACACACACACACACACACACTGTAAAATTTCACTAGAATGCACGGTTTTGCCTGATGTCTGACTGTGATTAGTTATTATTAAGGGACTATGTGGGGAGAATGACAACGAATGTCAGAATCTCAAGCACCATACAAGTATGACACAGTAGTCATTTTTTTTCTGGTCAGTCAAAGGAACTTTAATTGCATTTAAGAGGCTATTTCATCACAGCAAATCAAGGGATGTAATTACACACATAACCAGAATTCCATTATGTCTGCACGTTTCCTGTATATAGCAGTATTGAAGTTTTAATGCAGGTATACCGTATACATATACATAAAAAAAACTAAATTGTCAATTAAATATAAATAGCTCACCTTAATCATTGAGGTGGTGTAAACCTCGTTAAACTAAAATGTGTTACAATAATTTCCCTACACTGCCTCTTAATGATGCCTATTCAATGAAAATTTTTAAAACACATTAAGAGAAGCACAGATATACTTTGGAACATTGAGTAAGAAATGATCCATTCTACGCATGATGAATATCAACATCTTTGTTAAATTAATGAAAAAAATATTTTGTCCTATTTGAATCAGTATCACCTTCTAAATAACATCAGGTTTTTGGAAGTAAATCGCTTTATTTTGCACTTATTTTTAACAATGATCTACAAAGGCTGCCCTCTTCTAACTCTGTCCTTTCATCTGGAGTATAAAACTGGACTTTAGGTCATTCTGCTTATTACACTCAATGGTGCATCTTTTTCTTTCCCACTGGATTTAATGATTAATGAGGTTCTCACTGCCCTCACCAAGCTGATTAGCTGTTATACAAGTCACTTGCCTTTTCCCAGCCTTCCCTTGATAGGGTTGTTAGGGGCAGTCCCAGCACTATTGCATCTCTTTAACAAGAAAATGACACATTCACAATGGATTCAATATTTGTTTTCCTGAAACAGTTGTATTTGACATTATTTTTTCCACTCCATCATTTTGCGTCAGAGTGGTATGTTTATTCGAAACTGTGGTGCTTCTTACAGTCCTGGAACTACAGATTTTAAAATCTCTAATGGTTGTTGTGGAGACCAGTATTAAACAATTGTACTATGGAGACGAGTATTACACCATGTTTCCTGACTGCATCCTTTGTCTTTTGAAGCTAATTATCTGGTTGATCCACAGAACACATTACGTAGGAAGTGCTGCTTATTAAGACTGCTTACTAATGCATCTCATACTTTGGCTAGATTTGCAAAATTCTTTCCTCATAGTCAACAGAATATCTGATTTTCTCTAGGTATATTTTAGACAAACTACATGAAAAAAAGTCCATGTTATTTGTTTAGATCAACTGAAGTATTGACCAAAGACATTGCTAATTAACTAAGCCTAGATACACAGATGTTTATATATATGTACATGCATTGCCCATTTATAAAATCTAACATACCTGTGATGGGTGTAGTTTTATCATTTTTTGATTAATTTACACAACACGGGGCTCAATGCATAAGATTTTTGTCTGACAGATCCAGGATCTTGGTTTTTCTCCTAACTTCCGGTTATTGTGTGTGTGCAGATGACATATTTTTCCAGATCTGTTTAGATTTTTGTCAGATACTCCATTTCTGTCCCCCGAATATACCCAGTGTACTAACAGTTCTAAGTTGTCATTATATATGTCACATTTATCCTTGAATTAGCGGCCTGGGTTCTAGATGGAATGGGTCTGAAATGAACCAGTTCTGTTACATACTTAAGAATAAGTAAATTTAAATGAAGTAAGAATTTCTAATACTGAATATGAATTTTAATTTCAAAATGTACTATAAAGTCACAATCCTGTGCTGCTTATACTACATGCTTATTTATCTATGTATGAAAGTAAAACTACGGCTTTGTTCTTTTTTCATAATTGACACTCACTCAGTTTTCTACAGATAGTCACAATTTCCTGCATTCTGTCCTGCCTTTCAAGTATTCATACTATGTGAAAATACTGTAGATTGTCAGTGCTTTGGCAAGAAGGAACTTTTTAACTTTAAGCAACCCCCCAGTCTCTTAATCTCCTCAGTTCACTGTTTTTTTTTTTTCTGTGTGTGCTTGGATGCAACCAATCTCCTTTCCTCTGATCACTGAACCATTATTCCTCTCAGGCTGTAAGTACAAAGTCAGTAAAAAGTTAAAGAAACCAAGAAAGTCAATATTTGCACTATGGGTTGCAAAGAATACACATTACATGAGCTAGGATATGAACAAGAGTGTTAATATATGTGTAGGATACAAAGGCATGGGCATGAATACAGCTATATTTACGCCTACTAGAAATAAGGAAAGAAGTGATTAATTTCATCCACATGTGACAGTACATGTAACTATTAGCAGTGACAATATGAAATCTATTTGTAGCTACCATACAAGAAAAAGAATGGAGAACTGAATTAAAAATGTTGACGCAAGTGTGGAGCCCGGAATGATGCCTAGTTAGAAAAGCTGATTTCAATATGGTACATATTTTTTTCTTACTTCTATCTTTTTTATTTCCTACTGATAACACATTTCATCTGTAAAATGCATGTTTCCCATGACCAGGGAAAGTGTGACCTTTTCTCTTTTTGAATACAAAAGAAATCTTTCAAAAAATATTTAAGTGCTTGCATATCTCTAAGCCCCACAAATGTGGAGATAGGAAAAAAGCCAAGAGTCTTATAATAACATTAAAGTGCACTTCAAAGAAAATAGTTCTTAATATGTAAATAGATTGCTCCCAAGAAACTTAAAGGTGGAAGAACTAATTTTGATAGTATTACTGTGGGAAAGCAAATGCCTAAAATAGTAAACTGTAATCACAGGAACACAAACACGAAAAACTCACAAACCAGGGTCTAAAATAAGTTAATGTAATGTTTTCTGCAAATGGAGATGATATAATGCAGCCCATGGAGCATAACTGAGGGTGTTAACTGTGTATAAGTAACTGACACTAGTCGTTGGTCTGTGTTGTCTTTGCCATGAGGATATTGATATGACCAGTTCCCTGAAAGTCTACTATCTGCAATTTCTGCATGTTAAATTTTAGGATTTTATAGCAGTAAGGATTCACTTCAGTACTCTTCAAGCTGGGCTGTGTACTCCCATCTCCACCTAGCTAAATCATATAGGCTACCAGTGAAAATATTAATTTGTGGGATTTAATATTTGGCTTAATTAACAGCAGCAGGTAACTAGTGGTCCATGGCCATTGAAAATGGTTGTAGTACTACCATACCAGAAAGAAAGCCATACAAAACTAGAGAATTTTGTCAACCTTTCCTGGGAATTGTGTATATGTGTATGTGTAAAAATAAATTGTTTGAAAGAGGGAAAGAGAGGTGACAAAGGGGCCTGGGGTACAAGGTCAAAGGCTCAGCTCTGATGGTGACCTGTGTATATTCTAATCTGGGGGAAGATGTTGAAAGCTCTTACCCAGGATAACATGCTCTTGGGGCCAGATTGCATTTTGTTAATTGATTATCAAGTTAGATGCGTGTGGACTTTTTGACTTAAGACACCATCCATCTGCAGCCAGGTAGGGCCACTTCTTCATATTTGGTGGCAATGAGTGCTACCATTCTCAAGTATTTGGCTGGCAGGGTAAGATTCAAAGTCCATTTGTGCTACCAATTATGACATATCTATTTACATTGGTGGGAGTCAGACCCCCCACTGTGCCATCCATTACACATTTAGAAAGTGTGCTTAGAATATCAAAATAACAAGGCACTGACAGAGAACAAAAAGAAGAATCTAAGCAAGAACTACAAGAAGAGTCGAAACTAGATCACAAAGTGCCCCGTCAGTGAAGAGACTGTTGGACCTAACTGTGTTAAGTTAGAAAACATAAAACATATACCCCAGACTTTCACAGATGTGTCTCCATATTTTCCAAGCAAAGACAAGACAGAACAAAGACCGGTCTCAAATATATGTACATATTTCAGGTCCACATTTGAACATTACATCTATTGGTTTTGAAGAATTACATCAGCTTGTTTTAGGCATTGATTTCCCACATCAAAAGTAACTAAGGTTCTTCTACCTGTAAGTTTGCCCACAGCAATACATTTACATACTTAAGATTACTTCCTTTGAAATGCACTTTAATTACATTATATGATTACTGCCTTTTCTTGTTTCCATTCTTCTGACACATAAGCATTTAAGTCATTATTGAGACACCATCACCAATTACATTTCAAAAACATTTCATGTCCTTACATACATTTTTATATTCAAAAAGAGAAGGTCAAACTTTTCCAAGTTATAGGA